>NW_027466140.1:2860000-3405000 GCF_046127955.1 Nelusetta ayraudi | reverse complement strand
AGTGCCTTCACGGCTATTTCCTGCTGGTCGTTCTGTCACAGGGAAACAAAAGTCTTCGCTACTATTGCGAAAGCAACTGCCTATTACCATATTTTGAAGCGCAGATGAGCAAGAGAGCTACTCAACAATCGTCAATTCTTTATTGGAAGCATGAAAATTGCATTTTATTTTTTATTTAGTTTATTTTACAAAAAAATAATAATACAAAAATGTATCTGCAAGATTCAATCCTCCAGATCCAAAGCCTCTGTCAACCTGAACCTGGTGTAATAATCTTAAATGACCCTCGACCGGACAAACTTCTGACCTTCAAAGCACCGTGCACCATACCTCTAGAGCTATCTGAGCAGCCAAACTGAGCAGACTGGAAGCGGCCGTGTCAGACACCAGTAGTCTGCTGTCACTGGACTCGGGATTCTTGCACAGGGGTCCCATGGAGTTCAAGGCTTCTGTCGCTGAAGGAAGTTTAAAGACCAGAGAAGTTAAATGCAGCAATACAGCCAAAGGCGACGCCTTCCCAGTACCTTTCTCCACATTGTGCTCCAGCGTGGCCATCTTGTAGACGCAGAAGTGCGTGAAGACGCTTTCGGGGTCACAGCGCTGTGCTTCTTTGATGGCTTCCTTTGCCTGATCAATACACAGGACCAAGTGCAGAGTGTGAAAGTGGCCTCCTGACACATTTCCAACACAGTCCTAGCAGCTTCCAGGCATCATGTCATCTCACCTTCTCCAGTTGTTTGAGCTGCAGGAAACAGTAAGCTCTGTTCCTCTGCAGTTTGGCCAGGTTTGGATCCACTAGGCCACCCTTGAAGAAGCTCAGGGAGTAGTTATACCACTGGAGAGCCTCAGAGTATCTCTTGTCCTGGGGGAGACGAAACCTCCTAAACCTTTTGCAATGTACATTTTTGGAGCATCGTAATGGCCTCATTCTTTAAACTACACCTTAGACTTAGAGGGTTAAGAGTGTGCCTGGTTTACCTCAAAGTGTCTGCAGGCTTTATCCCACAGTATGACATGCAGGCGTGCGAGGGCCTGTGGAGACAGCTGCCTCCCTGTGTAATGGCCTGTGTGTGTGGGTGTGAAAATTACAACACTAAAAAAAAATTGGTTTCGCTTGCACAAAGGCAAAGCCATTGTGTAACATTCAGTTAAGTCCACATTTAATCTAGAAGATAGAAGCACCCGTGATGATGTCCTCAATCTTCTGTTTGCCCAGCAGCTCCTTGCCCCTCTGCAGCAGCAGCTCAACATGCAGGACGAGAGCGGCTCCCAGGTCGGGCGACGACTCAAAGCGCTGACTCACCAGCTTCAAATACTCAAAAGCCAGCACTTCTCTGGGGGGGGGGGGAAGTTGAGGCAGACAAGTGTTCGCGGCTGAACAGGATGTAGTTCTTGGCCACGGTAATGTGGAGCTTTGTGTTTTCGGGATAAAAATGCAGGCCAGGCAAGAGGTGCTGGTCAAGGGTTACCTGTCTTGGGATATGAGAAGGTTCACTGCACTTAAAGAATCATCGAGGCAAATTGTTGCTTCCAGCATCTCATGAAGTCCTGGAAATGATATTTTTAAATAATCTGCGGTCAAATATAGATTGACGTCACAGCACGGCTTGAAGAGGGGCCTCGCAAACAAGCTTCAACTGCAGCAGCAGGTCTACAGAAGAACTTACTGAGGGTTAGCAAATGTGACTGATGTTCACAGGAGGAATCTTTAATTCTGTGGAATTTAAGTCTTCTCTGACCTCTCAGCCTGTAAGGCCACACTGCTGCCCATATTAACGAGCTCCTTTATAAATAGTGAATACGTTTGGCCACCGACCTGCTCTGATCTGATCGTCCGGGGCTTCACATCTCAAAAGAATTCTGATCTTCAAGAACAGCCCAAACGTGCTCGTGCATTCCTGCCAAATCAGACACTGATGTTGGATAGAAGACCCCTGGTTGTGCTCACTGTGTCAGTGACGATATGACACGTCCAACCTTATTTGCAAGGGTGACGGCATTAAGGGCTTTTTCCTGAAATCTCTGACAATCCCACTCCAAATAAACGGTGGCAAGGAGCCTCAACGACTTGGCCTGTCGTCAGAGAAAAATGAAGGCGGGTCAAAGTGTTGTATTTTCATTTATGGCCAAATAAGAAGTCTATTCGCATCAAACATTGAGTTGCCCTCTCCTACCTGGACTTCAGATTCAGAGCCATATTTCCCATTCATTTTCCCAATGTCATAGCTTTGGCTGGAAAAGTGAAAAGGCAGAAAGAGGAAGAAATCCTGTTCTGGCCCTGGTGTCTCAGTACTCACCTCCAAAGGAAACACAAGACAACTATTACCTCAGCCAAAACGCACTCTCCTCAAACTTCCTCGCGCTGTACGTGTCTATTCCAAAGTTGTAGCACATAATGGAGACATACGCCGTCTGCGGGGAACAAATTTATTCACCGTAACCATCCCACACTCTTTAAACAGCAATATGCACGGAGGGATGTGAAATTAAAACATGTAGTGTTGTGACAAAAAAAGTGTTTTCCTACATCTTTCGGTATCCTGAGCAGCAATTCTCGACAGCGCTGCACATGAACAACAGCCTCCTGGTGATTTCCTTGACTTAAGGCCTGTCCAGGAGAAAACAGAGGCCTTGACTCCTGGCTCAGCAAACAGCATTACAGTGCTTCTTTGTTTGCACTGAATGAGGTTTATACCCTCATATTGTGCCCCCCCCCCCCCCCCCCCCCCCACACACACACACACACACACACTTTCCAGTTCACATTTTAGCTGTCTCACACGTCACACTGAGAGTCTGGTCAGAATAGCACTCCTTAGCTGCCAAATATCACAAGAACAAACATTCACCTCGGAGGTGTTGAACGTCACATGTGTGCAACAGCTCACCGACTCCGCCTGGCAGGAGAGAATTCGAAGCAGTTCCTTCTCCACGTCCTCCTTGGATGAAGTGATGGAAGGTGCGTCTTCACCTCGAGAAGTTAGTCGGCTGTACAGCGTCTCAAGGTTCTGGGAGAGTGTGCAGATAAAAATGAGGGAGAAACAAACTGACCTCATTTGGTCACCTTTTTGCACTGTTTACCTTGACGGCTAGGTTCAGGAAGGTGTCTGCCCTGTTCGAATCTTTGCAGTCCAGCCAGGTTCTCCCTGTGTTCCTGGCCATCTGTCAAGTTTAGACATACAACCTTCATCCTGCTGCGAAGCTGCTCGCCAGGACGCTGTGCGCCGGCGTTCTTACCAGGATTTGCTTGCGGAGGACGCCCTCTGTTGGATTGTCAGGCTCACAGTAGTACAACAGGCTGCACGCTGCGTGACGCACTGTGGAGACGGACAGTGACGTTTGAACGTAATAGTTTTTATTTTTTATTATTTTTTTATTTTTTTATTTGTGTATTGTGTCTTGTTTTGATTTCTGTATTGTCAGTCATGCCTCAGATTATTGCGTTTCTTAATACAAATACACATTTAGTTGAAGACATTCTTTCTTTAAAAAAACAAAACAAAACAAAACAAAAAACACTTTGTACCAGTACCAGTGTTTAGTAGGTATATTATCTAATACACCCTAAAACAAGGTACCTTTGGCTTTCTGATTTGTAGTTATTGTGGTTCCAACATTTCTGGTCACTGCCCAGTTCCACAGTTGGACAGCACATTCCTCCAGCTGCAACACAAATTAGAAAACAGTGCATTTCATCATGCACCTTCAGGAAAATTAATGAGTCAAGGATGGTCATGCCATGTGTCAACATGGAGTATGCTTAAGAACTTATATGGGTGTCTTAAATAAATAATTTTTCTTTACTGGGGTCTACTCCTTGACTTGGTCTATGCTTCCCCCCCCCCCCCCCTTCTATGTCATTATTCTTGTTATTTAACATGTTTTAAATGTTTGTAAAAAATGGTACCCATTGCCTCCCTGCTTGGCACTCAGTATTCAGGGTTGGAATTGGGGGGGTTAGATCACCCAATGATTCCCGGGCACTGCAGCACTGCAGCTGCCCACCGCTCCCTCAGGGGATGGGTCAAATGCGGAGGACAAATTTCGCATCCTTCGGGATGTGACAATCACTGGGACTTTAACTTTAACTTGTGCTATGCTTGATGCTGACCTCAGGTCGTTTCAATGCACTTTGAATGACATTTCTGGTAAGAATGGTGCAATGAAATACTTCTACATTATCATGAAAACACACAACTGCCCCATTATCAGTTGAATCTACCTGTGGATCTGGAATTTTGGGACAATCCTCCAGGCCACGTACTTTGGAGAAGAGATTCTCGATCACTTCTTCATAATCTGTCGTCTGTTTCTGCAACAGGTCCCCTGTGAGACCTTTGGAGAAAAATTCCAGTGAAACACGCTGACCTTTTGACTGCGGTCAAGCCATCCAACAGTCGGACAGAAGCGGTAAAGCAAGCAGACACTTAATTTCCACTTGCTCTGTGTACGCAAGATATTACGGTAATTGTTTGGCACAACCGCACTGACGGTAGACGAGCTTTCCTTTTGTACATGCCATGGCATTCTTTCGTTCATTGTCTGTTCGTGGAAATATAATTCTAAGAATAAATATTTATAGGAAAGAAAAAACACGAGTTTTGTAACGAACGATTTGGGGGGAAATCCTTGTTCGACGATTCGACGATTCGCCACTTGACATCACAAGTATTGATGGAGTCTGCGCAATCAATACTTTAGTTCATATCTTGAAATGCGTATTTTTCAACGCAAAACAATGTCGAAATTGGTTACTAACAGCTTGTTGTTGGGATTAAATACATTTATAGTCCCATAGTGACATACAAATCTGGCAGCTGACTACAAAAGCAAAATTTGTAACCCAGAGAGACGTTTTAACCACAGTTTCCCTACAAATGACAACACATTTTCGTTTATATATGTGATTCCAAAATATAGTTATGTAACATGATATGAGCATTTCGCTCCTGTATCAACGTTATGCGCTAAGGAAGATAAAAGATTGCAGTCCAGGATAATATGTCTTCCATTACCAGCCGCGGACAGGCAGTTCGCCGGGGCTAACTGCAAGTAGTTAGCTTATCACTAAAACTAGCTGCAGCACGACAGGTACCCTTTCTGATCCTTTTTTATAGTTATTATTTTTTTTTTTTTATGTATTTGTTTTCAAACAAATACATTTGTTTGTTTGTGTTTAAGTAGAGAGGCAGTTAAACACAATTGTTCAACGAACATTTATTTGTTAAAACGTACTTACTTTTAATGGCTGCGACAAGCTGTTCCATTTTCTTTTCTTTTCTTTCTTTTTTTTTTTTTTTATTGTATTCGCAAGCCTCGCTAGCTAAAGTTGTCCCGGAATTTGCAGTTGAGGTAATTAAGGCGACGGTATCTTTAATACAGTAAATGTGAGAATGTGACAATTAAACGTTAACCTCTCAAAGTTAAACTGAGGAAGAGGACAATTTCAGACTGCATTAACACCTGAGAAAAATTTTGAAGAATTTCACGGTCTGCAGGCTTGTCATTGTCCATAAAGAAAGCCTAAATATGCAGTTCCTAAAAAATTAAGTTAATTTGTATGTGTGTAACGTTATCTTTGCATGTATGAAATGTGTACTCAATTTTAGTCTTCGTTTTTTAAATCTTTTGTTTAAAAATGTTTATGTTGCTGATATACAGTGTGTCATGGGGTGACAGTGGGTGTGCTGTATTTGATTGACACTGTATAATAAATCAACTGTACATACTCAGCAATGGAAGCAATGCTTCTATCCAGTTTTGTATTTTGTCCACCAGTATTTACCCCATGACATTATCTTCTAGCTCCAAAGATGACCCTATGAGTGAGTCCTTCCCCTCGCCTGCTGAACTGTGCTTTGTGTTTCGGGCTAAATGGAGAGAACATGCTGTGTTTGTAGAACCGGTTAGTCCCCCATAGTGTCTTTTTGAACACACCTCTTAAAAAAGAGAGAAAGAAAACACTCTTACACTCTTACCGTCAGTGACTTCCTGTGATTGTTCATCATGAGACCTATCTGCTACTGCCCTGGCCTGCTTGGATAGTCTCCTCTACCAATGTTGAAGACTTCAGAAGGAAGTTGCCTTCGTACACAGCACAAAGTACGCCACTTTAAAAAAAAGAAATCACAAAAGAAAACGTGAATTTTCTGGCCATTGTGTATTGATACTTTTTATCCATTATACTATTCCTCAGAGTAATACAATATAGCTCACCTCAGGTTTGTGAACTTTGCAAAAATTTCCTCCAGGGCTCCTAAGTTTTTAAAGATGGTTCTGTCCTGAACCTATTTGTACAAGCTGAGAGCTTTTTAATTATTTGAATGTTAGTGAGCAAGAAAACATGTTTCCTTTTATTGCTCATTGGGTCACAAGTTTTATGTGAAAGCTGTTATTGGTATTTTTGTTGATGCAATTGTTCTTTGTTTAAAAAAACACAAAAAACATTTAATCTGAAGTGAGTTTGGGGACTTCAGATTAGACAGCTAACAATTGTGGAATGTGGATGATCTGTTTGTGCTTCACGCATTATCTGCGTCTTTTTCTTTTACAGGCCAGTAGGAGAATGATGCCCTTTCGTTGTTTTCCACTTCTGCTGTGAAGACACCCATGTCTGATGTTTGGAGCTGATCTGGCCGGAAAGGTGACGGCAGGATGTCCATATTTACAGTGCCTGCTGCCGCGACCTGCAGCAGCAACAGCAGCAGCAGCAGCCACAGTGATTGTTATAGTAATCAAATGAAAACAGTCTGCAGCACATCCACACACTGCAGGGTACAGCTGGACAAAAGAAGATTATTTATATTGATATACATAGCGACATATCCTGTTCGAGAAGCCAAAAATAATCATTATTTATTCTAAATGCTCCGGGAGATATATCTTAGCTGATGAGGGCACAATTTGTTTTTATCTTTTATTCTATATCCTGCAGAGACAAGATAAGATGTTTTACCTTTAACCTGCACAGCACAGTGACTTTATCAGAGGCAATGTTGCATCATGAGCTACCATGTAATTTAAACTACAAACTGTTGGAACACACACTGAGAGCAGATTTGTTAGTTAATGTAATTGAGTTTTTCACTGAAAACAATTAATATGCTTTATAATTATTACGCATCTCCATTTACGCATCATTATGACGTTGCCCTACTTTATAGTGGTCAGTTCTAGCGTGATCCGTGTCTTCTAACGAACGGGGGTCCCTCCCAAAAAAGTGACGTGAGTGAGTCCTTCCTCCGGTCCGTGAGTGGCTCCATAAAACTGCCCTGGATGTGTTGCACACAGACCAAGTTGTCGAGACGCGCACACGAAAGGCAGCAGCTGATTGGTTTTCAACACACAGTTTGATAAAGATAGACAACCCTTTTCTTCTTCTTCGTCTTCTTCTCCTTCTTCTTCTTCTTCTTCTTCTTCTACTGGCGGGAATTAAGATCACACTGAAATTCTTCGTTTTAACCGCTCTAACTCTTGGCGGGTACCGTGAACACCTGACCCGGCTTGGATACAGCGGTATATCCGTGTTGGATCCCCCGCGAAACGCGTCATGGCACCCGGGAGAAGCACATCATCCGCGGTGTACACCTGAGGGAACCTGTCCGTTGTTATTGGCGAAAAACTAACGGAGGGACACACTACCGACTGTGTTTTTGATTGATTTTGCTCCTGGCTGGGAACTTTTTTTTTAAAAAAAATCAGTCTCCCGGCTTTGAACGCCTCGGCAGTGGACACTTCTTCTCCAGCACAGCCGCTCCGGATCCCGGCGAGGACACGGCAGGATGGTCAGGATGGTCTCCTCCGCGTGCATCATATTATCTTTCCTGGTCCTGCTCTGCTGTTCGTCGCCGGCAAACGGTAAGCAGCAGTCCTTCACGCATTTGCACGTGTGCCGGTGTGGCGCGATGAGACTTTAGGCAGACCGGATAGGACCGGATGGATGTTGTTTAAACTGGGTTCTAACCAGTTCACCTCCAAGTAAAATTAAACTGATTGTGTTATCTTCCGTCATGGATAATACGCTGCTTCTTGTTTATTGCTTTATTAACAGTTCTCCATTTTGAACGCAGTAATGTTATTGTCCTTTGTTTAAACACTTTTGTCATTGTAGTGCACTTCCATTATGCATTCTTGTATTGGTTTGAAATTCCAACTTAATTGAAGGCATTTTTTTTTTCTTCCCGTTTATGCTGCCCGTTTTCTTGCTTTTGCTCTTTCAAAGCTTCTCCACTAGAGGTCGTCTTGTTCCGTTACAATTGGCAATTATTAAGGTAATAAAACGTCTCAAAGCTGACAGGTGATTGAAAAGGATGCACCGATTTTATTTGTGCGCATAATTTATAATTAATGAATTCCTTTGTGCTATTTTTGTGTTTTCAGTTGTGATTTGGCAGTTTTTCTAAAGATAAGATGAGCCTGCTTTTGGTTATTTCATGAAATACAAAATTTATTCCAGGAATTGTCAGACGTCAGCAGGCAGGATTCAACATTTTAGAAACCGAGACCATGTTGTTTTCTGACAATGTAATCAGCCTCATTGTCTCCCCGTCACGTCGCAAGACGTAAACGTGGATGTTAACACACCTTGTGCCAGGTCTGAAGTGCCTCTGAGGTGCACTTGCCCTCCCCCCGCCTTCCTCCCCTTATCTAAATAAACATCCCATCCAAACAAAGGAAATACTATTCATTTTCACCTCCACCCATCCACACACAAACACACACACACACACACACACACACACACACATACACACACAGGCACACTCAGGCACACTTTCAGCCCGTGATGCTTTTGTCCCTGATGTTGAAGTAGATTTCCTTCACTGTCCACACACAAAGCGTGGGAAAGACACAAGGAGGAAGCGGATGTTGGGCCAAGAGGCAGCCTGGAATTGTTCTGGTGGAGTAAAGGTCACAGAAGTATGACACGCTACCTGAGCAGAATTTTTCTTCCCGGAGCTCCTTGCACTCATTTAGAGCTGTGTGTCAGACTGCATCCAGCAGGACAATAGCAAGCAGGAGGCGGTTATTGTTTAGGTACAGTGCCAGTGAACATGACTGGTAGAGCCATCAGATGCTGATGGTGCACTGGGCTGTTTCTTTTCGTAATTAAGACAAGTGCAAAAAAAAAACCACATTTGTCATTGCTTTGTTGGGTTCTGTCAGTGATGGTCTTGTGCCAGCTAATTGGACATATATCATCTCAAGATGTTTTCAAAGACAGGTCTGTTGTGGAGACTGTAAAATTGTGCATCTGCAATTGAGAGCGCTAATACAACATTTTACCTCTTTATTTTCAGTGACTTTTATTGAAAATTCACACAGTCCTTTGTGATCAAAAAGTTCTTGGCTAGCATCTTTCATTGTCATTTCAGCTGTGGTTTGAGGTGATCTTGTGCTTTTGGGAAACACTGTTTAATGTATCTAATGTATCATGTCATCTTATTATTCCTCACACTTATGACTTGACCGGTCAAAGCATCATAGAAAGTAAAAGCTGGTTTTTGGCCAAGCTTTATTTTCTCTTGAGTGCCATCATTCATTTTATATTCTCTACTGCTGTCCGTGCTTTGTCTTTGAGATTCAGAACAGAATGAGTCAATGTTGGGTCTGAATGGCCCTGGGTCGACTTTATCTTTCCTGGGACAGCAGAGATGGAGAGAGAGAAAAAATGGTAGCGTAAAAAGTGACAAACGCAGAGTTCGGAGATGGCTCAGTTGTCACCGGTGGTAAAAGTGGCTTCCCGCAGAATGAAAGCATCAACACACACATACCCACCTGGACTCAGAGCCTAACAAGCAAATCCTTTACACAGGTGTGTTCAGCTTAACAAATTATTTTGTGTAGTTGTTCTTATAGGATGACTGAACCATCTGGCTCTTACAGGCATATCCACCTAGAGCCGGCAATATATTTTCTTTGAATCCTGCATGAGATTCCAATTTCAGGGAGCTTCTGTCTGCCTACTTGTCCTAATAAGACATGATGGAACAGCAATCCACAGGGTTTACTGTTTTGGAAGCGCATGCAGGCAGTTCCTTGTGTTTTGGCTCCCCTCAACTTTATATAACCTTGAAATGGCCACCCATCATGGCCAGATGTTCCATTATTTGTGCTTTTTTTTTTTTTTAAAGGAGTCTGGGGCATTTTGCCTCTAAGTCTCCAAAGGCTAACATACGGCCAATAAAAAGGCACACTCCCTAACTGTTGTCTTAACCTTGTAGTTGGCAAAGAGGAGGGCTTTGGAAAACATTTGGGCACACGTCCATTGGTAGTCAGGCCTCATTTTGGCAGGTGGTCCTGTCCTGAGTCCAGTCAAGGTTCAAATTTGTGTCTTTATTATTGTGATTTTGCCTTTTTTCTTCTTCGCTAGTCTTGAGTATCTTTAGAAATGACATCTTAAATATGGGGGGGAAACAATCCTTAAAGTACAGAGTCCTGGTCTTATTTTAAATTGCCACAGTGAGAAATAATACATATAACTACAAGATTATGTGTAATGTGCTGTTGCCCTGAGCAGTTGTTATAGGGATTGGGCCATCAGCAGCACAAGGTTTATGTGCACTGCCTTTCTCTTAGTGGCTTCTCATTGTGAACATGAGTCACCAGAAATCATCCCTGTACTGTTTTGTCAAACACTAATTCACCCTCCAGCCGTCTGTCTTTGCACCCACATGAGAGTGATAAAACAAAGGTTCAGCTGGAATCATTGCAACCTATTGTTACTTTTACTTTGGAAAAAAAACCCATAAAAATCACATTATTTCCCCTTGCTGACATGTTTCCTCACAAGAACTGTAAAAGCAGGGTTTCCCCATCTGTTCAAAGAAAAAGTGCAGTCATCTCGTGCCGTAAACCTGCATTATTTTTGCCCAACACTGGCATGAAAACTTTTGTGTGTTGCAACAGAAACTTCCTCTCAAACATTATGCATTCTTTCTTTTTTTTTTACTCAAACTTATGTTTTGCAATTGTGCTATGATTGTCTTGCAAAATGTGCCAGGCAAGTTAGCTGGGATTAAGATTCTCCTCGATAGTTTGTAATGCACCATGTTATGAACCACAACAGACTTCCTGGTCCCAGTGTAAATATTTCCCATTAATGCAATTGAATGTTTTTGTAAAGGGCACAATGTGTAATTTGTTTTCCATTTTAATCAAACTTAAATTTCCATGCATATTATTTATTCCATGTCATACCTATAAATACCTTTCAGTGATAAGTGTTGAACCTTTTAGCTGTACAAAATAAATCAGATTTGAAGGTTTTAGTTCAGCTTTTTTTTTTTTTTTTTTTTTTTTACATTATTAGGGCTACAGTGCATGTGCGGTCAGCATCTCTGGTGGTTGCTGCGTCACTGGGAAATCGTCTGTTTTTGTTGTTTTCCTGGGAGGTCAGACTAAATATTTACAGATTTCTTTTTGTGACAAAATGTTTCAGAACAGCGCAGGGAAGCTTGTGGACAATCTGAGATTTTAGTCCCTTTGGTCCAAACTCTACACCACATTGTTGTTTGCATCATCAACCTCCGTTGAGTGAAAGGGGCGAGTACAAATGATGTGATCCGGGTCTAATGAGGCTAACCCGGCCCTGGGTCAGTTAACAGTTTGATGCTTTGTGACTAACCGGAAAGCCGAGCTCCAGACGCCGAACCCAACTCCTGCCTGTCCTCTTATTAATGGTTGCCATTGAGAACTGGCCTCGAGCCTCTCACTGCCAGCTCTACGAGCCACCTCTGCCCTTTTTCAGGTGCTCTGCTTCAGGAGCGCTGCACACAGCCGCTGGTGGGAGGGCGTGTGAGCGGAAGGACGGCTGCAGAATTATTTCTTTTAGAAGGAGCGCTGATTCATCCATTAGCTTGTGGCTGAAATAAAATGACAGTTTGGCTCTTTGGAGGAAGTGGCCTGTTAATCACCGCTGCTTGGGGTTGGGCCGGCGTTCACAACGGCTGTCACGGGTGTTATGATGCAAATAACGCTGCAGGCATGTAACCTGTTTTTCAAGGATCAATGACTCAAAGCGATTCTTTTTGTGTCATTGCTGATTATCCGTCGGCCCCCTTCTTTGATTGTTTGTGTGCTTTTTCCATTTTTCCAGCGATTCAATTTCAAGACCCGCTGCCAATTTTGTGCAAGCGGGAGATGAGAAAAAGGCCAGGTTGTTGCGCTCTCGCACAAGAAAAACAAACAGGCATCGTTCACCAACGTAGAATCTGTCACCGAAGGTCACAATTTGTATTCATCTCAAACTATTACGCAAGCACGGCATTAAAGAGGGCCACGTCACTTCCCCCCTGCTTGACCTTGGACAAACAATGATATTTTTTGTGAGGAAGTCTATATTGAGTGCAACTGCCAACGCTGGCAGTCGTCAGCTCGTTGTGAGCACAGCAGCTGCTCTGAATTACAGCAAAAAAAACCTTAATAAACTTTCTCTGCATGCTGCGTGCGTGCATCGCCATAACGCGAGCGCGCTTATGTGTGTATTTGTGTGTGCGTTTCCTTTCAAACGTCTGTCTATTGTCTGTTAGGGTGATAGTCAAGTTGTGCAGCTCTGTTGTCCTCGTCGATTCCATGCTATAAACACGGGCTCATGTGGACATGGCAGAGGAAGAGGGCGGCCTCACCCAAGTTGTTTTCTGACCACAACAACTGCTGCTGAGGGAGGCCGCTGAAAAGACAGAGAGGAAGCCAGTGATGGGACCGTGACGCTGTCCGGACAACTGGGAGAGTTGCCGTGCTTCCTATGTTGACTCCTTACCTGGTAGAGCTGTCAACAGATGCGGCTGGCGCATCACCAAGCCGATGCTGCTGCTGCCCATCGTCCTCATGTTTGTGACCCAGTGATAGCGTGACAGCAGTGTTCAGAGTGCAAAGTTAAAAAGAGAGAAATAGTACTTTTTTTTGGTTTGTTATCATTCTGACATTTTAGGAAATGAGCACCAGGTGCTGCTCCCCGATAGCCGCATTTTAATGCACGGAATACAAAAACAAAAAATAATAAGAATTAGACCAAAACATATTGATAAAGTGAAATTGATGTGGTTATATTGGAGGCATTAAAGGTTGAATTTTAAATGAGGGGACCTCTCTGAGCAGAGGCACAAAGTCCAAATGTGCTAATGAGTCAGGGAGAGAACAGAAAGGGATAAAATCTGTGAAGTCTGATGGAATGCTTGAAATAGTCACAATCAAGCAACTTAGTGAAGAGAGAATGATTTCTTAAAAAAAAAAAAAAAAGTATGTCTGTCTGCTTCTGGCTGGCCAGAGCCGAGTCAATAAGAGCAGATAAAGCAGATAAACCTCAGAGTGGCATGCAGATGGATGTGGAAAAATAAACCAGAGCTTAATGATTAGTGAAAAGATTAACTTTTGTCACAACTTTGCTCACAGCTTCCTCTCTCAGCATGTGACAGGACTGATAAACTCCGCTGATCCAATTCTGCTGTCTGTGTGTTTGTGTGTGTGTGTGTGTGTGTGTGTGTGTGTGTGTGTGTGTGTGTGTGTGTGTTTGTGTGTGTGTGTGTGTGTGTGTGTGTGTGTGTGTGTCTTCCAGCAGGCCATGTGGGGAGAAATGACTTGCCAAAGATCCTTCCGTCTGACAACCCTCTCCTCCTCCACAAGGACGATGTGTTGAGCCTCACCTGCAGGTATGTGGGTTCTCACTTATGGACCCAGGGTTTCTTTTACTTTAATTGGTCATGTGTCAGTGGGGATGAGGAGCGGCCTATTGCTGAGTGATCACGTGTTGATTAGCGGTTGTGTATGCACGCCTCCCACATTGCTTTATAAAAATGGCTGTTGGGGGAATTATGATGAAACCCAGGGGACTCGGAACACTTGCTGTTCCGCAGGGACACAGAAGAATGAGTGGCGGTGCTGCGCACTCATCACTCTGGGAACCAAAGTGCGCTGCGTTCTGAACTTTGAAGAATTTACTGCCTTGCATCATTTTCTAGGACTTCGAGGAATGTTCAGGAACTCATATCTCACTGGTGCAATGCTTCCCTACAAGGCCACTATGGCGCCGGGGGGGCCCACACGGTGCCGCTTGGTTTTCTGTCACTGGGATGAGAGCGGGGAGGTAGTAGCTGCCTCAGAACTTGCTCGTGCAAAGGCAAATGGTATGCAAGAAATGCTTGATGCTCCTCTGGGATCCCTTTAATCAGAGATTTTAAAGTGGAAAGAATGTGTCCGCCGTGCACGTCATTCAGCAGAAACATGTTTCCCACGTGAAAGTTCAAACTGTCGGATGACTCGAGATTAAGTAAAAATAAACTTGAAGTGTGTAATAAGTTAAAAAAAAAAAAAAAAGTTCCCATGGGGGAAGTGACAGCTGCCATCCTAAACATGAAAAGCCTAAGAGTTGGTTGAGGTCGTTGTTTGGGCTTCAGGCAAGAGAACAGATGATCAGCGAGCTGATTCCCCCTTTTCCATCAGGGGTCACGGCCAGCTGAGCTGGACGCTGGGCGATGCCGCTCGCTCTGTCTCGTCAGAGGGTGTGAGCGTGGAGCCGTGCAGCGACAGACACCACCCTCACTCACACTGCAGCAACTTGACCATCACCCTCCTGAGCGCCAGCGACACAGGAACATACACCTGCACCTACTCTAGAGATGGTTGGGACCACACCTCCTCAACATACGTCTATGTCCAAGGTGAGACGGTCCAGGATGTAGAACCTCTGTTATGGTTCACGGCTGGTGTAGAATCTTTGTTAAAATGATGAACATGGGGCCAACTTGTCCTTCACCGCAACAAGTTAAATTCTTTATTTTTAACAGTGATCGCTTTTGTAATTACTATCATATGCTATCATTATGTAAAAGTTGGCTGTAAAAGAAAGTTTTAACTTCTACGAGGTCATTATTTGTATTTGTGTGGCTGGTGCTGATAAAGACTCACAATTGTTTTGATTATTTACTTTAGCGACTGAAGGTTATAGAACAGGGGTGGGCAAACCTTATGACTGGTGGGCCACAATGGGTTCCGAGATTTGACAGAGGGGGCCGGAGCAGGAGCAGAAGGATGGAGTGTTTTGGTGACCCACCTCATTGGAGAAAAAATATATATCGTGGTATATGTAGAAAACATGTGGCTTTAATGTCAATTGAAAATGAACCAAAGCAAAGTTCCCAAAAAATAACTTTCTTTGAAACCCCACGGTATTCAGGTCTTTATTAAAATATTTCTAAAAACACTGAAAAAAATGGATGAAATACAACTATTTTATTAATTACTCACTACTGATTTAATTTCTTCAAGGTTGGCCGCATATGGACCCCAGGCCGTAGTTTGCCCATCCTTGTTATAGAGCTAAATGTATTTCTCATGTACAGTATGTAAGCGCCACAGTTCTCTCCTGTTCACACACATGCACACTGCACGCACGCACACACACACACACACACACACACACACACACACACACACACACACACACACACACACAGGAAGTAGGTTCTTTTGCCTCTACTGCATGGTTTCTTCTGGAAGTGGAAGGCTAAGCGTGATTACGTGAGAAGCCCCGGTCAGTGACTGTGATTTCCTGCTCTGGCTACTGTTTTCCTAAGGCCAAGTCTAAAGTGTGTATCGGCATTTGTGCAAAGCCTGTGTGTACCTAAGAGCAGAATTTAACACATTCATGGACATTCCGAGTGGTCAGACTACTTTGAACAAAAGTCTGGCTTTTCTATTATATATCATTATCACAATTGATTCCTCTCAGCCGCAGACTGTTTACATATTCAAAAACTTGCACCACACTTGTATTTTTCTACTCAAAACACACACACAGTGTGAATCTCAGCAGGAGCATCACGACCAGCCTTAAATCTGACACCTAATACGTTTTGCTTCAGCGGCTGCACTTGAGGGGAACCGCTCTTCTTGTTTGCATTATTTGAGTGGTGTTTTTTTTTCTGGTCTGCAGATCCTGAGCAACCATTCGTGAATCCAAATTATACCCAACCGCAGGTCCTGTTCGTCTACACAGAATTTACAAGCCTAATTATCCCCTGCAGGACGTCTTCTCCTGATACAGAAGTCACACTGGAGGGGGTAAGACCTCACTGGGACAAACTCTTCTCACCCCTTTCTGACCTCCTCATGGAGCATAAACAACAAGCCTCAACAAGCCTGCATCACTTTTCGACTGTTTAAAAAAATAATCAGAACATCTGATAAAGCAGTGTTGCTATTATTACTGGTGCAGGCTACCTGAAATCTTCATTTAAAAAAAAAAAAGAAAACATTTCCTCCAAAAGGAACTCTGTTGTTCTCACACTCTTGGCACGGAGAATCAATCCGTCTCACACAAACCGCCCTGGGACAGTGGCGTGTCTGAGGGAAGCTCCTGGGCGTCGGGGCGAGGGGAGTCGTTGTGTCTGCTTCCTCCACAAGCAGGAAGGTGCTCCAAGAGCCATTTTCTCAGAATAGACTCTCGGGCCTAAATTTAGCAGGTCCCTCCTCTCCTGGCTTTTTTTTTTTTTGCAAACATCAGGAAATGCGATAGCAAAACGTTCTGAGGAAGCAGCAGGTAAGTCATCATGAGGACTTTGACAGTTCATGCCAGTGAAAGAAGCCTTGAAAGACATATTCCGGTATAGAACAATGTGACACAGTACCAACTGTGGATAAATATTAGTTACTCCTAAGTGGCACAGGTAGCGTTTCTGTGACCTTCCTAGCGCCTTGGTCCATTGCTGGCAGTCCTCCTTCCTGCCTGCTACCCTTCCTTCCCCAGTTCTGCTTCTTGGCACGACAATAAACGCTGCCCAAAAGACACGTACATCCTTTTCCGAAATTAGCCGCGTTTAATCCTCAGTTGGACAAACAATTTCAGTGGTTGCGCTGCGAGAGAAAAGAACGTCCGAATGTGCGACGCCAGCTGAGCCTGGCAGAGGATGAAATTAAATGAAGCAGAGCGCGTCACATTTTCTGTCTACTCGCCTCAGTGATCGTCGCAAATTGTCAACATGTATTCTCGGCGCAGAAAATAACGCCTCCGCTTGAAACTCTCCTGTCGCAGGTTCCAGAGTTGTCGCAGGAGATAAAAGCGGGAAAGCAATGGGATCCAAAGGTGGGATTCAGGATTCCCTACGGTCCCTACACCGGGCATTACTGGCTGACGTGTCATGCCACCGTCAGGGGCCTTAAGGTGTCATCAAAGTTCATGCCCCTCGGGCAGAGTGAGTCCACGTCTACTTCTTTTGGTGGAGAGGCTTTCTATTAAATGGAAAAGAAATGTTTGGATTGTGGTGCCTGTTTTGCGCATTTCATTCGTTTTGCACCTGTCTCCATCTCGTAGCTCTTGATCTCGAAACTGTTAAGATCACCCCGGACCGTGTCAGAATATTGGTCGGAGAAACTCTTGTGCTCAACTGCACTGGCGAGACCACCTATAATGGACGACTAACATTCAGTTGGGATTTTCCACAGATTAAAGTCAGTCACCTTTTATCACTATTGCAAATAAATAAATAAATCCCACTGCATGCACTGAACGGTCAGGATTTACGGTGCTTTCTTTGTGTCCAGAATGGCCGTCAAAACATCATAAAAAAAAGAGACGATCCCGCGCGAGTCACTGTGATCAGCAGTGCTCTGGAGTTGCAAAACATCACCATGGAGCATAAAGGTGTGTACAGCTGCAGAGCTGAGATCAGCCCCACAAAGTACAAGGACGCCACTGCAAAAGTCATCGTCTATGGTGAGCATAACCTCAGAAAGAAAAAAAGATTTCAAATTCATTGATTTTGTGCCTTCTCCAGTGCTGGCTGTATTTTTGTATGTCTCCTTCTGAAAAACTAAATGTATGTCTATATTTTTCTCGCAGAGCATCCGTTCCTCAACGTCTCCTACAGGAATGAGCGCGCCAGCACAGTGGTTGTCCCAGAAGGCAGGAAAAGACTGGTGTTTGAGCCCAAGGTCAACGCCCTGCCCCGAGCAGAATTGACGGCGTGGTACGAGATCATCTTTTCACCATTGTTTATTTGTTTATCCATTTATTCATGTATTACCCAGGCATTTTCAAACCGTTTTTCATTCCTTCAGGTACAAGGATGGGGTTCCCATCCAGAAAAATTCCACTTACAAGATATCCAATTACAACCTGATCATCAGCGACGTGCAGCTCAAGCACGCCGGCGTCTTCACCGTGAGCGTGGGCAACCAGGCGGTGGGCTTGCACAGGAACCTGAGCTACACGCTGGTCGTCAACGGTGAGCCTGAAACTCATCTGCCGATCTCTGAACGAAACAGGCGGCTCGGCTGCTTGGTTCGCCCTCGGCGCAGTCGGCTGGACGGCAGGTAGCAGCTCCAGAATGAGTGGAATTCTGCGGGCTTGTTGATTCCAGGGCTGGATTGACGTAGCAGGGGCAGCTGTTGTTGATTATTGAGGCTCTCGCATGGGGACTCGGCGCGGCGCGTAAATGGCCTGTGCTCCGCTCCGCACGCAGACTCCACTGCTTTCAGGCCCCCCCATAGTCCCAAGCATTTATTTGCATCCTCAGCATGTGTTTATCCAGCGCAGCTCATTTGAACAACGTGTTCCAAACAGCATGTGCACAGCTTGAGGAAAAGGCACCGTGCATGTAATCGCTGCTGCAGTGACTAGAATAGCTGTACGTGTGAACACGGGCGGATATAAATGTTTCAGACTGCTGCTTTCGTGGCATTCTTCAGACATTATCGAGGAATCTTGATGCCGTGCCAAAGAAGTGCAAAGATCAGCCCCCTTCTGGGTTGTATTTATGTTCTTGGAACATCCCAACGCACAAAACATTCCTGATTTATTGTAGAGACGATGTAAAAAACACACACCAAACTGAGCCACAGTACCTGACATCAATTCAGGATATTTTTAAACTTTAGCTCATCGCTTGTTTTGAGCTGGCATAGCGTGCATGTGTGCGCCGGTCTGCAGTCTTTGCGTTTTTGTCACGCTCTGTGGCTGTGTGCAGCCTGATCTTTGGCTCAGGCTGCCTCAGTGACCTGGGCACGGGCCACAGCCGGGTCACACGCTGACCCTCAGCCAGCCAATCACCCGGCCGCCCTGCTCTCGCACAGTGTCCAAAGGACAAGTGGTGTCAATGGCAGCCCCTCCGTGGCCATCCATCATGTCTGTCGCGACTCATTATAAAGACATTATGGGATTCCAGAGAGCCAAGGGCTAGGTCGCCACTGGGGATGTTTGATCTAACCTGTTGTTCCTCTCCCCCTTTTTTTCCCTCCTCACCCTTTTGTCTCCCTGCTGCGGTGTGTGTTTATGTACCCGTGTATGTGTGTGTGTGTGTGTGTGTGTGTGTGTGTGTGTGTGTGTCTTTGCACCTGTGTGTGTACATCCCCCTCTCACAAACAGTGAAGCCAACTATTTCAGAGGCGGGGCTCACCTCCTTGGACGTGCAGCCCTACGTGTTTGGCAAGCAGCATCATCTCACCTGCACCGTGTTCGGGTTGCCGGTGCCAGCCATCGAGTGGACTTGGCAGCCGTGTGTATCAGATCTCATCCACATAGAGTGAGTCACCGTTGTACACACAGAGGCGTTCCAACGACTTGCTTGTGATTTTTTCCATTTGCTCTATTAAATCCTACAAGCACCTGATAAAGAAAAAAAATAACTTATATTGATTTCCTGAAACAAAGAAATGGGAACATTGTTCTTAATTATTTGTCTGTTTAATTGACTGTTTGCATAAACAGGAACAACTCTTTAGATGTAAAGGAACAAATGCAATGAACATTAATATGTTTCCAGTTGCTTCAAATTCATTCAACCGTAAATGTAATACACTGTTCAGGACCACGGGACTCTCCAGTGGATCCCACGGTGAAATGGATCATGACTGGCTGAATTGCCTGTGGCCTAGAACGTGACACATTTATCAAAGAAATGCGTCCCCCGAGAACTGGCCTCTCGTTTGTGGTCAGCAGCTCTGCAGACCCTAAAAGGGGAAACTCTAGGGGAGACACATTCATCCCCGATTCCCTTAGCTACTCTGGAGCCAAATAGAACAGAGTGTATGGCTGGACATATAGGAATAGTGGCCTGTTAGTGAACCTACAAACAAGTTAAACATTCATTATGGGATCAGTCATGAGAACAGATCAGGAAAGCAAGAGGGCCGTTACACTTGGCTTATCAGGGCCCAACGCCTGAATAAATAAGTGTGCACTTGTGACTGCTTTAAGAATCGGCGTTCAGCACTTTAAATTCAGCACTTTATTTTCAAATCTGATAAATCTGAAAATGCTTCCTCATTCTCGCCAGGTCTGCACTGAATAATAGTGGCGTGTTTTTCAGATCCAGGCAGACATAAAGATAATCAGGTCTGGCACGGGGAACAGTGGCAGCCAACTAATGAGACAAAAGAGCGGCTGCAGCCTGGTGGGAGGCCAACTGTGCCAAATACTTGTGTTGTGCGGCAGTGAGCCTGTAAAAGTACCTGTCACTGTAAATCCAACTCGTGGCCAATGGGGAAGTGTGGCGAGGGGTTCGGAGGTGCGGGAAGCTGACTGAGCTGAATGCTCAAGTAGATTGATGATTAAGAATTGTGGGTGCCTTTATCAGCGGGTTGAGGAGTTATCAGCGGTCCCTTGTTGACCGCCAAGGTTCTCGGGATCAACCTTATCTCTGGTGGCCAGAACATTGGTGGAGGGTTTGGTTCCTGTACGAGGTGACGCACAGCCCTTCCTGTCGCTGCGGCGGTTTCCTCCTCTGCCTCTCCTCTCATCAGACTGATTGTTCCTCACCGTGGGCGGTTTGAAGGGTGGAGGGAGGGAGGTGGGGGGTGGGGGCAGGTCAAATCACCGCTTTTTACTCTACGTTTTGCAACCATTGTAGGCAGCTTTAGAAAACAGTGCCGCATTTGAAAAAAAAAAAAAGAAAAATCAAAGAGTGAGAGAGATTGACGTATCTATTACGAGAATTTCTAGTTGTCTGTGTGCAGATTCACGATTGTAAGAATGAGGTTTTTGCCATAAATTTCCTCCAAAAATGAATTTGCAGAATGTTCTAGAAAATTACCGTAAGTTCACATACTCATTTAGAGCTTATAAAAGACTCTGTACATGTGTTAGGGCAGAATAAGAGTGAAAATATAAAAGCATATTTTGTATTAGCTTTTTTTTTTTTTTTTGTATTTAGTAATAACAGTTAATGACCTCATTGGTGAGAGTCGGTCCTGAGACTGGAATGTCACACTCTAACTGGCTCCCTGCTTGGCCCTCAAACATCAATGGTTGGACTCGTGGTATTAGATCACTCATTGATTCTCAGGAGAGGAAAAGGTGTAAGGGCAAATTTCGCATCCTTGAGGATGTGACAACCAGTGGGACTTTTTTGCTTTAGATTATTCATGGGACAATAATCTAAGATGTCTAAAGTACAGTACGTGCTTATCTGTGAGACACAGTCAGACATATCTTGTCTTCTCTGTTCTGCAGTTGCATGACAAATTCCAGAGCAGTCCTTGTCAAAGCAGCTGACAGGGGAAATCACTCAATCAACAACTGGGTCAAAAGCATAAGCGTCAAGAATGAAGTGGTCGAAGGAAAAAATAAGGTACGTGATCTTTGCATTTGACATCTTGCATTTGGTGAGTGTTTTATTTGCTATTCAATGTGGTTTAAAGAGTTTATTTGTGGGGTATTTATAAGTTGTGTCAATAAGGTGTCAGAAGATGCAACAAAGCCAATAACTGCAGTAAGTGGAAATCTTCAGATACAGCAAAAAACTCGGGTTCACTTAGTTCAATCTATAAATCTGTCTGTGTTCTTTATTCTGGCAACAGCACAATGCTTCTCTTCGTTACACTGATTTTGAATTATGTAACTGAGACCAAAACATAAAAAAGACTCCTGAGCACAGTTTAGCAATTCAACACTGTACTTAAAAAAATGACATGAAAAAAATATATTCTTGGAAAAGGGAACCACTCGGCAGTATGGGGAAACGGACCGCTCCTTGCTATGTTGAGCATTTACTTCTGATGAATGATGTACATATGCAAATGATATGACAAAGAGGAAACGCAGATGCAGCAACTGCACTGGTTTTTCTTTGGCTTAAAAGTTGCCATTGCTGTCTGTTATGCTCAAGCTTGATATATGCTCAACCGCCAGACACACCACCACCCCTCTCCCCCAAAACCAATAACACTATTAAATTAAGAGGTTTCTCTCATAACCCAACCGCAGGACCCACCTTTCTCCCTGACATCGGTTAATCCTTAAACCCTTTAAACTGTTGGAAGAACTGCTGCACATGACTTTTGTTATACACCCTCACCCCCAAAACAGTTATGACAATAATTGTGCACAAGGTAATCACAAAAGCATGGCTTAGCTCCTGGAAATGGTTTACTTATGCAGATTAAATATTAAATATATAATAGCTTCTGTTGCACCGTGAGTGAATTTATTTGAATTGAATTACCTTTATCTTGAAATATTTGGAAATCAGCACTGGGACTGATGTGGAATCTGTGACCCCATCAAAGTTTTCTTAGCAAACTTCAAACACATGCTTATAAAAGTGAACCCCAAACGTGCCACACTTTGCGGGGGGACTGTAGACATTTGTGCAAATGTCCTGTGGGAGCCTCTTACTAAAACTGTTCACCCCAAACATAATTAGGAGCAGGCCTTTGCTGCCACATGAGAGTCCATAGGATTAGGTTAAAGAAAGCCATTACATGAGACCGGGTCAAACTAGGCCACAGTTTCAGCTGGGAAAGAATTGGTTTGAGCAACTGTGATATTTTCCACATTTTCCAACGTTTATGATCGCTGTGGCTCATATCAGCACGTTGTAGCAATTGTAATTTTTTTTTGTTGCCATTTTCAGTTCTAATATGTTTCTGACAGAAATAGGCAGACATTACTCATTTACAAGTGCTTGTGGTCAAACGCTGGCACTTTATGGGGTAAGGAGTAAGGGTCAGTGATAACAAGCAGCAGTTAAAAAGAAGAGGGATTTGTTGGAAGTGAATTCCTCTCTGTCACCCCACATAAATCGTGTCGGCCCGTGAATGAGGACGTAGCCAGGCAGGGCCGAGGGCTGAGCGGAGAGGGCGACCAGCACAGGTCATTATAGAAGGAAAACACTAAGGGGAAGATGTGGGCACGGGGGTCACAGTGCGTCTGGTCAGGTCACCTTGCGGGGACTGTGCATAATCGCTGAAATGACTCTTTCCAAGCTTGGGTTTCCAAGCCGTAACATAAAACCGTGCAGCTCGCTCAGTCACTGTTTTGCCAAACGTCAGAGGAGACCGAGCTGATCTCACTATTTTCTCAGCACCCATTCTTCGACCCTGTTGAATGTTTGCGTTTTGAACGGGTTACCGCAGGGAGGCCGGGATTGTTTTACGGCTACAGCTGTGGGTCCGAGCTCTGACACAATGGCCACTACAAGCCCAAGGAAGCAAAGTCCAGACAATACACCCACATCATTCACTCCCTTTGATGTCGCTGGCCGCCCCCCAAAAACCAGATGTCACCACGAACACTAAACAGAACCCCATGCGGCCGGGTCCTCGCTCGAGCCTGACTTATTATTTTGTCTATTAAAGCCATTAGAATGTAGCGCCGTGTCGTGAAAGAATCGAGTGTGACATTAGAAGTGCTCTCCAGGAAATGGACGTGGAAGCCCGGCGCTAGGAAACAGCCCTGAAGGAGACTTAGTGGGCTTTAAACTCCAGATGTATCCTATCGTTAATACCATGAGTTTAAAACAGACCAGGATCAGTCCAGACCTCTCGCTTGCCAGTTATCAAGAATCCAAAACTTTAATAACTGAATGAATGAAGCGCATTCGTCTTCCTCAGAAGTGCATCTCGGTGGAGTTGTGTGAAGTGTTTGTTCCAGCTGATATCACAACCACCCTGGTGACCTTCTGAGGAAGACGGAAGCTACCGTCGAAACATGTCAAGGTACGAACACAACATTTTAATTAATTTAGCCATGTGTCTAGGATTGCAAACGATCAATTAATTAATTAATCACTAGCTGATTGACATTATCGATCGATCAACGATTAATTGATAAGCAGTGATTTTTTCCTGAAAACCTAAATTTCACAATGAAAAAGGTGTAAGAAGCACATTATTTAACCCTTGAATAATGTCGAGGGTCCAGTGTGACCCATTTATCCCGCTCCATCCCAGTCTGCTCTTGTGTCCTTGGGCAAGACACTTAACCCTGTATTGCTCCCAATGGGGCTGGCAGCGCCTTGCATGGCAGCAGCCACCCATTGGTGTATGAGTGTGTGAGTGAATGGGTGAATGAGAGGCCTTTGTAGCGCGTTTGGGTACCATGAAGGTTCTTGAAAGTGGTATATAAGTGCAGTCCATTTACCATTTACCGTCAAAACATGTCAAGGTATGAACACAACATCTTAAAATATCCATGTGTCTGTTATAAAAGGAGAAGCGCTACCAAAACTTTGATGCTGATTAAAAGTCCAACAGTTTATTGATCATAAATTGAGTGGTAATAACAAACATGCATCGCTGTCCCTCTATATAGACTGTAAGCACCATGCTGATTGGGGAGGCCAGCGTGTCGGGAGAGTACTCCTGCGTGACCCAGAATGAAGTCGGGAGAAGCACGATGTCAGTCCCCTTCTACATCGTTGGTAAGTAGGTCACAGGGGTACCCCCCGCCCCCTCCCACCCCCTGCGAATCTGGAGCGCTTTATTGCAATCACATCGCATCGTGTGCCTTCAAACGCCCTGTAATGAATCTCAAGAAGCGGGAAAGGAATGCGCAGATTGCATTGTGCAATAAAGACACGTTGGGGGTGGTTGGAGAGAGGTTTTTAGACCGGGGGTGGGGGGAGGGCATTAATTGAAACCATCTTCCGCTACGGGGTGGAAGAGAGGCAAACATGTCCCGAGCCATATGGAGCGCTATAATGGCAACACGTTTAAGAAACAGGCCATGAGTGAGTACATTCCTGCTCCGGTGCCAGCAGGTCATTCCTCCTGCTCCTCCAGCCATCCCTCCGCTGCGAGAGTCAACTTTTTTTATGTGCCGCTGAGCATTTCCAAATGTTCCCCCCCATACACATGCGTGACCATCGAGACAGTTATGTAATTATCGCGGCAATGAGGTGTCTCGCACACACACACGAGTCCGTTCTGGGGCAGACGAACGGATGGACGGACGCTTCCCTGAGAGCGGAGTAAATCAACCGCCGGACGCGAGTCGTAAATGTAGGTGAAGCCGTAACTGAGGAGATGCCAAATACCAAAAGATTTCTGGCGGTGGGGCTGGGAGGGGTAGAGGGGGTGGCTAAGAGAAAGGAATTCTGCACTCTCAGAGGTGGGGGAGAATGATGGAATGCCGCCTGAAAAGAGGACAGAATTGTAATAACAGCTGTCCTCTCTTATGGAACACAGAATGCTTTCCAGCAATCTGAACAAACAAGCACAGTCTGGCTCCCCCAGGGACCCAGGACCCCGCTCTGCTCCGTTCCTCTCCTCTCCTCTCCGGTTTGATGAGGGCTTGCGGTGCCATGGGCAACGCCATCAAGCGAGCAACGTGCTTCCAATTAGCAGTGATGAAATGGGAAATAACAGCAGAATATGACTTTCCTGGCCACGAAATAGCATTTTGTATCTATTTTTTTTTGGGGGTTGGGTGGTTTATTTTGTCTCCACTTTGTCACACTTAGATCAACCTGAGGAAATCACCATCCATCCCCAGGCGGCCGTGGAGGGTGACGACGTCACTCTGACTTGTCGGGCCGCCCGCTACCTCTACACGGACCTGCAGTGGCTGGACTCCCTCAATCAAACGGTCACCTCCGGCGTGTCCACTCTCCAGCTCGGGCGCTACTCCATCTCCCTGTCCCTGCAGCTGTACAACGTGACCAAAAACAGCACCGCGGGCTACAAGTGCCAACCGTACAAGCTCCGCAGGAGGGCGGCGCTCAAGAGTGCGGTGCTCGCCGTCGAAGGTAATGAAGGCTTGATTGCAACTGATTCGAACAGTGATTCCCAGAACTGTACAGTCACCGAAAAAATGACGAGCGTATTTCGCAATCAGTCATCGTCTTGTCGCGTAACAACAAAACTGCAACCGATCTGAATTTGCTTTTCGTTCTTTGGCCGCAGCGAGGAGCCGGCCGTGGCTGAGTCAGAACCTGACAAACCAGATGGTGAACAGCAGCAGCACTCTGACGCTGCCGTGCAAGGCGATGGGCGTGCCTCATCCCGAGATCACGTGGTACAAAAACGGAGCTCTGGTGGAAAAAGGCCCAGGTAAGGACGGAGTGGATTTAAAGGTCCCGTTTCTGTGTCAGTCGATCCAGTCCATCATTTGCTTCTTCAGCAGAAAAATTATATACAAACATTTTTCACATTTGACTTATTTTGTCCCATTCCAACCGTGGAAGATACATCAAAACAGTACTGACAGGAAACTGAAACAGTTTTCCAATAGTTGGACAGTTAATCATGTGAGGCCGCTCTAAATACAATAATAATATAAACATATTAACAAAAATTCTTATGATCGAAAGTGAAACTGGTTGATTTAGAAGTTTTACAACATAATCAGCAGATGAAGCTCTGATTGTCCCTAAAAGCTGCAAACAAATTCTCCAAATGCAAAAGTTTTCACCACCTTCAACACACAGTATATTCCGTAAACATGTTTGCGTCGACACAGCACATCCTTTTATATTCCCGTGGTGCAAAAGCTGCAGTCACGGTGGATTTTTTTTTCCTGTCTTCCTCACCGCTAATGTCGCATCTGCTGGCAGTGTGGCAACATGAAAGTGAGATTTTCTTTTGCCACCCGACCACAAATTGCGCTCTGACAGCGACGCCTCTGCCCGCTTTGCAGGGATCACACTGAGAGGCGACGGTGCGCTGACCATCGACAGGGTGAAGAAGGACGACGAGGGCCTGTACGAGTGCGTCGCCACCAACGAGGAGGGCGTGGCCAGGACGAGCTCCGTGATCACCGTGATCGGTAGGTCGCAGACACCCAAAAACGTGTCAGCGATACCAACAAAAAAAAATCCACTTGTGTAACTGCTCTCGGTGCAGCTGCAGTCTGAACGTCTCTGAGGCTTTGTGCTTCCTCGTCGCCGCTACAAGTGGCTTTGTTTGTCCCCCACTGGAGCAAAAGAGAAGAAAAAAAAATCTGTGGCTGCCAGGAATGCAAAGTAAATTCCTTCGCCGGCTTTTATGATGGAGGCTCCGGCTAAGGGTCTGTACCTCGAGGACATGACCTCTGGGAAGTGTTAAGAGGTCCACTAATGAGAGCAAAGAGACTGCCTGCTATGACACCCGGGGGGGACGGAAACACACACCGCAGATGATCGCAACAGACGCCCGTGCACTTCGCACGGATTATTGTGCCCTGTAGATAAATAGCCAGCTAAATAGCTGCGCTTGATTTTGTCTTTTGACCTCCTGCTCTCGACTCGCTCCATTTCTGTTATCACAACAGAGTTGCACCAACAACAAGCCGCATTCATCCCCGGCTTTGATAAGTTTGGACGGGGAGATAAATAAGGATCGATAAACAACAACTCGCAGATGGCAAAACTTTGTGCAGACGTAAAGGATATCGGCTTTCACGGCGTCGCCGCGGATGGTTTGAAAAACAGCCTTCCATGTACAGGAAGAGAGCGTAAATAAATCCTCTGTGTGTTTCCACTTTCTTTTTTTTATACACAATCTCCAAGGGGATCAAACAAAAAAAAACGCCTCTTCATTATATAACAACAGTGTCCCTATTCACAAATTTGTTGCAGATTCCTTCCACTTCCCTTTGGATGGCAGCCCTTCGCAAAAGATCCGTCAACCTTTATAAGACAATTTATGAGATCGTGAGAAGCCCAGAGAAGCTCTTGGTTTATGGCAATCTCTCTCACTCTCTCTCTCTCTCTCTCTCTCTCTCTCTCTCTCTCTCTGTCTCTCTTTCAGAGGATGAAGGAAAGCCAAACGTCGAGGTCATCATTCTGGTGTGCACGGGAGCTGCAGCCACGTTCCTCTGGCTCATGCTGATCCTCTTCATCCGCAAGCTGAGGAAGGTGGGACGCACTAACAGATGTTGTAGTTTTATTTTATTCTTTTTTTTTTTCTTTTTTTTTTACCCAGAAACCCAAATATGTGAAAGGTTCAAAAAGTCAATCAAGTGATTTGTGTATTAATTTATTTATTTTGTATTTTTTAAAGGGGGGGAGGGGCGGGGGTTGTTATGGGGTTGATGAATCACAGCATTTTTCAATTAATGAAAGCAACTCAGTCAGTTGCTTTTATGGGAGGCTAAATTTAACTCACGATTATGATTTCCAGACAATGTGTGTGTCGAGCTGCAGCGTGTGTGCGTGTTTGTGTGTGCGTGCATACAGGCGTGCGTGTGTGCGTGTGAGCCATATTTCTTCAAAAGAGAACAAACTGTGCTTGTGCAAAGAAAAAAAAAAAGGAAAACCACCAGAGAGCGTTTTTGTCTCTGTGACCTCAGGATTTACTGTTCACTCACAGATGAAACAGCTTCATGGCGTTTATGTCCTGGTTGTTGTTGTTGTTGTTGTTGTTGTTGTTGTAAAAAAAGAATCTCAATAATAATCATTAAATTTTTATTTATCCTCTCAGCAACCTGCACAATATAAGATGGGTCCGTCCATCATTATCGACCCTGATGAGTGTCCCCTGGAGGAGCAGAACGATCTCCTGCAGTACGACAGCAGCAAGTGGGAGTTTCCCCGTGACCGCCTGAGACTCGGTAAGTTCCACCCTCTTCAGTCACATCTTACAGTAAAATTAATTTAAAACACAGGCTTAAAGGTCAATAGAATGTCTGATTCTGTAGATCAAAGTCGGGCTTGTAAAGTTATTTCATGGTAGTGGGGAAATAATTCTTATTTATCGGAGGAATTGCATAAAATAACAGAGGGAATTTTTTTTCTCCAGTCAAAGCTGAAAATGTTTTTGGTCCCACCATAACAAAGTTATAATAAAGTTATCAAGCTGGCGGTGGCAAACTAACCTTGACTTGACAGTCTTATCCCTGACACTTGACTCTCTTCTTTCCTATTCAAGTTCAAATTGTATTATTTTATTTCAAGAAAGCAAAATTAAACTACGTGAAAATAAACGTCAGCCTCTCGTTAAACAATTTGGAATCTGCCCCGTCATCTCGACTGCAGTCAAATACACATTCCCTCAGAGAACACAGCCTGATGATGATAATGATGATGAGAACCTGAGCGTGTTGTTTTAATGCTGCAGCCAAGACATAACTGACAGTTTGACTGTGCACCTGAGGGACTGGAAGTTCTGCTGCGGTTCCATTCACCAGATACTTTTTCCCCCTGTCAGGCAAAACCCTCGGACACGGAGCCTTTGGCAAAGTGGTGGAGGCCTCAGCCTTTGGGATTGACAAGCTTTCTACGTGTAAGACTGTTGCTGTCAAAATGCTTAAAGGTAAGACATTAGGAACTCAATTAACTGCTATTCTATGATTGGGGAGGAAAATGCATTCAGAAGGAGAAAGTTTCTGGACCCAGAGACAACACGTCTGTTCTGCATAGGATTTTTTTCTCATGCACGATACAGATGTACGAGCACCACATGTGCGTGCAATTAATGTTCATATGGTGCATCAGCATAAGGCAAAGCGTGCAATATCTGTTCCTGGCACAGTGCAGCCAGAGGTGAAGGCTCTAACCCCATCCGCCATGAAGGAAGTGAGCGCGCACAGACCCAGCAGCTCCGATCGGCCTGTCCAAAACCTGCAGGTCACCCAGAGTTCAGGAGTGTACGATTCAAGCACAATATGAAATAAAAACATGTTTGCCTTTGTCACGCAGCGGAGATTCTGACAGTTGAAAACAATCTCCAGTGGAATCGTTCAGGACCTCATTCCAAAGTCTTCACGAAATGTTTTGAAAAGTCCACATTGTTTTGAGGTTTTATTTTGACACAAAGTAAAACAAGACAAGAGTCAACCATAAAAGGACCTAACTTGATTAATTCACGGCATCTCTATACGTGTAATGCGTGATGAACGACTCAGGACAAAAGATGGATCTGCCGGTTAAACGGAGCAGTCGCTGTCGCGCCGTTCATCACGTCTGGGCATAAATCATCAGCTGTGGAGGGGAACGGAGGCTCTGGTTGTTGTTGGTCGTAGGTCAGGCTTAATGGAAAGCAGCAGGTCCCCTCAAATTGACCATGGTTTAGCTGGAGACTCCCTGGCTGCTTTCGCTTGAAGCTCATAAATAACTGGTTTGCCAAAGCAAAATGAGAAAAAAATAAGATCTTCAAATCTGGGACGATCACGACCTTCTTCTCTGGTCCAGATTTGCACTCCTGCACTTCATTTGACGATGTTGGGTCTTGTTTTTGATGATTAATTTCTCTCCCGAAAGAAAAAGAAAACCAGTACAATGCAATATGAACGTCAACACATCAAGAATTTTATTTCACGTTCCCTTTTGCTGAGATAATGTTGGCAACTAACAAGTAAATCAAAACATGAGTTGCATCCAAGTGTAGTTTATGCTTTCAGAACAACAACTTGGACATGACTAAAATGAAAAGAAAAAGGGAGCATTCAAGAAACAATGTTAAAGAACAAAGCTGCGTTATTGTCCTTGCAGGCGGCGCTACGTCAAATGAGCGTAAAGCTCTGATGTCAGAGTTGAAGATCCTCATCCACATCGGGCATCACCTGAACGTGGTCAACCTGCTGGGAGCCTGCACAAAGCCTGGAGGTCAGTGACACTATTGAACCTTTACATTGAATCTATTCAGCCACAAGTAACGAGACAGGAAGTCAGAAAGGGTCTCCTCAGTTTTGCAGGCCTTCTTTGTCTTTATACTTGTATATGCTCTTATGAATGTGTGCATTTGTAAGCTTTCGTGTCTGTCGTGACAGGCCCGTTAATGATGATCGTGGAATTCTGCAAGTATGGCAACCTGTCCAACTACCTGCGTGGCAAAAGAGAGGACTTTGTCGTCTACAAGGTGAGTCGGGAGACGACTGTTTGGAGAAGCCAAGAGGAAAGTGGTGTTGGACCTCATTACATGCGTGTGCCGCACAGAGCCAGGACGGTAACGGGGTGTCGTCGGGCTCGGGCTTCGAGCTGAGCGAGCTGATGAAGCGGCGCCTGGAGAGCGTGGCCAGCACGGGAAGCTCGGCCAGCTCCGGCTTCATCGAAGATAAGAGCTACTGCGACTCGGAGGAAGAGGAAGAAGGTAAGAGGCCGAGCCAAGCACGTCCTGCTTCCCCTCCGCCCCCCGCCCACCCTCACCCCTCACCCCGCGGCTCTAGCCCCGCCCCTCCTCCACAGGAACGAACCCCCTCCCCTCTCCGCATCCGATTGTTTTCCAGCCTGCGTCTGATAGGACGTTTCCTCCTCCTGTTCAGAAGTACAATCACCGCAGCAGGAGCCGCTGTCACCCCCCACTGAGTCTGGAGAGGCGGCTGTTTACTTCCTGTCCCGAACCCGACCGCCGCTGCGTTCTGCAGCTCCGGCACGTTGCTCGCGTCCGTTGCTGTCATGTTATTTCAGGTCTGAGTGGCCTGTTTTCTTAGGTGGAGCAGTGGAAGAAGCTCCTTGTGAGTTCCTCTCTGATCAGGCTTCACCTGACCACGGGAAAATAGAAGAGGAATTGCATTTTTATCTCTTTAACGGATGTTATTGAGACGCGTCAGAACAGACATGTCTCAAGTAGAGATGAAGTGTTTGAAGTCTGGTGCCTTACACTCACAGTTTCCTGATTGGAGTTATGTGATGTATATGACAGGTGCAGAGGAAAGACACTGACTTGACACAGGTTTTTTTTTTTTAAGAGAAAGAAAAGCAGATGGGATGACCTAGTGCCCTTTATTTAAATTATTTAAAAGTCTCAATTTATGTTCTTGTGTTTGACAGAATCTGAGGATTTGTACAAGAGAGTCCTGACGCTGGAAGATTTGATTTGCTACAGTTTCCAAGTTGCAAAGGGGATGGAGTTCTTGGCGTCACGCAAGGTACTGCTTCCAAAGTTTAAGGAATTGAAAAGACCTTCATAGTTTAAATAGTTTTTTTTTTTATTATAATTGTTATTGTCTCAGTATGGTTTGGGCCTTCCTTTATGCAAGTCATATGTTATTATGTACGTATCAGTCTCATTTTAGAGGCTGAAACGCATCTGGTGCTGATCTAGCTGCATAAACGTGCAGTAAACCACTCTAAAGCATGAACTTGAACCTTTTTCCTTTAAGAAAATAAACTGCACTCAAACATTAATGTGTTTCTGATGAGTACTCTCATTCCAGTTGCTCCACTTTACAAACCATTCATAATATTGCTGTGACCGGATGGGACTGATTAGAGAAAAAGGCCTTTGTTACAGTCGACCTGTAGGTTATTTCCCCCTCCAGTCCCAACATGAAACCCATCATCCCCTATTGTAATCTCGCTGATGACTTGACCATGTGTTCCACTGCCAACGGCCATCCCGTATAGCTTGTAAAATACCATTGTGCACTTAATGATATGCGGAAAACGCGAACTTTTTCATGTAAATGTCACGTTAAATAAAAATGTCCTTTTTCTCCTCAAGTGCATCCACCGTGACTTGGCCGCGCGGAACATCCTGCTCTCGGAGAATAACGTCGTGAAGATTTGTGACTTTGGGCTTGCCAGGGACATCTACAAAGATCCCGACTATGTGCGCAAAGGAGATGTAAGTTCACTTAAATCCACAGATGTTCTACTGCTCATTTGCTTTGAACATTTGAAGAATTAAATTAGGTCAGTCATTTTCAGAAGGTTTAAGACAATGAAATCACAACGCTTGAAACAACAGATGTGTCATTTGTTGATTTTGGTTCATTGATTTTTTTATCTCTTTACTTGCACAGGCCAGACTTCCGCTCAAGTGGATGGCGCCAGAGGCCATTTTTGACAAGGTCTACACCACACAGAGTGACGTCTGGTCCTTCGGTGTCCTCATGTGGGAGATTTTCTCTCTGGGTGAGTTCCGCTGTCAGTGAGCAATGTGCATGTCTGCTTGAATAGCTGAGATTGTTTTATGTAATCCAAATAAACATCGCTCTGGGAAACTTATGGCGCTAGTTACAACACTTTGTTAAAAAAAAAATAAATAAATAAAAAGCCGCCAGTGTCTAAAGTCAGCCAAATACAGATAATGAGGTGTTACATGTTGAAGTATTGCTTGTCAACACGGCTACACAGGTGTGTCCCATTTTCTGGAAGGCCGTAAAGCCAGCAGGCGACTTGGCGAGAGATATTTGGACATGCTGGAGCTGAAATAAATACAAATATTTTTTTATTTAACCTTTGAGCCAACCCAGTCTAAAATGTGGAGTTATTGACACAGATCGCCTCAAATGAAACATACACATTGAAGAGGATAGTGTTTAGGGACTGGATTAATACCAAAATCTACTTTTTTTTGCTCATGTTTGCTATAATTTGCTATGATTTCATTTTAGTTTTCAAACTGGGTAACCTATATTAACACTTGATCTTACACTTATTTCCCAGCCCAATAAACATTTCCATCCTGGTGTTTTACTTTTTCCCACATCTAACTGAATCCTGGCATCTCAAGCGTGAGCTCCGCTGTCCGTTAGCGACGCTCAGTCAGTGTGTTACTGTTACTGTGTTACCACCCCCTGCTATACACACTCAGCCCTTGCCCTTGTTAACTGAGCCTTGGAGACAAAGGGCCCCGGGTGCACCGTCCGCCCAGCGGAGCAGCCTTCACGCTGCTGGCGTAAGAAAGCATTCGAAACAGTTGTGTGAGATTTTTATTACTGTCATGGGTCATTAAAGCCAGAAAAAAAACCTCTTCATGTTTAAATCATGTTTGCTCCCCAGCTGGCAGCCTCCAAAAAAACTCACTGTAGCTGAGCTGTGTTTAAAAGTGCTCCCTCCCCTCCCCCGCTGCGAGAGCGCCGCAAGTTTTACTACAATGCCGTTCTGCGCCGCTTTGTGATTTCAGCGCACGTTTGCGAGGCGCAACATAAAATATCATGTGTTTAAATGTCACAGCGGGACGCAAAGGACTCCAACGTATGGCTCTGGCGCGCTTCAAGGTCCGTGTTGCTGTTGAATGGCTGCCACGCGGTGTCAACACCCGCTGAAAGAACCGTGCGTCAAACGATATATTTGTCCAGAATGTGTAGGCCGCTGATGTCACCGCGGGCCCTTACCTTTTTTGTCTCCCTCGTCTTCCACCCTGGAGGCTTCACGCCGCATTTTCTATGAAAGAAACGCTGGAACATCTGGGCAGTGTTAACGAGGCCTCACAAAAAAATAAATCTGGGAAGCCGCCTTAAAGGACCAAGAATAAATAGCAACGAAGTCGATGTGTGACCTGCCGAATGTTGAAAATGTTCGGGGGCGACTGCAGTTTTCCCACAAGGCACAGAGCTGAAAGAGTGTCTGTTTGACTTTACAAGGTCAAAGGGCATTTTGACAAATTCACCTACTGCCATGATCCCGCAAGTCAGTTTAGAGTGGGTGCATTCTGTTTAATTATAAGTGCCGCTTTTGATTATTACACTTTTCATACTTTGTAGTGTGGTGAATGTGCGGACAAGTTGTCCACCAGACTGTTTATTTTTTTATTTTATTTAGATTTGTTGGAATGTGTATGTGTTGAGTCAGTTGAGGCCCCCCCGGAACTGAATACATCCTGTTTGCTGCTGTGGCATCATCCAAGCAGATTCTAAATTTAGCAATCCTAATGATTTCAATCCGGTAAAAATTTGTTGGGTAAACATGTTGCAGCTGTTGTGCTGCCCAGAGCTTGTAAAAAAAAAAAATTGCAACATGTTTTCCGTGGAAATGACTGGAGCTGCGGTCGGCGAGACGGTAAGACCAGTAAGAGTTGAACGCTCCCAGTCGGAAGTGGAGAAACGTGTTTCTGGTAAACGGCTTCATGGGGAAAATGATTTACTCATCTGAACTTTGGCTGTTTTCAACAATTCCATCGTCATCGCTTACGGCTGTCACCAAACACGCAATGACGTTTTATCATTACCATAACGACTTGGATTAAGAATTTTCAAAAATGATACATAATTACACATAATGCTCCGACATGGAGCCTCTTTTCATTTTTGCACCGTAAATTAATATTTTTAATTGCTGTCCTCTGCCCTCTTCCAGGTGCCTCCCCGTACCCTGGTGTCCAAATTGATGAGGAATTTTGCTGCAGGCTGAAAGAAGGGACCAGGATGAGACCTCCGGAATACTCCCCAACTGAAATGTGAGCGTCCTCATGATTGTTTTTGGACTCTATATTGAGGGGGTTTTGCTCGATTTAAACGGCAGACGCTCTGCCTTATCTTGGCCGCAGACGTTTCTCAACGTCTGTGCGTCAAAAATCTCCCTGACAAGTCGGCTCGTGTGACTCGCCGCCTCTTTGCGGTCAGATAACGGCCGTGCGATCGCCGTCAGGTAATCTTTCTGTGGATGCTGCAGGAGGAAACATTAGCCATAGATTAGCTCTGCAGATGTGAGCCCGAGCAAGATAGCACTTTCCCAGGGACACGAGCCAGAGACGGGAGATTTCCTAGGTTTGGGAGCAGCTGGATGACCCCCAGACTGGACGTATATATATATATATGACTAGTGTCTGGTGTGTGTGTGTGTGTGTGTGTGTGTGTGTGTGTGTGTGTGTGTGTGTGTGTGAGAGAGAGAGAACAGAGACTCCGCTTTTTGATGTCAAGACTCCCAGTCAGGCATCTCACCAACTTTTCTTCCTCATGTAATCGGAGTATTTCCAGTGTGCGTTCTCTTCAGACCAGCGAGCCATTTGAACTCTGCAACTCAATTCTCAGTGGGCCCTGTGCGTGTGTGTGTGTGTGTGTGTGTGTGTGTGTGTGTGTGTGTGTGTGTGTGTGTGTTATGTCTGGCTTTAATTAAACATGAATGACACAGCGATCGGATTGTATTTGTTTTGAAAGTGTAGTCCGGCTCTCTCGCTGGTTAATGATGTGAAATCCGCCGCTACTGCCAAGCAAAGCTCGCCGAACGAGTTCACGAGCCCTGCAGCGGAGGCAGCGAGTGGGAAGGAGACGTCCAATCCAACCCAGGCCGGCGTTTTCAGCGCAATCTGCGATCCGCCGGCGACCTTCACCGCCGCGCCGTGCGCTCGTCGGCAGACAGATTCGTCCTAATTTAAAGATGGGACCAGCTGATAGCGCTTAAGTGTGATGAATATTAATGCGCTCAGTGTCAGCAGGTCTCAGGCAGAGGTCTGCACATGATCAACACATGCCAGGTTTCCTTTCTTTTTCGCACGCCGTCGACGCTCACCTCCAGCTCCAGCAGATTGATGAAAAGCAAATGAGGATTTTGTGGCAGCGCGGAGAAATTAATCCATGCCACCGCAGCGCTGATTCATGGGAAATGTGTTCCGTTAATAACCCATACCCCGCAATTCACCCCCCCGACACACACACACACACACACACACACACACACACACACACACACACACACACACACACAACCCCTCCCCCACAGCCCTGATGCATTGCGGAGGAATTTAGCGGATGCTGCTCCGAGAGTGGGAGGACAATAAATAGGATGCTCACTTCCCAAACGTACCGTACCACCTCCGACCGGACAGTGTGGTCCATGCTTGCGAAGGAATCTCCCCTCGCCCCCACCTCTCCCACACCTCCCAGCAGTCCCCCAAGACTGAAAACATGCAGGACAAAGCCATTTGTTCTCATTGTGGATGAGGAGGCAGGAAGTGTGGTTTAAGTCGCGGTGATGTTCATACAGGCTGCTGCCATCGCACTCCTTTACATCCTGCCGCACCGAGGATGGCCGCCACCTGCAGGAGCTGCCTCCAGAGTTCATTAACGCGGAAAAATACACAGCCGCTTGATTTCTTTCAGCTGGGGCCTGACGAGCTACGCACAAACACAGATGGAGAGAGACACGAGAGGAATGGGAGGGAGGGAAACTGAACAAAATACGTTTGCGCAGATGTTAAGATGTGGAGATGTGGTGTATGGATCTTTCACCAGCCCATAATCCCCACCAGGAACATGTTGTAGTACATGAGTTAAACATCCACGGTGCTCTGTGACTACATTCCTTCACACACCAAGTGGAAACTCTTGGAGAAACACGCAAGTCTTCCCACATGGGCAGGAATGCTGGCAGCTCATCAGAAGACGAGAGCGAGACCTTTGTGGTCTCGTCGTCTTCACACCCAAAAACAGCGTCTGGCTCTTTGGCTCCGTGCTGAGTGGCGCCGTCTACTTTTTACTTTCTTTCAGATATCAGACCATGTTGGACTGCTGGCAGGGGAAGCCACAGGAGAGACCCACCTTCACCGAGCTGGTGGAAAGACTCGGAGATCTGCTGCAGGCCAGCGTGCAACAGGTGACAAGTTGACCCGCATCACAATGTCTGTCTTAATGTACAGGTTTAATCCATCTACTAACAAAGAATAGAATAGAATAGAATAGAATAGAATAGAATTGAAAACCTTTATTGATCCCACAGTGGGGAAATTTGCATAATTACAGCAGCAACTGTTTAGTGCAAAAGATGGAGAATTATATTAGTTTCAAGACATAAGGCAATAAATAAATAAATAAAACTATAAAAAACATGCAACTGTAAATGATTTTACATGCAGTTCATGTGAAAGATTTCTCTGTGGTCACTAATTTTTTAAGTTTACAACAAATATTCTTCGTAAAGTTTCATTACATTCGGAAAATTGATTTCATTTGTTAAAACAGTGAATACATTACGTTTGTGTTGCATAAATTGGCTGTGAACTGACCTCAAAGCTGATGAAAAGAAGTTCCTGTCTGAAAAATTCATCCGAAATGTTTGTCCGTTCACTCTGACTACCAAAGATGTCTTGTAAAAATACAGACAGAAAGTGCACTGAACAGGTTCGAAGGTTCAGTGTTTCATAACACAAGGGCGCAGAAAGGAAGTGGCACACGAGCAGGCGGTTTAAAACTCCGGAAGAGCAACAGTGAACACACATGGACAATGCAGATCCGCATTGTCTGGTACCACTGCTGTGTCACAACCTGTGTGAAGCTTGAGGGTTTTTACAAGGCCATCGTAAAGTCTTAACAGCTGTATTTTTCTAAATAGCTCCACAAAGACGCACTTTCAGGAGAACAGTGGTTACGCAATGATAAAAAACTGAGCGTGAATCACCCCAGGCGGACTGAACGTGTCTCATAGCTGAATTAAACCCAGGCCAGATTATTTTCAGTCCATCACCTTGAGAAAAAGTCTTGCTGCTGAGGGATGTTAAGTGTTTTACAGTTAATCTTCTGAATCAGGTTTAGCTGATTCAGAACTTTTAAGACCTTTACACCCACTAGTAACAATATGAAGGAGTTCTGCTCTTTCATATCCAAATAAAAAACTATCAATGAAGACAGACCTCACAAAGCACATTGACCTCTGATTGTACCAACAGTTCACCTTTCAGATTAAGGTCAATTTCATAGAAAAATGGACCAAACAAGCCAATATTTTTACTGTTCAACTGAATGAATCCAAGGATATCGGCTTACAGGGATGTTCTTGAAGCTGTGGCCAAGTATAGAGTTGTAGAGTTGCAGCAGGACAGCCGACACCTTTAACAACTCTATTGTTGCGGCGCAGGAAAGGCCGCTGGTGGTCTCTGCCGCGTGCGTCCACCCGACTTACAATGTTGTGAATTTGACGGGCGTGACCTTCAGTGTCTCTGGCCTCCCGCCACAACCTGTGGAAGTGCGCGATTGTCCGGTGTGGTCGGGGTTGCTGGCCGTCAGCTCGTTCAGGACTCCTCATCGCGTGTCCTTAAAACTCCACCTCAGTGCTGCTGTACTGAGCCGTTGTTTCTGTGGGTGATTGATTTAGGAGGGGAAGCACTACATACCCATCAACACAGCCCTGCTGGCCAAGGTGGGGGAGTCGGCGCCATCGGAGGAGGCAACCACACGACCCGGCTCACACCGCGACTCGGGAAGCCACTGGTGAGAACCTGGATCACCCTTCTGCGCACCTGAGACTTTCAGGCTCTGTTTGTGTTGCTTTTGCCATTTGAGATTTTTAGCCAAAGGCTTGTCGCATCAGCGCGTCTTTGATCCAGTCCCCGGCAAATCACAGTGAACCAAATTCACAGTTAGCACGTACAATTAAGGCAGTGAAGTCAATTAAATGTAATATTACACTTGAGCCGCGTTCAGACTGCCAGCATAAATCCAATTTTCAGCCCATCCAGATGGAAACCTGATGGCTCTTTTGCCTTTTGTCTGTCAGATGGGTCAATAATGTGGCCCAGTCTGAACAGAGCCACGGCTTGTCTTTGATCCCCCAGGCCGCTAGTTTAAGTGTCTTTCAAATTGAAATGAACTGAAAACAAGCCCGTCATATTGAAGAGGGTAAATATTTAATCTGAAACCCAACAACTTCACCCCTTGTGACCTTTGTTTGCGCACTGATGTTAGTTTGTAGCGTTCTGCCACTCCTTCACAGAGCCGCGGGAGCGACTATGGAGTCAAACCTCGCAGGCTCCATGGGTATGAATCACTTCATCTCCCAGAGCTGAGAGCCAAGCCTCAGACGGAAGGCAAACACTGCCGGGTTTGTTTTTTCTCAAGGAAACGTCTCTATCATTTCTCACTTTGCATCCAATAGTATCAAAAACAGTTATTGCTCCTTGGACGCCGCGCTGAAGGAAAAAACCCCGGGTCGGACCAGGGGACAGCGAGAGGGCCGACGGGCTCACCGTCAGAAAAATGTGCTTGCTGGACAAAGATCACTCAGGGTTGTGGCTCCAGTGAGGATTTTCACCAAAAACCACAGAGCCCGCTCAAGATTTACGCACGCTTGGAATAATATTGGTTGAGATCTTGGGTTTTTCTCAGGTCCACCAGGGCTGTTTGTGGAAGAGGTGCTGAAAAGCAATAATGACATTTTCCCCTTAAGTCAAATTAAAGCGTCCGTTTCGGCCTGCGAGTGTTGAAATGCAAAGTAAACAGGGCGTGTTTTCAAAAGCGCAGTGTCGTAGATGCAGCGCGCTGTTTATTTAAGCGATTAGGTTCCTGCCGTTGTGTCGCTGAACTTTGCTTCTTGGCTCCAGACTGATTTATTTAAGCGGAACGAGAACATTTCTGAGTGTCTTGGAGACTCAGCTCGGTGTTTTCTTTTATCCACAGGAGCATTAAGATCCGTCCCGTCAGCGTTAAAACTTTTGATGAAGTGACAATGGAAAACGGAACGGACGACAATCTCGGGGTGAGTCACGTTGTTAGAGAGAACCCAGAACCTCAAACATTAACATAAAGAAGCTATAATACACAACACAGAGGAATGAATATTAAAAGATAATACCACTATTTTGTTTTTGCAAGATTTTGTTTTCAGATCTCAGCACTGTTATGTGGCGTTCCACAAGGCTCTGTGTTCAGCGCAGTTTGACTCTGTTTTTCATGGCTTCTTCTTTAAGTCATGACATCAGTTCTTCAGTTTCTATTTGACAATAAAAAATGCCCTTTTTGCAACATTTGTACCTTCTCAATCCCATTCACTCCCACATTCACTCCCCAAGTCTGTGGTTTGACAGCTTGTGAAACATTTGAAGCATGAATCTGAAGAGTTCTGAGAATGTATTCACCTCAAGTTATAATGAAAGAGTTTTGTTCATTCTTCCTTTTTTAAGCCCTGTGAATGAAAGAAAGCGCTTTGCATTCCCCGTCACAGATGGACTTGATCATGTATCTGGATGACAAACCGGAACTTCTGTTAAAACAATAAAACCGTAATCGCTGCGGATTCAGACAATGACTGATCTTTAAACCCTCAAATGTTATTCGAGATTAGCATAAATGTTTTGCGGTTTTCAGTTCAATGTTATTATGTAACTATGGCTTTACTGTAACTCCATGTTGTGTACCGGTTCCTCGGAACAGTCTTGAATGTTTTCTTCCGGCCTTTCCGTCATCAGGGTGGCCAGTCGGACAGTGGGATGGGCCTCTCATCCGACAACATGCAGACTCTGAAGCGCCTCGAGTCGCTGGCGGGCCGACGGCTGAGCATCATGGCTCTCAAGTACGTGCACTACACAACCACTCATCACCTGTAAACATGCTCCCGTAGATGGCAAATCTACATTCAGAGTTCAAGGCCAGAGTTTCCATAAAAACCTCTTGGAAGTGGCCTTGTTGGCTTGTTGGGTTTTCTTCAGAATACATCAGCAACTGTTTTTTTTGGAAGATTGGATGGGGAAAATATTTCCTTGGAGCTGATCAGCTGATGGACAGAGCGCATGACCACTTGGCTGTTTTTGCACATTCAAAACCATAGTAGTCCCACTGGAGATTCCACTGATGGATCTAAACAAGGATTATTTTCATGAGTGACACACATGGCTAATCCCTTTAGGAGCAGCCGCCTTGGCCCCAGGTCGAGGTTTCTCAAATCGTGTTGATTGTTTAATGGCCCTGAGACACGGCTCCAGCTGGGCAAACGCACAAGAGCTGCGATTGGAGTGGAGCGGCGCTGGCGCAATGTGTTCTAACTTTAGGAGTTATTTGAGGATAACGTCGGAATCTGTGTTAATCTTTTTCTTATGAAGGTCCCAGCTGGCAGTTCGGGCAGTGGGTTGGGGGCGGGGCTTACGCATTAGGTTTAGAGCCGTTCGGTGGCAGGGTTAATTTAGCGGGTCAAACTGCAGAACCCGGTGATTAGACTTTAAACACTGGCCGCACTGTCCCGCCCGCCGCTCCTCCTCGTGCGCTCGCATCAACTGCGCCTTCCGTTTAAATCCCGCCAAAGGTAGAAGAACCTTCACCTCTTGGTGCCTTCACCTCAGGATTCAGAGGCTCCGCTGGAGCCATCAGGGGGCTGGCGGCAGTGAGCAGAAACCCGGGCCAGGCATGTGGAGAATGATGTTCCTCGCCAGGCAACCGCTCAATCACTGCCACCTTTTGAACTCTGGAGTTTTTTGTTGTGTTTTTTTTCTTCTTTTTAAGAGGCGCCTCCCCTGTTAGCAGCAGCGCTTTGACCCTTTTGTCAGGCTAAAGTCCACCTGTTGCTCCCTCTGGTCTTGGACACTCCTCCCCAGCAGGAATTCTTCTTGCCAGGAGCTCGCAGCGCAGCACAGCGCTGGAATGGCTGGACGAGGATTTAATAGAAGGAACTTTTGCCAAAGAACAACCACCCTTATGAAATACAGTAAAACAAGCCCATATTCCCGTTACAGCACTGAAAACTGACTCATTGCTTCCTGGTTGGTTGCTCAGCGGGCAACTGTACTTCCACCTTGACACTGGCAGGCCGACGCTTGGCCATTGTTAATTATTTCTGATGGTCAGCGTGGCAGGTATTCATCGGCGCGACATTCCAGCGCACCGGCGTCACTTTTAGCCCCGCTGGGCGCCGACCCCCCTCAGCCCCCACCCCTGTGGAAGCCCAGTGGAAACCCTGAGCAACGTCCAAAGACAATGAGGGCCGATTACTCATATTCTTCACCTCCAGTGAAGCAGAAAGGCACGGAATGATTGATTACATCATATTTCAAAAAAGGAGAGAGGTTTGCAGGGTTTGTACAGCTTCAAAGAGGGTGGGGGAGGCGTGGGGTTTGGCGGGGTTCTCTTCTGCCAAAGGCTGTGGAGGAGGAGGTCCTGTATTGTCCCAGTCAGCTTGTCTCGGAAAAACAAACCCGTGCGAGGACAAGCAGGGCTGAGGTTGTTTTGCTCGCCGGGTTTACAAAAGGTTTGTTTGGCCTCCGACTGAGCTGGTTTCCACCTCCAGAGGGAGATCTGGGTTCTGTGTCGGCGTGCTGGTGGTAATCAGGTGTTCACATTGATAAGGCTGATGATAATGTGGTCAGCAGCTACATCATTTTTTGTGTTTGTCCTCCACGAAGAATCAAATATCAGGCAAAAGATCAAAATCAAGTCAAATGTTATGTTTAAAACGAGGCCGGTGGAATAACTGATGGCGATGAAAGTTTTATGACTCATTCCCTCTGCTCCTCACTCTTCAGGATGAAGGCGGTCAGCAAGAGCAAGGAGTCGGTGCTGAGCGACTTAGAGAAGGACAAGTTCCCGCCTTCCGTCGCCCCTCTGGACCTCAGCCTGGACGACTCGGCACTGGACGCCGGCCTGGAGTGCCACAGCCCGCCCCCTGACTACAACTACGTGGTGCGCTACTCCACCCCGCCGGTGTAACACCCCAACACCACCACCACCACCAGCAGCAGCACCCTTCCCTCCAGCAGGGAACCTGGGCGACGGCCTCTAGGCCTCCAGGCTTTGCTCTCCTTCCTCTTGTGTCCGGACTCGTGAGTGGAGGAAAAGCGCGAGAAGTTCCTCCATAGAGTCGTGTTTTTTTGAAAGGACGCTCTGAAAAATCCACAGTAAATCCTGCTCGCCAACGCTTTTTTTTCTTGCTGGGCTGCAGGCTGAGGTTCACGCTGCTGGTTCGTTCCACGTTCGCTGTGATTTGTCAAACAGCCGAACACGGGCTCAGGTATTTCTTTCATCTACTGTGAAAACAATCGTTCCAGCTTCACTTGCAGACCCGACCAAACTGCAGCCTTTGATGATCAGAATCAGACGCGGGAAAAAAAAAAAGAAGAGATTTTCAACCATTTTTTTAAAGCATCTTTTTAAATGTATGAATAAAGTTTAAAGTACAACGAAACATGCGGGAAGGCCACGTAATACAGGAAACACACAAAAAAAGATATGGAAAAGTTACAGATAATATTTTACGTGGCCACTTTTCTTTGCTTTGCTGGACTGGGAGAGCAGACGGACGTCCTTAGAAGGTTCGTGATGAAGCATGAGAACGCTCCGTCAGAGTCAGGGCCGTCGTCATCAGCTCGACTGGAGCTCAGGGTTGAGCCAGAGGTGCTTTTTGTCATGTCGCAGCGGGTGTTTCTGAGGCTTTCCAGCTTCTGGAAGAATCACAGGTTGAGAGGAGTTTAATGGAAGAAACAGGGTAGAGCTGCTCGACTCGGGTCCAATGGGTTCATCTAAAGTCAACAGTAAAAGTAAATCAATTTTTCTGAAGCGTCACTCAGATGTGGCTGCTCATATTAATATTGAAGAAGTTCTGAAAGCAATTGAAGTTTGCAGGACAGGTTACAAAAAAAAAAGAAACTCCAGTGCTGTCGTAGTTTATAACATGCAAAACGTGCTTGTATTAACACAGTCTTTTTGCTCTATGGACCAAATCTCTGTTCAGCGTGTAAGAAATGCAGCTAGCTCGTGCCTAACCACTGACTGATGTAGATCTTTGGAAGCCCTGTGTTCGTTTGTGTGAAGAGGGAATGATTATGCACTGATACTTTTATGTCATTCACAATGTTTGTATTCTGAAGGTATATTATTATGAAACGATGTTGAAGGTCACATTTTACAAAGATATTTTTTGTGTCATGTTTTATTTTGTTCTATTTAACTCTTAACAATGTAGAAAATTAACATTTTATGTATATGTCTTATCATTTTTGCCACTCTAACACCACAGTTCACTTCTACACCAGCAAAGTGCAAGACTGTTTCAGTATGAAGTGTGTTTTATTGTATTTTTTTTATATATATATATATATATATACATAGTCATTAGTAATATTACCTGCAGCAGCTAAAACAACCTGTAACCTGTTTTGTCCGTGTAGTGTAACAAGTTTCTGAAAGTCATGTTCGCCAACACTGTAAACTGAGAAGATGAAGTAAATAAATAAAGATTTATATATTTATACTTTACCTTGAGTGTGGACTTTTACTATTTCTCCATCTGAAGCAGCTCTAAGAGTCTTACCAAGATACTACAGTCTTTAACCATTTAACAATTCAGTAAAGGGGGAATACTCAAAATAAGAGCAATGCATTAGAGCTGTGCATCTTTTCTATATTATTTAATGCTATTAATTGGCTTTGTCTTGCTGATCCAAAATAGTCTGTACTTAAATTAAAACCTGTCATGGTATTTTCTGAACTCTGGTACAAACCACAATTTAAAAAAAGTCAAAATTTGTTGAAAAAAAAAATCTAATTTTAAAAATTTAAATAAATAAAAAAATATCTCCATTGTGAAATATCTATTTATGATTTCGGAAACACCAGACTGGTGCTTGGACTTTAATTGAACGACTGTGGTGGTACAACAAGGAGATTAGCCAGTTTATTTTAACCAGTTGCTTATTTTCAGTGCACTTTGCTCCTTTTTTAGTGGCAACAGACCCTTTAAAATGTCACACACTGGTCTTTTAATGTGACTCAGCGGTAGGTCTGGTGCTGAAGCGTCAGTGTCGCCCCACCCACCCCGCTGCTGCTGCTGCCCGGGCCGCGGGAGACTCGCTTCCGTCTCCGGGACGAGATGTCGGCAGCCTGTCTGACAATCGGCTCTCTGAGCAGGAGAGGAAGGAACCGTTAATCATCCTCCTCGCGACCGGAGGACGCCACACACAGGGCTTCCTGGATGTGTGTGTGTGTGTGTGTAGTAGTGGTGCCGGAGTGGCCAAGCCAGCCTTTACTGGCATGGGACCGGGTGGGTGAGGGGTTTCGTAGCAGGGAGGAACAGGACATGCTGGACGACCTCCGGTTGTCCTCGTCTGATTTAGTGTGTTTGTTGCTGCCAGGTGAGTTAAAGTGTGTTGCAACAATGCTAATTTGAGAACAAACAAACATGGGAAGGATGCTTGGATCATTGAGGAGTGGGAGGGGCGGGGTTGTCACTGGCCACTGGCTGACATGTGTTTTTCCACATCGGCAGTGGGATGAATGTGACCTGGTTTTTTAGCACTGCTGCAGACGCGTCACAAAATTCTGATTGAATCAAGTCAAACATGAAGCTCGAGAAAAGTAAAGAATTCTCGCTCTTAGCTGCACTGAAATACAAGTACCTGCATGCACACACAGATACTTACCTTGAACTGTCGCGGGCATCAAAAGTAAATTAATTATTGGAAGGTTCAGGCTGTTGAAAGGTCCCACGTTGAAGAGTGAAAAGCAAAAGCTGATATTTTCTTACAGGATTCTCGCAGTTAAAAACCATTTTTGCATTATATTATGTCGGTATCAGTGTCTTGCTAAATGCAGACGGGAGGATTTCCCCCATGCTTTTCCAGCATCATTTTGCAGACTGGAACTTTTGGCACTCACTGTTGCAACTGTTTTCAGGTCTTCACTCTCGGACTCCAGTGGAGAAGAATCACATGATGGTCCAATAGAGCTCCAGAAAAAAGCACATCAAGTGCAATCGTGTTTTCTGGAGAAGATGTGTTGATGGAGGGACACGAAAACAGGACAGCGACGAAGAGAGAGGAGCCCCAGGCTGAGGGTGGTGTCACTATGCTAGGAGTGAGATCAGTGAGGAAGTAGTGCCCTTTCTGACATCACAAAGAGGGGGACGGGGGGGAGTGAATGGAAAGTAGAGGCACGAAGAAGATGGAGAAAGATTTTGTTGTCATAGAGCACTGGGAAGTTGACTTTTACGACAGTTGAAATGGTTGAAATCGCTTTTGGAGTTGCTCCAACAAACTTCCCTGAAGGATCTTCTGGAAGTCCAGCTCTTCACTTGAACTCACCGGCCCGCAGAGGACGTAGTAAACAGGCACATGTTTTCTGTGCTAACGCACCGTGAAGCCTTTTTTCCACTTTGGGGAAAACCGAGAGTGCGGATATGAAGCGAATCAATCGGACGTGTTGTGTTTGCCTTAAGTGCCACACCTACCATGTTTGTGTTCCCCTCTCTTAACAATCGCCAGTTATAATAAACGGGCCTCTCCCCCTGCAGGCCACCTCCACGCCGTCTTCCCAAAGCAAACAAGGCTGCGCTGCCACGCAGTCAGACGACTCAGTGAACTCAGTGACTGATGTTGGGCCTCGGCAGCCGTGCGCTGGGATTCCCAGACGCCCCCAGGCCTCCTCGGACGGTGTGCCGGCAACATCCGCACCTCTCACCTCAATCAACAACAATGAGCCGGATGCTGTGTACGCCTAAAAATACCGACCGTTTCAACCGTTTCTAGTCAACAAAACAGCGGCTCCAAGTCTCTGCAGCACAATCGGCTAAATAAAGATGCGCCTGATGGAGAGGCCAAAGTGAAAGCAGCATCTACATGCGAAAAGTCTGAATCCCATCTGTGTTATCTGCTGAATTACGACAGTGAGGATGTAGAGTGGCCTGCTTTTTTCGAGAGGTGCCGATCAGCTCATGTGGTCTGGATTAGTCGGCGGGAGAAAAACCGCCAAAATGCCGAATGGAGTAAGATTTTTACTGCATCTCTTAAAAATAGTTCTTAGAAAACTTCAGTGTACGTGCGCCGGCTTAAATCTGGCGTGCCTGCAGAGGCAAAAAGAAATGGCCCCTCTATTTAAAGCATGTGTTCCCATCTGCCTTTGCCTGCTTCAGTCACTACAGCGAGTTTCATCAGATAACAGCGTGTGTTCCAGTTGTCGGGCGCACAGCTGATCAGGCTGTGCTCAGGTTGTTCCCTCCACATCCACCTGAGCCTCGCTGAAGGGCTGAGGAGTCTGACTGGCCCCCATTGTCCACCTCTCTGCTGGGGGGGTAAAGGCTGTATAAAGTGTCCGTACACCAGGAGGGCAAGGGGGGGGGGGTGGACATGCTGCTCACAGTTGCATAATTAATGTGAGCACTGTGGGCTGGTTTAGCCTGGTTCCTCTTCCTCCCTGGTGTATGCTGCTTTCAGGGGCCCCCTGCTGGCCTCCAGCTGGAATTCCACTGATGATGGGTCCAAATGTCACGGCAGTGCGGTGGTTAGCAGTTGCCTCAAAGCAAGAAGGTTGTGGGTTCGATTCCCGGCCTGAAAATGTTAGGAGTTTTGGAAACACAGAATTGGAAACTCTAAATTGACCGTAGGTGTGTGAGTGAGTGCGAGTGGTTGTTCGTCTTTCTATGTGGCCCTGCAATGAACTGGCAACTTATCCAGGGTGTCACCCTGCCTTCGCCCTATGACAGCTGGGATTGGCTCCAGCTGACCCCCGTGACCTTGACTGTAGGACGGAGCGGGTATTGAAAATCGATGGATGGATGGGTCCAAATGTGGGACATCACATCAGAACCTCTATGCATGCTGGGAGCTGGGAGTTGGCACATTAATTATATATTTTTTAATTGTGAAATTTGGATTTTATTTAGTATGATCGTGCATTTACAGACAAGCCAACCACTTGGTTTGCGTCACGCACCTGAACTTTACATTGCCAAAGTTGACGTGAACCATCACCCTCAGCAATGACTTTTCATCTTGCGCCACTGAGAGGTTGCCTAATGGTCATGAGGGCTATTTGGTCCCAAGAACAAAAGTCTCCCATAGCTTTGAATCCCTTTCATGCTTAAAATAGTGGGACTGCATCTGTTCTCAGCCTTTTATCTGTCTCTGACCACAACTGTGCAGTTACATTAAAAATTAAATATCAAAAGATATTTCAAAACAGCACATGCAGCTTTGACAAACACTTGGCATGACTGTTGATTTAGCAATACAAGAAATTATCTAAAAAAAACAAAACAATAGAACCTGCTTTGTTGTTTACCACAGTAAAATTCACCAAACACTGCCACATTTTTTGGATTCCCCAAGATCACAGAAAACTCCTTCACAGCGCTACCAGGAACTGCAAAAAAGAATGTTAAAACTTCCAAACAATCACGTCGTCGTCTACTTTTTCCTCTGATGTGGAGAAAATTAATCACATCATTAAACCATGACACCCTGTGGCTGTGCAGCATCCAGCGTGACATGTGTTTTGCATTGCTCACAGGAAACAAAAGGTCTGCGTCCGAGTGTCAAGCATGTGGCCACTTCGTTCCAGAAATAGTAACAGATGGTCTGATTAACCTCCCCCCCGCAGAGAAACTCTGCGGCCACTTCAATAACACCAATAAAGTTATGCAACTTAGTGAAATTCTTGAGCTGCCGCACCGCAGCCTGTCGCTGAGCTCGGCCCGAGAAAAACAGCCACTTTTGTTGTTTTTGCAAAATCCTTCAGGAATTTGGACGTCTCTGCCTACGCTGGGCCACTGTCAGTGGGTTTTATCATCACATGCTTCACCAGAGTGAGATCACGCTATCAAACAGAGCTGCAGATGTTCAAAAATGCCCAATTTTGAACACGGACATCTCTTCAAGTGCTCTCTTTCCTTTACAGAGATTCCTGATGATGTCATTCCCACGGTGCCTCTGAGGTTTCGACGAGGCCCAACGCCAAGTTGCTCTCTGAGGTCTAAAAAAATGACCTGAAAAGCAGCAACGACCTTTGACTGATCCACATCTGTCCCACATTGTGTGTGCGGCACTTCTATCTATCTATCTATCTATCTATCTATCTATCTATCCATATATCTATCTATCTATCTATCTATCTATCTATCTACAACGCAGAGCCAGCCTGATGCCGCCATCTAGTGACAAGAAATGGAAGTGCTTCCCTAATTTCTCTCCCTATATCAGTGTTTCTCAAAGTAGGTCCCCCCCTGTTAATAAATTAACAAAAAGTGTTCAGTAGGTTGTAGCTAAGAAAAACACTGCTCAGGTACACGGGATGGTCAAATATTTGACAGGGACGAAAAGAAGAATTCAGGAGTCCGGCGGTGGCCACAGTGTTCTATGTTGTTGGGCACTTTTGGCTGTAGAATCGTCCCGCGGCTTGTCGCTCACGCCTGACCTGAAGCGGGGATGCCTTTACACCTTTGCATCAGTGCGTGATCTACGCCGCGACTGACGCGATATTATGACTTAAACGCACGCAACGCTCAACGTCACCCCGTGTGGCAGGTAGAAGATGTGATGTTGTCGAATGATGTTGTTGATGTGATCAATTTCATCAAAACAAGACCCCTGAAAGCGCGGCTATTCTCTGCACTTTGTGAGGAGATGGGAGCGCAACATAAAGCTGTGTTGTTTCACAGGGAAGCCAGGATGGTGGATGTTACCAAAGTGGTTTGCCAAAAAAAGTTATTTGCACAGCAGAAAAGTGAAAGTATTGAGGTTAGTGAGAGTATTCTTGTTTAAAAAGTAATGTTCAGGATTTGATGTCACAAAGAGTGACTAAAAGTTGTTGCTAAAGTTGTTTATTTATATAAAATAAAGTATTTCATAAATGAAGAGAAAAGTGAAATGAATGTGAAATGAATGTTCATGATGAAAAAAAAAAGAATGTTGGTTTTGATATCACAAAAAGTGATGTGCCAAAGGTAAAACATTTGCACCTTTATGTTGTTTCAGTGAATTTGAAAAAAACTATTTTGTCACCATTTTGGCTTTTTTTCCTCCAAGGTGGGGCGTGACAGAGAAAGTTTGAGAACCACTGCCCTAATGCCATGCAAGTCTATGGGGTCAAAAGTCAACTTTGCCCTAGAGACATGGGACCACTTGCAGGTTCATCGGGATCCCTCAAGACACAGCCATGTCAAATTTGGGGCTTCTAGCCCATCAGGAACCCCGAAACCCTAACCCTAATTCCATTTGTAACCCTAACCCTAACCCTAATTACAGCCTTATCGCTAACCCTAATGCCATGCAAGTCTATGGGGTCAAAAGTCAACTTTGCCCTAGAGACATGGGACCACTTGCAGGTTCATTGGGATCCCTCAAGACACAGCCACGTCAAATGTGGGACTTCTAGCCACTCCCTCCAAGGTGGGGCGTGACAGAGAAAGTTTGAGAACCACTGCCCTATATGCACTGCTGACTGTGCCCACATTGTGTCACAACCTACTTGAGGCAGTATATTGCTAAACATTTGTGTCTTGTAGTTTGAGTCAAGATAATAATTATGTATATAATACGAAATATATAATAATTAGACCTATTTTAAGTACTCTTTTGGATTTTTAAATTTGTATCTTGTTTTCTAAACTTAACTACATGTAAGCCATTGAATAAGCCAGAACTTTGATGACAATACACAAAGCCAATTTCAAGAAAAGTTGGGCTGGTTTGTAAAATAAAGAATATATAGAAATATAGAAATAAATATAGGAAACAGAAAGTAATAATTAGAGATATTTAATATTAATGGAAACATTTTATTTTTAGGAGGGTGGAAGTGGGGCAGCAAAAGGGCAGAAGTAATTGGCAATTGCAAATGCAGTTTCAAATGTTCCCACAAGAGGGCAGTCGAGAGCCTGAATTGTCTCTAAAACCACGGCAAGAAAGCGCAGACGCCTTTCACGGTGTGAGGTAAATCCTTTAAAACCAAGACAGATGACTTAAGAGAGAGAAAAAAAAAACTTCCGGTATAATTTTGTGTACGGTGTATCAGTGCGCATGTCACCGTGGCCTGAGCGGAAGTGCTCGCTGATTTCCATCACTAATCAATGTCTGGTCCAGAAAACAACAAGCATCATTTCATCTCCACTTGACGGACACATGCAGCGGCAACACAAGCCCAGTCACAAGGTGCTCCGCGTTTTAGATCAGAGGAACGAGTGGCCTTGGCCTGTCCAACCCGATTAGACTGGCCCATAAATATTAAGTGGTCAATAAACAGAGATCCATCAGCATTTATGGGACAGACTTTTAAAAAAGGCCCGTCCATTAAGCTGGACCACAGACACCTGACCACCTCATCGGATAGATAGATAGATAGATAGATAGATAGATAGATAGATAGATAGATAGATAGATAGATACTGTTAGTCCGCAGCAGAGCAAGTGGAAGTATTTACAGTTGTTCTTTTCTTCCAGAGTGTTGCGTTAGTAATAGTGAGCCTTCTAATCGGACAGTTGGCTCTGTGGGATTTCTCACACGTCAGACACAGAATCACAGGGAGACACACCGGCTGCAAACTGACTGATGTGTCGTCGGGGAGGGGGTGGGGGCACTGTTTGTCACCGATGGGGGCTGGGGGGGTTGTAGCTGCGTGTTTCCTTGTAACCGGAATTAGCTGTGAGGTGCGACCCTGAGGTGTGAACGCGGAATGTCAAGAGAGTAGAAGTCTCTCATACTTTGCACCTCGTTTGCAAGCCAATATCTCCGCAAACACCAAGCGGGATTCATGTGTGAAGCGTGGCCCAAATTTGCAAATAACATGCAAGACCCCCCCCCCCCTCCCTGTGTATTTGATGAATGGCTTGGCCATGTTTGAGGACGTGTCGTTAGACGTGGCACTTTTGCGCAAAAACGCTTCACCCCTTTTGTAAATCCGCCTCAAAATGACACGCATGACTTTTTCTTCTTCTTTCATTGATAAATTTGATCGGGTTTATGGCAGGTCGGCGCGGCCCTGTGCAGCTGATAGGCCGCAGCGTTAATGTATTCATGCGGGGTGGGGTCCTGTGATGTGGATAGGCCGGCCGTCAGGTGACGACGCGCTGTAGGACATGCGCAGGGACGCGCTGATGGGGCGGCCGGCAGCACCGGACACTCGTATTTGAATGCAAATCTGCCAAAGAGTTGAGGAGTGGGCTGACCTCAGGGAGCCCTTAGTATACCTTTGGTGCCTTGTCAACAGGGGCCACATCATGTGAGACTGGAGACGGACTGGGACTACAGACTGGGAGGGAGCCACTTTGGACTAACAGCCGAGGGATTGTTCTTTTTAGAACTGTTCCAAGGCAACGATGTTGCCGTGATCCTGCTCCCCTGCGCTGACTTTCTTCTAAACGCCATATTCAATCCATTTTTGTTTGTTTTTTCAAAACATGTATGTTGGATACCTTCTGGATAAAGAAAGCGGCATGTATCACCAAGGGCCAGTCAGAAGATCCAGCATCAACCTGCCTCCACAGAACTTTGTGTCCACTCCACAGTACCCCGACTTTACCGGATATCACCATGTGCCAAATATGGACACTCACGCGCAATCTACGGGGAGTTGGGGGCCTTCGTACGGGGGCCCGCGGGAGGAGTGGGGTCCATACAGCCTGGGACCCCCCAACACTATCCCCACACCCATGAACAACTCCTCTCCCGCACAGGTTCCTTACTGCTCGTCCGATTACACTCACATGCACCCGCCGGGATCTTCGGTGCTACCGCCGCCGCCGGACAACGTAAATGTTGCACAACTTTCGCCGGACAGAGAAAGACGCAATTCATCTTTCGAGTGGATGTGCAAAACAGCGCAGGCGTCATCCACAGGTGAGTTGGACAAATTGGGAGGTGTTATTCGATTCTGTGCTGGATGGACGTCCTCGTTTGGAGCGAACAGCTGTTTGCGCGCTAAATGGCTTTTAAATGTCTTATTTCTTGTTTTTCAAAATTCTAATATTGTGTGCATTAACGAAAAAAAGTGAAGTACATTAAGTAAAACTATTCCTAGCAGCCCAGGAGGAGAAGCCTCTGTGCGCATTTTTGGCAAATGGCTCTTCCGTGAAATAAAGTAAATAGGAAATGTTTTAAATAAAATCTCATATGAAATTGTTAGAGTTCAATTTCGCCGTCTCTCTCACACATATTTCTTTGCCAACTTGTGATGCACATGTCAGCTTGGTTTTTTCTGAAGCTTCTCCGTATTAGCTGGGTTTTTTTTTTGTTTTGTTTTGTTTGTTGTTGTTTTGTTTTTGTTTTTTGGGGGGTGTTATCCGTCATATCCAGGCCGCGGCTTCGCTTTTAACACCCCCTCACTTTGATATGCACCGACTTTCTCTTCCTCTCTGAGTTATATTACCGGAAAGAGTGACGTTTGTCACAGGCAGGGTGGAATAACCGGCCTGCTGCAGGCCTCAACTTTAAAATTAGTATCATCTAATTAACGAGGCACTGAAATATATATATATTTTACACCAAATTATTCCCTGTAAATGTATTGGACTAATTCTACAGTGCAAATATCTTTCCTCAGAATTTTAAATTTGGGTTACAATTCCATCAGCAGCCGTTTATTTTGCGCTTAAAAAGTCCTCGTGCAAAAAATATCAGCAGAGGCACAGTTGCAAAATGTGAGCTTGTGTTGCTCCTGTGCATGCTTTTTGTGTCTTATCTCTTGTGTTGCATGCGGTTTGTCAGTTGTGGAATCAGATCCCTGCTCCTTTGATATTCGCTGTACTGTAGTTGTCGCAGAAAGATGAAACAGGCCAATTTGCGTATCTATAGAGCGAGCACAGAGATGTGGATTAAAGAAGAGGCCAGTAAAGATGCACGATCAGATAGGGGCCGGTCCTGGCATGTCGTCTCCTCTGTATAAATCATCCAATTATGTGAGCCAAAATGTTAGAGGGAAAAAAAGAGAAGGGAAGGGCGTCTTCATTTGTAATTTTAACAAGTTGTTTTTCCTCTCACACATGCAGGCAAAACACGGACGAAGGAGAAATACAGGGTCGTTTACACAGATCACCAGAGGCTGGAGCTGGAGAAGGAGTTTCATTTCAACAGATACATCACCATCAGGAGGAAATCTGAACTGGCTGTCAACCTGGGTCTATCGGAAAGACAGGTTCGTCCACAATAACACCGCATTGTACATCACTCCTTTTAAAGTTCTCAAAGACACTATGAAATAATATTCATTTTTCCAGGAAGAACGATGTGCTGCAACTACATAAACGTTTGGTTTAAATTCTATGTGATAATAATAATGATAATAATAATAATAATAATAACAATAATAATAATAATAATAATAATAATAATAATAATAATAATAATAATAAGCTTATATTATTGGTAATGCTGTGATAATATGCATGCAACGCACGTACATTATTTTCAATCCCTGTGGAATGGCAAACGCTTGAAATCAAAGCATTGAAATGTATTTTTTTTAAAAATGCTGTGTTTACTTGAAACTAAGATTTTAATTTAGTCTATTATTTCAATTTTCAAATCAATTGCAACGTTTATAATTATTTGTATTCTTTTTACATTTTCATACATTCCTGAAATGACCCCATGTTTTTTTTTGTTTCCTTTTCTATTATTTTCTTGCCTTTTCTTTTCTTTTCTTTTTCTTTTCTTTTCTTTTTCTTTTCTTTTTTTTTTTTTTTTTTACCATGAAGTAGAAGCAGTGCATTTCCACTAACTATCCCGATTGTGCGCTTTCAGGTGAAAATCTGGTTCCAGAACCGCAGAGCCAAGGAGAGGAAACTGATCAAGAAGAAGCTGGGTCAGTCTGAAGGCAGCGGGGGTTCTGTGCACAGTGACCCCGGCTCGGTGAGCCCTCTGCCGGTACCGGGCTCCGTCAGCCCCTCGGACATGCACGGATCGCTGTACCCTCCTCCGGGAATGAACACCTTGCCGTCTATCAGGAATATACAGCAAGTGACTGTGACTCAGTGAGGCGGTTTCACCGTCTGGAGGATCCAACACGACCGAGCACTCCTCGCGCTGACAGAACACTTGATGGGCAGAGGATCTGAGGTCCTGAAGCACCGAGCAGTGGATACAAGCTTTCATTTAGATTAGCATTTATTATGATTGATTCATAAATAAATGTTTGCAGGCTCTTCAAATGTTGTTGTTGTTTTGTTTTTTATTTTTTAAATAGAATAGTTATATTTCCGTGGGATTTTGAAGTGGAAAAAAACCCGAAAAAAATCGACGTGTTTCAGACTTAAAACCTCGAAATTGTTTGTGAGTTAATGAGATATAAATATCCTGTTTTTTTGTAGGTGATGACGTGTATGTGATTAAAATGAGAATTCAGAGACATTTCTAACCTAAGGTCGTGCCACAGACTATGCAATGACATGACAAAGTCAAGTGATGTTTTAGGTCGTTTGATGGCAGTGCTTAAAGTGTAAATAAATGTGTTTTTTCTGTAAACTCGCTGTATTCTTTTCATATTTATTTTCTCTCCATGTTGCGGAGGATCAGTTAAAATGGCCTTGTCAGCAAAATCCAATATTTGTGATAATAAAGCTTTTCAAAAAAATAGGCCAAGCAACATATTTAATATGCAGATTCACCTGTTCAAGCCCAATGGTGTATTTAAATGGAATTTCTTTTTTCAGAAATTGTAGTCTGGCTGTTTTTCCAGAAAAAAACAAAACAACAGAAGTTCTCACACACTATGGTTCCCCGTTGAAGAATTCTGCTCACTTGCCTCTCTAAGTCACGACCTGACGCCATATGCCTAATAAAGTAATGGTTAGCAAAAGAGATGCAAATTAGAAAGAATATATGATTTGTGAAGGCATGCACATTGGGACTAATATTGCTGCTGCTACTCAGCTACTTTCCCCCAGACCCTGGATGGTTTTGTCATTGTGTCTGCGGGGATTTTTCAATTTAATGTAGCGCACAAATCGTGTAACTTCTGTGCTAATTACTTAATTACTATTTTCGACAAAACCACATCCCTTTGGTCTGTACACGATCCCGCCTCCGTCTCCCCCACTCCCCCACTGAAGGGAGCCGCTCATCGCAGACCCCTGCTTCCTCCCCGACGCCGTGCGTCGGGGAGAGACGTCATGAGCGTCTTACTGCCCAACATGGCGGACTTTGATACCATTTATGAGTTAGAAGACGAAGAAGACGAGCGCATAGTGAGCGACGAGCACTTGCCCAGATTCTGCCCGGATCCTGTGGTCATGCGAGGGGCCGGACACATCACGGTGTAAGCAGAGACGCTCCTCTCGCCCCAAGCGTGTCTTTTCGCTGCTCCGCTGCCTTCTTCATCTTTAGCGCGGCTAGCCGCCGCCGCTAGCATGTTAGCCGGCGCAAAGCACGACTGGCGTCAACAATTGCGCAAATGTTGTTCTTTTTTTTGTCAGACGCTTATTTTGTTTTTGTTTTTGACGTAAAGCAAATGCTCACGTCGGCACGGACCTATGGTTAACACACAAGTAGTGCGAATGTTAATCAGGGAAATTAACTTAAGTGTGTAAGTTACGTGCTATTGAACTAAACGTTAGCTAAAAGTATGCCAGTGTGACGTTATTTATTCAATACACGTCGTCGCCCGTCTTTCGTTGGGAACGCAGACGAATTTAAGTTACCTACCAAGTCATTGCACTGTCACTGGTTTCAATATCGAGTGTCAGCGTATTTTAGTCTTTTAGATATGTCAACTCAAACGCTTTGTTTTGGCAAAGCCCCCTTTCTGTAGCTCTGTGACAGCTGTGCAGAAAGCTAAAAACAAGCCAGACACTGTCGGCGCAGCGAACTGATGACTTGGATGGGGAGCAAACTGCACTAAATGTTAAGATTAATCACTGTCACTCTGGTCAGGTGTCCCCATTAACTTGCCTCTACGTTCACTTAAGAAACATTTGCAACTTTTAAGCAGGTGTAAATTTTTGCTTGGACATTCCAAACTGTTTTTAAGACATTCTTATCTTGTATATTGGAATATAGATGATGATTTAGAAGTGCAGGATACGATTTTTCATAATTAAAAAAATAAATAAAAATCACCTACTTGAAGTTATCAAACAATTCCAGAAGACTGGAATTTCAACACGGGTCAGGAGAAACCAGTTTGTGTCTCAGTCTGTAATGATACAGATATGTGTCCTCACATTTACCAACATCGCTACTGTCTGTGACCATGTTGATTGTAACATCTGTTATTAGGCTTTTTATTTTAACCATATGTTTATGTTTTGTTATGTTTTTTCAGGTTTGGACTAAGCAACAGATTTGACACAGAATTCCCCTCTATTCTCACGGGAAAGGTACTGAGTCTTTTTTATTTTTTTTTCCTCTTGCCCTTCAGTCTTGCAGTCTGCTTTCTGTTCATTTCCAAGTAGAAAGAATTAAGCAGTTAAAGCCACAGTGATTCTATTGTTCTTTTGGACCTTAAATGCCCCCCGACTTCCCCACGCCAGCCCATTCAAACCTCTCCGAGTGGGTTTGATCAGATGGCGATGCAGTTCAAGCAGCGGCGCAGAGAAAAGAGCCTGAATGTGTTGCTGTGCGGCTCTGTAAATGAGTAAGCTGTCTTTGGGGCTCAGTTGGCGGAGACCCCAGTGTTTTGGAGGCTCCGGCTCCCGGTGATAAAATAATGAAATGAAGAGTCCGCCGCAGACAAGAAAGGGAAGCTTCCTGGGTCGGACGCAGAAACACAAAAAGGCTGTAGGGGTAAGAGCAGGCCGAGGGAAGTGTGGGGCAATAAAAAGTACCTCCAGTATTGTGACCCAGGGTGACATGTGATGAATGAGGTCACAATTATGATGATTGAAGGGTGCAGATCAGGCCCTGCTGGGCTTTATTCCGCGGTCTGTGGCTGTTTGCAAAGAGACCTTTGCATCCTGTCATAAAAGATTACGACCCCTGTTTTATGGCGTACAGACTCGGGGAGGAATGAGCATCCATTCAAGTTGTTTGGCCGCCGCGGCCACAGGCCCTGAGCTTATCTCTCTCCCCCCCCACCCAGGTCCCTCCTTGCCTCCTTGAACAGTTGGGCAGCCTGGTTAGAAAGAGGCAGATTATTCAAAGATCTCATCTCATCTCTGGACAGCATCTGCAAATATCTACCTGTTGGTTTCTTTCCGAGGCTCTTTGATCTCCGTGCGCAGCTTTTCTTTACAGCAATTAGAGCCAGTCTCATGTCAGCACCACCTACAAACACTCAGCTGTCCCCTTCTGATCTTAGCTTATTGTTTGACTGCGCTGATATCTTCCCCTATTGTCTTTCTTCCCTTTCGGTGTGGACTTCTCTCCTCTCGCAGGTAGCGCCAGAGGAATTCAAAACCAGCATCAGCCGGGTGAACGCTTGCCTGAAGAAGAACTTGCCCGTCAATGTGAAGTGGCTTCTTTGCGGCTGCCTGTGCTGCTGCTGTACAGTCGGGTGCAGTCTGTGGCCCGTTATCTGCCTCAACAAGAGGGTACGTACCAGGACGTCGCGTGTAACTCTCCCTTGCGCCACCTCTGATTACTCAGGGGGCCGGAATACTAATTCAGCTGCAATGGAGTAAGTGAAGAAGGCCATAACAAGTAGTGTTTAATTAGTGGGCCTGCGCTGAGACGACGACGACAGCAGCAGTAGCAGTGCTCCTGTGCAGCTCAGCTGAAGGGTGTGCCATTTAAAAGGTGCTGTAAGCACTCAGAATTAACGGCAGCAATGTGGAAATTACTGGCTGGTAAATTGGGAGGTCCAGTCCATAAATCCTCACATCGGGCCTGTTTATTGTTACCTGTTAAAGGGTTGAAATGACCCATGAGTGTTTTGCCACCGGTGTTAATCTCTGTGCGTTTTGCCGTCTCTCCCCTGACAGACGAGACGCTCCATTCATAAGTTGCTGGAGTGGGAAAATAACCGGCTGTACCACAAGGTAAGAAAGTTGACAGGTTGTTCATTAGCGCCCCTTAGAAAGGTGTTAAAAGTGTCTCTGTCAGTGTGCAGCTGAGGTTAAGTATCACCATGATGGATAATGACCATCAATCTATTTTGTAAACCGGCGCTGGCTCCGATGTGTGTCCAGTCGGAGCCGGAGCGTGCTGCTGTCCGAGGGAAGCGGCGAGGTCACCAGTAAAAGGCCGTGTTAATTTTGTTTTGTCTCGCAGCAACAAATTACATCCAGTAGCCGTGCAGGGACATAAAGGAAGCTCTTCAGGGTGTCTGGCCACAGTTTGACCCTGACGAGACCAGACAGCTCTGCTCCCAACTGACCACCTCCCCCACAGCCCTCTTTCAGATTTCACACAGATTTTTGTTCTTGTCTGTGTTTGAAAGTTCAAAAGAAAGTGCTCATTGTGTGCGATTTGTCTTTTCTTCTCCGTCTCTCGCCAGCTGGGACTTCACTGGAAACTCAGTAAAAGAAAATGTGAAAGCAGTAACATGATGGAATATGTAAGTTGGTAGATGAAGCAATAACTACAGACAAGGGAACTTCATCAGTCTCTAAAATATTGTCTTTAATCAGTCTAAATGTCTAATGGCTATTAGGGATTTGCGTAAAATATTTTCTATTAATGTATCCATTTCCTTTCTTTTAAAAAAAAAAAATGCTTATTTCTTTAGCACCATTTCTTGTTACTTTAATATAATGTCCAGTATATTTTTAGTCTTAACACTAAATGAAAATCTGGATTTGCAAAAAATAAAGTCATCCAGATATATATTTTTATTCCCACCATGTTTAAACTCATTTCCCCCCTTTATTCCCTCCTAGGTGATTCTTATAGAATTCTTACCCAAATATCCTATATTCCGACCGGACTGAGGAGGAAGTGACAGACTGGACGTGTGGCCCTTGAATCTTATCCTTAGTGCCTTGTACATACAACATGTTGGGAAAAAAAGGGTCTGCACCGCTGTCTCTCACGACAACCCTGTACTTCTCCCCCAAACCTTGTACATTACAATTTTTGCAACACAGTCACTTTGCTTTAGAGCAGATTTTGCACATTGTCCCAATAGACATTAGATGTGTCGCCTTTGTTGCAGTGGGATGTTTTAGTTTTTTTTTTTGTTCGTTTTTTTTCTAAATATGTGATAGACCAGTGAAACTCTTGAAAAAGTGCATTTACCCCAAAGAACCATCGACCTGTGTCCCATTCAATTCTGACTCCAATCCCAATGCGAAGAATGTGATGCCTACACCTTCCTTAACTATCCTTGCCTTATTTATCTTTTCAAAAGAAACTCGAGACATGAGATGAGAGGAAGGCATCCTGTTGTCCAACAAGCGTAACGCTGCACTCGGTGGTTGAGTTCTTTGCAATTGGATGGGATGGTTTAAATTGCCTAACGCACAACGTGCGTTTTTGTTGTTGTTGTTGTTGTTGTTGCTGTTTTTTATATTTGACTCTCTGAGGCGGGAGCTAGCTAGTGAAAGGACTTGACTTGTAAATACTATATTAGGATAAGCTGTACAGTGGAATACCATTGTTTACATAAAGTTACTTAGCTCTTTTAATTAGTTTAGCTCTCTTTTTTTTTGGACAATATATTGCTGTACTATAGTTTTGATTAATGATATATGTCTATGTACCTTTCTAGTTTATATGGACCTGTTTACCTTGTAAGCCATACATACAGTTACAATGTACATGATGCCAGAGTTGGGACTGATTATTGCACTCAAGCCCACTAGAGATGGGGACAAATCCAGTGACAAAAGCAAGGCTTGTTAACATGAGGGTTTTCCTGTTGTCGTTTCTTTTTTTTTGCCAGCAGCTCATCATACGTTAGAACTGGAGATAGTTGTGTCTCTCATTGCGCAGCTGAAAAGATTTGGAGCTTTGCTTCTCCACGTGTTTTATTCACTAAAACTCTGTCCCAACTTTAGATTATTATTTTTGTAGTTTTGTACTCCTCCCTGTGTTGTGTTCGCTCCTCCAGCGCTAGGATGCAGTGTTCATAATCATACGGGACATGGCCATAGCAGCCTAGCAGATGGTGCATTTGTTTCAGCCATTCAATCCAGTGTTAGTATTATTATTTTTTTTTTTCCTGATTCCTAGTCGCGAGACTGCTGCATTGTGTTGTATTAGAGTGCCTCTGAAATAGTGTGTGTACCACAGAGAAGAGCAGATTGGAATCTGTCCTCTTGTACAAAAGGAGATGTCGAATCCTCTGCTCAGTATTGTCCCTGTTACCGTTGTTGTACATGTTCGTCATGATGACCTAATCCCAATGGAGAGAAGAAAATAAATTGTTAATTTTGACTTTTCTGCCAAACGTTTTTTATTCTATTTTCAACTCAGTGTCAAGCTCACGCCGATGATGACGCCGCTAATGCTCTTTAAATAGCGCCTGCACAACTTTGGCTATTTGTCATGTTTAACAAGGCGTTAAACCATTAACTTTAACTGGGCCAACTGCAATTAGTCCACACATTTAAAGGCAGGAATGCTGTCACCATAACCAAAAGTTGCTTCCCAATGCTATGGAGCAGTAGTCAGAAAATCCTGGCCAGTGCTGCTACTGTATCCCGCCACATCCCCCGAAGTGAGCTGCTCTTCCACTTTTTGTGCTGGGTTTTTACGGCCCTCTCCTCTTTCTTTTCTTTTCAGTCTGTCCCAGCAGAAGGCACTTTTAGTGAGCCGTTAACCCTCTGCAGCTCAAAAAGCTCCATTTCAGGCACTGTTGCAAACTACTGTTGTTTGAGTTGTTTCTTATGTTATTAAAGAATAAAATTAGTGCTGGACAGAGCCAAGCTGTTGATTTGAATTCAAATTTTAATATAGTTTTCTGTTTTATATCAAATCTAATTTTGTATAGTCATTTTTTATAATCAATTTTATATTGGCTTTCAATTTAGTCCAAATTTGAAATGTTTTTTATAAAAAAACAAAAAAACAAAACTGCAGTGCTGGTGTGTGTAAAACGGTGTCAGAGTAATGGAACAGGAAGGATGTTTGTTCACTGCTTTGTCTTCAGGCAGGACAGGAACCTCAGATTTCCCTGTACAGATTATGTCCACCAGGGGTCAGCCATGTACAGACTGTACACTCTATTGGACATTCGCACTTTGGTCGGTATGTCTGTATAACTATTGAAATAATTTGCACATGAGCTATTTTATTTAAGAACCATGTGCAAAAACATAGCTTTCATTTATTCATTCAAGAAATAAAAAATCAACCACTTCTCAGGACAGCCAGAAACAACAAAACACAAACCTACATCTTGAATTATTTTAATTTTATTGAGCATAATGAAAGTTTTATATACACTTTGTACTGCGTGTGTGTATGTATTAAAGCTACAAGAAAGGCCACGAGTAATGTGTTGACACATGTTGTGCACATGCTCATCCTTCAGTATTTACAGGGCAGTTAAGAGCCACTGTCTCTTTTACAAAAACAAAGATAAAACACAGATCCACGACCAACCAGATCCATGAATCAAAAGCTGCGGAATGTCTAAAAATAAATTAACACTTAACAGGCCAGGCCAAAAAAATAAAAAGTTCACACAGAATGATTGTTTCACCAACAAAAGTACGTCCACAATGGTTCAGTCACAGCATCCAGCATTGATTGCCAGCATTTGATTACATTCCTTTTAAATTGAAAATTCAGAAGGAAGGATTTCATAAAATCTGACTTGCTTCAAAGCTCTTAATGTTGTCACCAACACCTGGAACTCAAAACTGGTTCATTGCCATTTTTATCTTGGATGCAATTTGTGAATAATGTCATGACTTTGAGTGGACAGCATTACTTAATAGGAAAGTGAACATACATAAAAGCTATAAAAAGGCATCATTATTATTATCATTATTATTACTACTGTACAGTTTTCTACCAGCTCAGCTTAAAGTTTACAGTAATTTACTGATTGTCATCATGTTTGCATGTTGATCAAACACTTCCTGTGCAACAACAATGTTCTCTGAGACAGTGAGTGAACGCTGGAACAATAGGCAGGTTCATATTGATTTGAACACATGATTTTTCTTAAGTAGGCACATGTCTTGTGTGACATAAGAGCTAAAAGGAATGCAGCCCGACCGCGTGCGAACGCAGCGGAGGAGGCCGGCCGTGTGTGTGTGTGTGTGTGTGTGTGTGTGAGAAACAGTGTTTGCGTTAAACCAGGCTCCCCGGCCACGACACCACCGTCAGCGTGACCTTGTTCTTCTGCAGCTTGAGCATCGGGATTAGCGAGGAGTTGTTCATCCCCACCGTGCTGGCTCCGTTCACTGCCACTATCTCATCGCCGCACCTGCGGAGAGTCACAGAGCCGTTAAACCCCCCCCAAGCGTCCACGAGCGTGTGCGACCGGTGACTGTCTCCCGCTTACTTGAGGCGTCCGTCAAAGTGCGCCGGCGTTCCCGGCACGATGGTCTTGATGAAGAACGGCTGCTGGCCGCGGCTCTCCTCGTAGCCCCCCACGATGCTGAAGCCCCAGCTCTCGCTGTTGGTCTTCTGTAAGACGATGTCGCGGCACCAGTGCATGTGGCTGAAAGGAGGAGATACTTCATGAGGATCAGAGAACATTTTGGAAGCGGAGAGAAGGCAGCTCGGAGGAGCATCCACCTGGGCAGCCCCAGCCAGCGGGTCCACAGTGGCGTCCAGTTGAGGCCGTCGTCTCGGGGGTCGTCGGCCGCGTCCAGCTCGTCCTTGTTGTCGGACTCGGCCAGCTCCTCCGGATCCTCGGAGAGCGTCTGGATGACGCGCAGCACCACCTGGGACTGAGCCGTCTGGGCCTTCAGGACGGAGACGGCCTCGGTGTAGGTCAGCTGGGTCAGGTCGTTGCCGTTGATGCTGAGGAGGACGTCGCCTGATGGAAGATGCACACAAGGTGGGGAAATGATGAGCGGTGCACTTCCCAATATTTTTGATGGGGCATATCCACAGAGGGCTATATATACTGTTCTATGGACATCTTCTCGTTTCTTGCAAAATGAATAATGAAAGCACCTCCTTGGAGGTCAAAAAAAATTCCTTCATAGTTAATGGATAGTTGATTAACCTTATCGATCCATAAACGATTAATTGATAAGCGGCAATTTTTTCTGAGAACCTAAATTTTTAAATGTGTAAGGAACTCTTAAATAATATTGAGGGTCCAATGTGACCCATTTTTACATTGGAGAACAGTAAAAACACCCTGAACATTTATCCTCTGACTTTAAGTTGACTTCTAATGGGTTACATTTCAACTTTTTTTTTTTTTAAATAAGTTGTTTAAAAGTAACTTGTTTGAGGTATATTATGACCATCACAGTATCTACAGGTGAATTGCTCCTTCCTGGCACTACACTGTTAATGATGATATCATCTAGCTGTGTAAAAAAATGTCCAATTAATTGCGACTAATTTAATTTAATCAATCAAATTCTTAATCGACAATTAACCGATAATCGATGAATTGTTACCATCCTTAGTCCGACTCGTGTACAAAAACGTAGGCTAAAATAAAAAAAGATCACCTCTTTTAATGGTTCCCTCTCGGTGCAGACAGCCGACTGGCTGCACGCTGGTGATATACACCGGCAGACGGCTGCGACAGTCCCTCCCCCCGGCGATGGTGATGCCCAGGGAGAGCCGTGGCTCCTTCTTGAGGCTCACAGTCTTCTCCTGGCTGGAGTAGCCGCTGGGAGGATCCTGCATCGACAGTCAGATAAGTCAAACAAACAAACAAACTGATCAGGCTGGAACTAAAATGATTGCGTTGGCCTTTCTAATTCCTTTGACATGATGGGCCCTTTGACTTAACAGATCGCCTTTCAGCAGAGAGCGCTCACAGGAACAAATGTGCAGATGTGATGGGGGGGTGGGGTGGGAGAGGGCGGAGACAACGCGTCAGGATCAACACTGGCCTCTTGTAGTGAAGAGGATGTGTGGAAAGTGACGACTCCCGGTTTCCCTCTGCAAGTCTGTGAGGCACGAGAGGGGAAGCCGGGACGGAGGGGGTAGGGGTCGGGGGCTCATCCTCTTCCCAGCTGGGAGCCAAACCCACCCCCGCCCCTCCCCACCAGCACCAGACGGAAAGGCTCGACTCGGCAGGCGAAAGCTAACTGTTAGTGGCTTTGATCCTCGGCCGCGCAAAGAAACGGCCCCAAAAAAACAACACAACAGGACGGTGGCCCCGAAGTGGCAGAGCAGGCAGCACCCGGGGCCTTTTGATCCGGGGGGGTCGGAGGAAGGGTGGGGGTGGGGGTAGGGGGGGCTGGGCTACATGGAACAGCTTTCATCTTTGCTGCCTGACGCAGGTGTCTCCGCACGACGCTTCTCACCCTAAATTGGGGGGGGGGGGGGGGTGTAAGTATCGTGTGTATAAAGTACCTTCAGGAAAGTGGCCTGCCGCCTGAAGAACTGCGGCTCGGGCCTCCTTCCCGCCCGGTTGTACTGCCCCTCTCTGCCGCTTCCTCCTTCCTCCGGAGTCTCTGCGGGTCTCATCACCACAAAGTTCACGCGCACTTCGCTGCCCTGAATGCACAAACATTTTTTATCTCACAAAAGGGAGTAGACCCCTCACATTTACACATTTAATACTTAATTATATGTTTTCATGGGAAACAGTGAAGAAATGACACTTGATGCAATGTAAAGTAGTCCGTGTATAGCTTGTATGACGTGTAGGTTTCGCATTGTGTAGAACAAGTTAATAGAGTTAATTTCCCATCAAAGTAACTCAACACAGTATATGTACATAGAAGAGTACAACCTCTTTCCTGTACCTGTATGATCTGGGCGGCGCTCTCTGGCGTGCCGTGCCTCAAGTCGTGTCCGTTGATGGCCAACACCTTGTCGTTGTTCCTCAGTTTCCCGTCCTTGGCCGCCAGGCCGCCAGACAGCAGGTCCAGGATGAAAACGCCGCTCTCCTCCGACTTCCGGATGAGTTTGATACCCAGCGGCTCGCTGCGCTGGCTCTTCATCAGCGTCACCTGCAGGACGGTGCCAGGGTTGTGGCTGCTGCTGCTGCTGCTGCTGCTGCTGCTGTAGGAGCAGTGAGAGGGCTGAGGGCCGCCGGAGGACGACTGGGGGTCGGAGCGAGGGTCCCTCGTCTTGAAGCCTTTCTCCTGCATCACCGTCAGCCGGAGGAGGGAGGGCTGCAGCAGCACCCCAACCGCCCAGGCGTGGGGCACTGCGGCCAGGCTGACCTCATTCACCTGGACGACACAAACAAGACAAACCGGTTAAATGAAAAACACGGAGCGGAGACACTTCCTGGCCTAAATTTGGTTTATTAAGGCCCTTTGTGATTGGCCGTCTGAGCCAATGAGTTTCCATTAAGTGGTGCCAAACCGAGAAAGTGCTTCTATAGCTGCCCCCCCCCCCCCCCCAAAAAAAAAAAACCCAGACGAAGCGACACAAACAATCAGGAAGTGACTGCTAGCATAGCAGCCGAGGTGATTAGCATTTCTGATGCAACAGTTTTATTAGACTTGGATGCCATTTGCACACACAAAAAAAAGAACAAATACGGGACAAACCCATTTTTTTCTGTGGAGACGAGACAAGTTTACACTGCCTGCCCTTGGTAAGAATTTAGGGAAACAATGAACCAATCCATCACGTGATTTTTAAAATGGAAAAACAACAAAAGAAGACAAGGGAAAACCTAAACACCTTGTCACCGAGCTAAAACTCGTTTATCCTGAACGTCCTTGTGCTGCTGCGGGCCGTCATGTTTACACCGCCACGAGAGCCCGGCGACAACGTGTTTACGTGAAAACATGCTGGTCCGTGTCCCGCCGTGCTGGCAGGAGTCTCCTCCGTCGCCACACTTTAAAAACGGGGAGATGATTAATTGTCTCCGCGGCTTCCATTATCCCAGCGTGTTTCTCACCTCCAGGATGTGGTCCCCCGGGGCCAGTCTGCCGTCGCGAGCTGCTATGGAGTCCCTGGCGATCTCCTGGATGACAATGTTCCCCAGGGGTGTGTCTTTGCCCCCCACGATGCGGAGGCCCAGCTCCTCGTCCGGCTCCTCTCGCAGCAGCTCCACCACGTTGGCCTCGGCCACCAGGCTGGACCTCTGCGGCGTGTTGTCTGCAGGGACGGGGGTCAGACAGGTAAATCAAATGGGGGTTTGGTTTATAAAATAAAACGAATAGTCAGCTCTGAGGCATGAGCCGCATTAGGTAAGCACAGGGTTTAAAAGTGAAAATACAGAGTCATGGATCTTTTAGATCTTTACGGCCACGTTTTATCAAACAGCTTCCAGCCTGGTTTAACATTAACCAAACACACCATCTGTTCTATGCAGAAAGCAGTGCAATAAAGCACGACTACAATCTTTACTTTACGCTTCCCAAATTTGCATAAAGCGCATTTATGTAACCCTTATAAATAGCTTTATGTTACTTTATTTGATTATCAACCTGCATGTTTGCTGACTTGTTCTTGAACAGAGCGTGCTAGAGTGGAAAGCCTCTATCCTAAATGTGAAATTACACCAAACAGACAGCGTTTAGCAGAATTATTCCAGATCATTTGGAAGGTGTAATGGGATTTATTCTATCCAGCTTGTTCAAACAAAAACACATTTTTTTTCTTTCACTTCTGTTGTGCCCTTTTGTCAAGATATATTTAGCACGTCTTATGTAAGTCACACAGAAATAGACATTTATTTTTCTGGTGGGGATAAAAATAAAATGCATACACTTACGTAATTCCGTCTCAAAGGGAGCGAGAAAAATTATTCTTGGAACTCTGGTGTAATTATCCCAAATAAGTTCTGGATCAGTGTGTGCTCATTAGTGTTGAACTCTGCAGAGGCACACGCGCACATTCACACACTGAACCACTCGGCGGTGCTCCCAAATTCCTTATTTTCCTCACAATATAAACATTAAAAAAAACCGAATGGCATACAGCTCAGATTGTATTTGTGGAGGACAGTTTGTTTGTTCAGGATTGTTCTGTGTTACACTTAAATACAAGAAATACTTAAATCACCTCTCATAGAATCGCTGACAACCACTAAGTTTCATTGGACTTTGGTCCATGATGGAGGCTCGTGTCTCGCCTGAGGGTTTTTCCCTTTGGCAGGCTGTCTGCTGAAAACATCTGTTTGCTGCTACTTGTGCCGGCAACTCGGCTGATGATTCACCTGCGACAGACTCAGAATGAAGTCACGGCGAGGGGAGACGGGCAAGAGGATTCAGGTTCCAACAGGAGAAACCATCTGTGTACGCCATTAAAAATTACCCCCCCCCCCCTGTTCAACATCACTGATGAAAGCAGTGGTTACACAAACTGCTTCTAATGTCTGAGTGTAGGTGAGAGCCCAGAAATCAGGTTACTGTGTTGTGTTGTGTTGTGTTGTGTGGTGTGCTTTGTTTGGGGCGTCGCCACTAACGACATACCGTCCTCGCTCTCCTCATACGCAGGATTGATCATCCCTGGCTCGGGCTGATCTCTCAAGTTTTTGTTTGTGGAATGTTGCTTGGCATCGCCAGGTGACTCCCTGTCGGCCTTACGCGACTTGAGCTCATTCCACGAGGGCCTCTTCCTCTTGTCTGCTTCCTCCTTCAGCCGTCTGAAAACAGGACATCTAAGAAAAGACGGTGAGACGGAGGAAATCAGCGACGGGAATAGCGCAGCCGCCGACGGCCAGCTGAGTTGACTCTTTTAGAACCACAACAAACATCTGTCGGATGGAACGGGCACTTTTAAATGAGTTTCAGCCATGTCGTCAGTGAGCACAGCTGCCAGTAAACACGCACGTGGAAGATATTTTGAGGCGGGAAATGTAAATCTAGAGTAAAAGTTAGCATTCAATTCATGCAAATTATCAATCAATTCATAAATCATTAGTTGATTGACCTTATCGATCGATTAATGATTGATCAATTTTCCTGAGAACCTAAATTTCACAATGAAAAATGTGTAAGGAAAAGATTATTTAACCCTTAAATAATGTTGAGGGTCCAATGTGGCCCATTTTTTACATTAGACCACAATAAAAACACTCAACATCTATCCCCTGATTTTAAGTTGACTTCTAATGGGTCACATTTCAACTTTTTTTTTTTTTTTTTTAAATAATTGTTTAAAAGTAACTTGTTCTAGGTACACAGGTGTACACCACAACATTTAACAATAAAAATCCAGTGAAAAAAATATAAATTAATAGCAACTAATTTAATTGAATCGATTAAATTCTTAATCGACAATTAATCGATTAATTGTTAACATCCCTAATTCAAACATTGGATTTATTACATTCAAATATTTCTTTGCCAGATTACTGGCTGTTTAGTTGAGACTTGTTGACGGACTGACTGCTGGGACGGCTGCTTGTTCCCAATACCTGGACTTTGTCCCCGTATTGTTTGCAATGTCAGACTGCGGCAGAGTGCTACCACCCACGTGGACTCTGTAACTGTTGGCCACCAGGATGATCGCCAGCAGACTGGCCATGTGATAGCACACCACCGCTGACTTGCGGCTCAACTTGAGCTCGGTGGTGATTAGAAGTTTTTGCCTGCTCACGGCGGACCAGCGCGGTCGGTAATAAATGGTACAGCTTATTAGGAGGGAAAAGGCAGTCGCTGAAAGGACATGTGGGGGAGAAAAGAGCGGATTCGAAAGCGGCCGTTACTCCCTCTGAAGTAGTTCTAATTCTTTTGCCATGAAATCACAAACTCGAGCTCTTCAAATGGAGAGAAGAGCAACACAAGTGTGTGTGGTTGAAGATTTTTGCTGAAAAATCTATAATGCCCCTTAAGTAAATAACAGATAAATAATAGATATAAGACTTGAGGCTTTATTTGTATGGAGGCGACAAGCTTCTGACATTGGGCCAGAATCTGGATCTGTTCAAGGTAAGGAGTTATACCCTGACGATGGTACCAAAGATCATAACATCATTGGTGTGCAACAGCAAGTCAACAACAGCAATAACAAATCTTCAACCCCATGTCACGTTTTATGCCAAACTCTGAACTATAATGGCAGCTCTGATGCTCACACACTCAGTCTGTTTGTTGTTGCTGGTGGCCGCCTGCAATCTGCGTCCTTCCTCTCCTGCAAATTACCATCCAATTCCTCGGCATGAGACTCTGATTGGGCTTTTCCGCCACAAACCCCACCACAGCCGTGCTGTGTTGGTCTAAATTGTCTCGGCAGTCATATTTGCAAAACAGACGAACGTGATTACAAAACAATGTGGCCGCTCGTGATATTTTGCTGGGGGGGCAGGCAAGAGGGGGACTTCCTGGTGGAGGAAGACGAGGGAGCGCGCCGGGCGCTCCGCTCTAGAAAAGGCACTTCGACCGCCTCACCTGTTGTGCAGGTGCGGCTGCAGCTCGCAGCGCTGCATCTGCTGCTGGCACTCGGGGCTGTGAGGGCAGGTCACCATCAGCTTGTCCAGCAGGTTCCTGACCAGGAGGCTGGAGGGCCGGCACTGCTGCAGCTGCAGCCGCTGGCGGTCCACGGGGCAGAAGTCCTGCTCCTTCAAGAAGCTGCTCAAGCAGTGGAAGCAGTACGTGTGGCCGCACGGCGTGTCCATGGGTCTGAGGAGCGGCTGCAGACAGATGTGGCACACTAGTTCATCGTCCACCTCATCCTGGTACTCGTACAGATGGCTTTCAGGGCCTTCGTGCTGTTGGCCACACTCCTTGCAGACCCGCGCCCATGACAGGCCTGCAATGCTGCTGCTGCTGTTGCTGCTGCTGCTGGGAGTTTTGGTTTCTGTTGCAGCCATGGTATGATGAGAGCTCAGTTCAAATTTCTCTTTCTCTGTGTATCTTCGTCCTCCTGGAAAAACGAAACCTGGGCTTATCTCACGAGTCTTGGCCCGGTTTTCCTGAGAAGCGCTGTGCGGAAATTGTGCAGCAACAATCCCGGGTCTGAAGTGCCATTTCCAAAGTCATCTTGGTTCTCTGCAGGGTCAGACAGAGAGAGAGAGAGAGAGAGAGGAGAGAGAGAGAGAGAGAGAGAGAGAGAGAGAGAGAGAGAGAGAGGAACACGGTGAGGTCCACGACAGGAGCTCCACTATTCCTACCGAGACCCGTCCAACTCTACAGGAAATGACAAATCTGCAGCGCAGCGGCAATATGGCAGCGCTCTGCAGCTGCTTCCTCTCAGCCGGCTTCCTGAGTGACAAAAGGAATTCTCATCTCGGCCGTGCTCCGCTCAACAAGGGAAAACTGCGCAAAAACAGAGGAGCAGATGAAAACCTCATGTCGGAGCCTGGCGGCAAACGGCGGAGTGCGGTGCCACGGCTCAACGTGAGTTGGAAATTTGAATGAACTGATCATAAACACACCCCTGGACCTCCAACACCACCACCACCCCCCATCAGTAATAACGCCTTGCGCCCAATCAGCGGCCGTCTACGTCCCTTTGTACGGATCCTAATCTCCTTTAATTCCCTCTCGTAAGGAGCGCACCGATTAGGAATACATTCTTCTCAGAAAGTCTTTTACTCCTGCGAGCAAAAATATGAACTGAGATATCTTTGATGTGCTCTAAATATGTTCAGTTATATTTGGAAAAAAAGGGAGAAAAAAAATCCTGCCCCTGTGGGAAACTGGCACCAGCGATGAGTTTGAGAGGGACGTGAGTTTGTGCGGTTGTAAATGGCTTTCTGTTTGGGACAAACGTGGAGTTTTAGAGCTGAGCTCCTTGACAGGCATCACTTTGGAAGACGTCACGCTGTCTGAGTAAAAAGTGCAGTGCCTAAAATACCATCAGAGGCTCACCAGTGATGGATTTCTTTGTCTCAAGAACACAAAAGAGAAAAAAGATAGTCGCTGCCACGCAACAAAACAGCAACGCAACAAAACAGCAATGCAACGATGAACTTGGTGCCTTCGGGTCTCTGTATTGGAGACACCATAGCAGATGTTTCATCTCCAGTGTTTTTTTCCCCCTGGAGCGACACAGCTAAGATGTTATCTTTAGCCGTCAAGCTCCCTATAACTGCTGCATGACAACCACAGAGTTGGGCTGCCTTGATGAAATCAAAGGCCTGATCTGTCTGAATCACATCTGAGGCTGTTGCCCTCCCGAAAGCCTGACGTGACTGAGCTGCAGCAAGGAAGTCTGGGTGATAAGTCCAGAGTGTTCCTTCTGCCTCTCTCAGTACCAGTGAACGTGCAGTAGAAAAGCATTTTTTTTTATTATTTTTTTTATAATCGTTGGGACGAGCCCCACGGGACAGATGTTTCACAAGCACAATGTTTTCAGTGGCTAAATGACAGAGAACAGACCGCAGCAATCACAAGTATGCGTGTTCAGACCCGGTTACCGAGGTGGCCGAGGCCTTCCCTCTGTTTTCTGTCTTCCCTTTATGCAAGTGATAGCTGCTCGTGTAATGGATAGGCCTCCAGGCTCCTGTGACACGTCTGAAAGGGGCACTGTCGAAACCAGGCAGCGCTCCATTTCTCAGGGACTCACATGACCGGGAGCTGGAGTTTGAATCAACAGATACAACCGCTGTGTAGTTACGCAAAACACATATTGATAAAATATTCACAGTTTCGCTCACTTTCGAGTGTGTTGTTTACTTTGTGAAAAGCTGGGAGCAGACAGTTTCACTGCACAGGGAAACACGCAGCGACCTTGGCGATTCTTCTAATCGCTGTGTCTGAAGAAGGCAGATCCAGCCCCCTACATTATCACCTCGCTAATGGAACAGAACATCGCTGTTTTGCTGCAGGATGCAGAAGAAATAGCTGAGCCCTCTTCCTCCAAAATCCCAATAACACAAAGATTATTTGTTTAATTTTGGTCATGTTGCAGGTTCAAGAGAAATCAAAAGTTTTGTTGTATCTCCACTGCAACCTGAAAATATATTATAAGAAAATAATTGGAAATTTTAGAGATTAAAATTTTCGATACAGCACTTTTTACAGCTTCTGGTTTGCTCATGAGAAATGAGGGCAAAAGCCGACTATGATGTAATAACAATTCTACTTGATGTGCGACCACCTTGTTATCATGTGATGGTCTGAGCCATGTGGGGAAAGGTCTGCGGCACCAGCGTCCTTCTGCCTCTCAGAGGATTACACCGCTGCGACATTCCTTCCTTGATTCCAACTCACTCGCTTTCACAGGCGATATGAATGAGTCACATGTGCCGCCACACCCTCAGTGAACACAGGTGAGGCCACATTAGATAATTTCTCCAAAAGAGCCCATGAGACAGGACTTTGTCATGTCTGTTGACTTCACACCAGTGTCTGGCCTTAGTGCACGTGCAATGGAAAAAAATGATGTGTTGCACGCAAGTGAATGAGTCTTTATCATCTGCGTCTCACTTGAATAGAGACAGGTGATGAACAAAAGGTTAAACTGGGACAGAATGTGTAACAATGTTCCCTTAGGCTTTGATTAACTACACATATCATTTTGGAAGCGTGCGCAACTACTTGAGTTACTGGGTTGGCGATCTAATTTGAATGCTGTTTGGGTAATATATAGCTGCCATGGCAACAGTGGGAATGTGATGACCAATATTTGCATTTCTCTTCAACAGCACACAGGGGTCAAAATAAAAAGCTCTAACGATACATAATTGTTTGCGTTTCTTGAAACACAAGCAACGTCATCTATCATCCATAGGTTTCCCTGTCCAGCGCCTCCCTGGGTTGAACACACGGTCAACTTAGAACTTGATCCCAACCACAGCGCAGAGCCTCCACACGTTTTGGTACCAGTGTATCGTTAAAACAAATCTTCTATGAAAAGGGCAGCTGATAGTTCTTATGATGCAACACTAGCAGTGTGAATAATAAATAAATAAATAAAAAATAAAAAAACACAGCAAATGGCTTGGACTTGTCAGCCAACAGCAATTCATAAAGTCTCTGCAGTGGGAGTCATTGAACGAACCAATGACATGGCAAGGACAGATCTCCTTGACTTGTCAAGGAGATATTAAATAAATCCAAAATACTTTGTTAAAGCGCCATTATGCAGTACTTTTGTTATTTTTAATTTATAGTTCACATATATGGTTACTAAAAGTTTTTAGTAGTTTTGACCACCACCACCACCACAACAACAACAACAACAACCAAGATGTTGTGTTATTGTATACCGTGGGAACGCCATCGTGTCCCATGCCTGTGCTAAACAAAAACTTTTGGACGCTTTCCACGTAGCCAGAAGTAAAAACTCATTGGCTATTTTACGTATGAACATGAAGCGAGTCAGACATGCAGATGTTCTGATTCAACCTCTGTGTGCGGACGCAGCGTCACCGGTGGGACCATAAATAACTCACTGTCCCCCCAGTCCGACTGTCGGCTCGCTCCTAATCACCACAGCGACGTGACAGATCCAAATGACAGAAGAGGTAATAAAAAAGTTACCCCTGATTTTGTCTTCGGTCAGATCGGCAATACAGCAGCGGTTCAACCGACATTTAGCAGCACAACCTGGCCACGAAGCGCGCTGCGCTCGCTACACACCTTGAGTGCGGAAACTCACGTTTCTCTGTGTGCGAGTGAACGCAAGCTTTCACCGCGACCACATTTTAACCCCTAACAAAAAAACAAAGCTTGGCGGGCTACGAAAGTCGAAAACAGGTTTACCGCAGGTCTGCCAAAGAACGAACGAGGGGAATTCACCGAAGTCTCGACCGAAACTCGCCTTACCTGAGTGAAGGTTGTTTTTCCGGAAGCGGCTAACGTGTCGCCTAGCTAAAGACAAAACCAGGCGGCGGAGAGGGGCTCAAACTCCCGAAGCAGCTCAGAAGTGTGCCAGACGTCCGCTCCGCCAAAGCCCTCTTAACATTCATTCGCCGCGTTTGTGTCTCTAAAGTCGTCGGATTTGGGGAAAAGTTGGCCGCCCCAGGTGTAGCCGGACGTGCGGGCAGAGGCTGGGCGACACCTCCGCCAGGCAGTTTCAAGCAAACAAATGGTAGAAGACGGAGGGGAGGAGGTGGACACGCAGGTGAACACAAGCGGCGCTCTGTTACACGACAGCACGTCTCCGTTACTGTGTTATACACACTGACTGGAGGACTGTGTTACATCTGAACCGGCTTCTTCTTTTCTTTATTCTTTTTCCCCCCTCCCCAAACCAAAATCACTTCTGTTTTCATTTCCAGTTCCTTTAAACTTCAGAACACTATGTTCGAAATTGAAAATAGTGCAATCGTTGCAGAAAAAGTGTGTAAAGAACTCTGTCTGTCTGTTTGATTGACTGACTGAGTGACTGACCGTCTGTTTGTCTGTCAGCCAGCCAGCCATCTCTACATCTCTACTCATCTATCTGTATGGTCAAGCGGACTACTGTGACACACAGGGTGTTAAGCGGCGTACCCCCTGCAGAATGGAAGGGAAGTCTCTGTGCCATAAAACATCCTCTGTGAAAGCCTGTTTCCACCCAGGATTTACAGCTGTGGTGGAAACCTTGGTGCAAAGTGACATTTGCTGATGCAGGCTCCCAGGGTGAGGCAGGGCACAGCATCATCAGTCGGTATTCTATGAGCATGAAGTAAATATATTTTCTGTTTTAAACACAATTATTAGGGGATTTAATATCAATTCTGTCTTTTGATTGCTAATTCCGCCCAGACACACACTGTGTCGATTATCTTTGTTGTCAGAGGTAATTAAAATATTCCAAACAAGTTGTCTGCAACAACAGTACAGGATTATGATGCTGGACACACATGGGCAGAGTCACAAACGGTGGAAAAGAGATAAAATGACCTTCTGATAACTGAGCACAGATGAGAAAGAGAGACACCATGTGGTGAGGGAAGGTATTGAACAAGTTTTCTGGAGGTTGTGAAGCTAATTTGTTGGAACAATTTTTGTTCAATTGAAAACACATGGGCAACTGGGCTCATGACAATATCTTTGCTTACAAAAAGCTAAAGTTTGATGGAAGAAATAATTTACAATGCAACCAACTTCATGTTGAATGTACAGGTTTTTGATACTTTGTGCACATTCGCTTTGTAGAACTTCAATCCTTTGTGATTTTACCAGCATTCAAACTGTTTTGTCCGAGCATTAAGTTAGTTTATTGTTTTGGTGAGAGATTTGGAGACACAGAGACTAAGATAAACATTGACCAAACAAAGGAATACATCCTGACCCTCACTCTCATTCTCACACATATGTACTCACACACTCGCACGCACACCATACACAAGCAGAACAGGCCCGTGGCTTTTTGTCTGAGCTGCGGTGCCTACAAACAAGAAGTAGACTGTTTGTCTTTCCTGGGATCCGTAAACATCCTCAACAAAAACAAGTTCCTCCCGAGTGAGAAGGGAGAAAGTCACACCGTCGAGGCAGCTGGACTCTCACTGCGCTGCCTTTGATGTCCTTCAGAGAGAGCTGATAATGAAGGCCTCTTACATCTTAATTCTTTTAATTGGAGAGTGGATGTAACAAGTTGCTGATACTTTCTGGTCATAATATTGGCTTAATGTGAACTTAAGAGTAAGTTTAAATAAAATATTGTTCCAAGCTTTTGTTACAAACAAAATGTTACGCAAAACATAATCCTGTTTCGGTGTCTAATAAATTGCCAGTGGTTCACATGCTTCATTTAAAAACAATTCTTTTTAACGTAGAAACGGTTTCCGTTCAGTACACGTGGAATGCACAAAAATAGGATGGCTATCATTTCCTTCAGACGTAAGCCTTGAACCCATTGGATCTTGGAATGATGTAAATCTTCATCTAAGATGTAAATCTTCATCTAAAAAGATCTCAGACATCATTCTGACTGTATAGTTTGGCTGGTTTGGTTTAAAGCAGGTGCGTTATGGCAGGAGAGTGTCTTTGAGATTTGGTCTTGGAACATTATGGATCATTTCTGTGTTTAAACAATTATTCCAGAAATGGATCATTTCCAGCACAAATACATAAGCTACAAGGACAACATTTGCTAATTTTTTGATTATTTTATATTTTTTTCTTTTCACATATATGTTTGACTTCAAATTTGACATCCTTTGATCAAAGGCACTTAAACTCTGTGGCAGCTGGCTAGCCCCCTCTCGAAAAGTCACTTCTCCAGGTCACCCTCTGGCCAAGACTGTCAGGCATTTGGTTCAGGCTCCAACTTGCACAGCAGCCTCGAGTCTTGCCTGGCCTCCACCTGGTGGCTTCTGTTCCGTGACACATTAAAAAAGAAAAGAAAAATAAACATAACAACAGACTGCACAGGCACAGTCGTCCACACCCAGGAGGACTTCAAATGTACACTCGTACAGTATAATGGATCATTGCACATTTAGTGCATCATAAAATATCATTGCTGTTTTTGTGAGTAATACAATTCAAAATGTATTCGCTTATCTTAATGGAATATGAGCCATGTTTTTGTTCAGTGAACAAATGTAACACTTACTGCAATAAGTAAAGTGTGAAACCCAACAGATAAGCAAGTGTGTGTGCATGTGTGTGTCTGTGTGTGTACAGTGGATTAGACTTTACAGTTTTCCCTGTGTCAATATGCTTAGAACCCAGATGATCTTCAAGGGCTTTGCTTGTTTGTACCTGCCATGTCGTTCTGCTCGTCCTCCCAGCATGACACCCTGTAGCCCCATATCTGTCCCTTTGAGATCAAAAGGCCTTGGTGATTCTTATCTGATAATATTCTTGTCCATCCTCCCTGCCTCCGCAGCCAGCCTCCTTACACTGTTGACCTGAGCCACGCACACTAGGTCCTTATGGCCCTTTGGCCTTTCCTCTTTTTATCACCCCGATGGTCAGGCCAAGATAAGGCAGGTACGGCCTCGGGACAGAAGGAGGATCCTTTCCTCTTCTAAAATCTGGTCGCATAACTCGGACACTTGCTAGCAAAGTGGTGGTCTCAGCTCATATTGCGGGAATGTTGTGTTTCACATCCCTGCAAAAGGCAGAAAAAGATTAAATCATTTTAATGAAATAGTTTTCCCCATTCATTTTATTTAATGTTGGCACCACCATCTCCAGTGTGCGAGCGGGAAAAATGAAGGAAAACACCTGATATTTTGCATTCACCCTTTGGCTCAAAGAGGCAGAAACCTGCTCTGACACAGCAACTTTTTTTTTGAAACTCTGACGTGACAAAAGGGCATCTGTTGTCTCAGTGTGCATTTATGAGAATGCAGGCTGGGCAGACAGACACGGAAGACTGGTGTCCAAAGTCATGACCCTGCCCTGACCTGGATGAAGGAAATGGTCACACTGCTAGAGACAAAGCAGGGCAAAGGAGAGTCTGAGGGGCTGGCTGGTCAGCTTTCTAACAATGGGGTCCGTGCTCTAAGACCACAGGCCACACAAAGGCCAGAGAAACCCCCTCCTTCCCACTCCCACATTGCAATAGAGCCGGCATTTCACACTGGCCTGTGAACAACCATTCAATCAAACTACTGTTTAACCTGACCCCTAGCCAGCACAGGAATAAGAGTCTGGCGGGACGCATTCGGGAAACTGACCTCAGCCACCAGCCACTTCCAAATTTTAACAGCACATTCACAGATGATTTGACTCATCAAATGCTCTAAATTTTGGCAGAACTAAAGAAACATATTTTTTGAGGGAATAATCTTTAAAAGCATCTAATCAATAGGACACCAAATAAATAATGTGTCTGGTGATTGTTGCAAGGGGCAATAGCTCCCTGGGGAACAGGAGACATGGCCAGACCCTTCGTCTGGGTCAACTACCCTCGAGCCAGGGGGTGAGAGGAGCAGCCACATGACCCTCTCTCCTCTCAGTGGCCCACTCCTCCCCACTACCTGTACCTGGCTCGGATCAAGGTGTGGGGGGGCTGCATATCAAACAGAGTGGGGTCTTTGATGTAGATGGAAACACAAACACTGATTTGAACAGAGTCGTAACAGCTTATTTGTTCCCTTTAGTCATTCATTGAGCCGCTTGTTGAATGTGTATGCCTTCAAAGGGCTGGCTGCGTGCGCCGGTGTTACAGTAGCCAAGGAGGCCCTGAGAGGGCCCTAGCCCCCGGTGGGTTGTGCAAGGGGCCATCTGGCTTCCCGTTCCTTAGATTTGATATTGATTTATTGGATGTACATGGGAAGATAAGAGAGCACCAGCTGCTTGAAGTCTTCCTCTGCATCCTGACAGACAATGGGCCTGATGGTCATCCACATCCTGGATAAATAAGTAATGCATCATTCCTTGTTAAATTTGTTCGAAGGCAAAATTAATCCTAGCTTTTAGTTTTTCTTAAGACATTTAGATAGAAAGCCAAGAAATTACTGGCGTTGTTATTCTGCTTTCATTATTGCATTGTCGAAAGATTGATTTAACCATATCCAAACACATTCACTGGCCTACAGCACTAACGGCACTTTCAGAGTTGTGTGACAAATGATATTCCGAGTAATGAGGTGCAAACTTACATTTATTATTCCTAACAAACCCCTCACAACTTTACCCGGTTTCACCCATCACAGAATCCATTAATTTGGTATTAGGCGTCCATGAATAACAAGTCTCCATTCCTGTTAAGTGAGCTGAGGAAGTGCGGTAGTGTGACCTGAGCCTTGTTGCTGGAGGTGTCGACATGCAGCCTTGGTGAATTGTGATCTTGCTCTGATTTTTTTTTTCTCACCAGCACCCCCACCCCAACCCACACACACACACACACACACACCCTAGTAAATGACACACTCACATACAGGCAGACTGTGGTGTCACCCACCCCCACAACTTGTCTTCCCCTTCCCCTCCCCGGCAAACACAAGCCTGTGATGTGGCTGTCTCAGATAATGAGGTGAGAATTTTATGGCTCCAGTCTGTGAGGATGACAGCGGTGCAGGCCCTCGTGCAGCCTGCCTGGTATCAGGCGCCCTCTGCTGACTCTCAGCGGCTCCCGCTGGACCCGGAGACGGTTCTCTCCCGAAGTCCTCCAGCAATGCACTTCAAAGTGGGAGATCAAGGGTTGACTTGCGCATGACATCCAGAGAATGACAATGGCTCAGCCGGCCTACACCTACTGCTACGTGCCAGTCTCAGAAACACAAAGGCACGCCGGCTGCTCCCGCAAAACTGTGGTGCATGGGAAGGACACACTCAGGAAGGGAGGGAGGGCATACATATAGGAAGAGGGCAGTGCTCTATGTGTATTCTATACAAACAGAGGTGGGTTCAGGCAATGTGAGGTGCAGAGGAGAGACACAGTGGCAGCAGAATCTTTTTGCTGCTGCCGTTTGATTGCTGAAGCATTAATTGATAAGATACAGCATGAGGCCTCATCACACCATCTTATCTTTCAAGAAGGAAACCTCAGCCTTTCCTGTCCTGTAAAGCGCAGACATCTCTGAGATCAAAGAATCTCTGCGGTGGGCTTGTCAGAGAAAAAGAGAGTGGCCAGATTGAGTAGGACATTTTGATTTTGAAAGTATAACTATGTAGTTACTCTCACATCAATCTGGCTTCTTCACTCTCAAAGCTGAATTGAATGCAATTATCTGGACTTACTCTAATTTATACATAACTGCAATCAAGTTTATGCCAATGGACACATCAGACATTGCACCTTTTTTTCCCCCAACCCATTCTGTCATTTTGCTGCTTCATTATCCGAGGGTGCTTATATCGAAGGAGCAAGGAGCTCTAGCTGTAGAGAGAACATGGACTTCACCCATATATGACATTGTCGTTGTGGAGTGCAAGAGAGGTGCACCAAACAGGCTATAACAAGTCTCCTGGGTGAGGATCAGTGAAAGAGATTTTCTGAATTGGCATTATTCACATATGTAACGCTAAGCAGAGATAATAATTAAAGTAAATTATTGTTTAAACTTTGAGCGGTGGAATAGCACCAGTGACACATATAACGGTGAAATCATTAATTAGCAATTGAATCATTAAATAGTAAATAATCACAAAAGAGGGGAAAAAATCATTTTGGGCACAATTATTTCAGTGATGTGTATTGGTGTGTCTGTTCCTTCAACTAATTTAAATACATAATAAAGCTAACGTTATTGTGCAGACAGAACAATTTTCAATGTGGTGACTGTGGCATCATTATAGCTGACTGGTACTGGAAATGTGTTAGGGCATGTGTGTGTGTGTGTGTGTGTGTGTGTGTGTGTGTGTGTGTGTGTGTGTGTGTGACTGTCAGTCAGCACCTCGGGGCTAGAACTAAATAAATTCTGCCAAATAAATAGTATATAAAAAAAAGTGTACCGGGTTAAATTGTTAATTAGGTCTAATAATGCAAATTTGAAACGCATGTACAGACTATTTAAGCGAATAGTCTGTATGAATGAACCCTTATCATTCACACGCCAAAAAAAACAAACAACTTGCTTACATTTTTTTTTTCAGCAGTTTTGTTGTGGTCGATTTGTTTCCTGTTTCTTTGAAACCAGGTGAAAGAGCGCCCTCTGGTCGTTGGACCGCGTAAGTTTTGCTATCACATGTCACATAACGCCACTGATCACAGCAGCAGCACCAGCGCGCAGGAGAAGGGAACCTCGGCGGACTCTATATTTGGATGTCAACAAATCCTCTGCTCTCGCTGGTAAACAACTGAAGTAATCGCAGGGGCAACGCACACCCGAGGAGGGTTTTAACGGTTCGACGGCGATGGCCTCGGTCAAAAAAGACGACAGGTTGACCAGGACTCAAAGCTTTATGTGCGTCGGCCTCTCCGGATTTTTCAGCAAAACTGTCACGTCGCCTCTCGAGGTAGTTAGAATCAAGAGCCAGGTGGGCACCTTCCACAGCAAGGGGGGCTTCCTGCAAAGTTTTCTACTCGTCTCCCAGCATGAGGGACTTCGAGGATTTTGGAAAGGAAACCTCGCCTCCTGCCTGCGACTGTTCCCTTACACGGCTGTTCACCTAGCCACGTACAAAAAGTAGGTTGTCCGTGACCTAATTTGAGTGCTTGTTGTGTGGTCCTGTCTTTTTCTTTTTTAAATGTGTGCAACCTATGTTTATTCATGCTAGACAAATTAGCCAGGCAGCCGAGCCTGTCAGCTGACGTGGACCCAGAGAGTTTATTTTTGTTAACAACTTTTTAGGGGGGCTTAGGCTGATGGTATGTTACACACATACTTTTAACTCAACACAAATGCTCATTTAAACAGTTTGTTTATACTTTCAACTCAACACAAATGCTAATATAAACTGTTTGTTTACGTCTGTTCAGCTACTTCCTGTTTCACACCGGACGATGCGCACCTTCTGTCTCGGCCAATCGCAGGGCTCGTCTCGCTCAGTCGATATTTAAATCGGAGGCTTGGGGGTTAGCTTAAAGCCCTGCGCTTTGTTTCACAGGCACAATGCGTTCTCAGGCTCTTCTCAGGCAGTAAAAAAAACTGTGTTGATAAAGTTCTAGCCAACTTTGGGCCATGACAGAATTATGAGTTATTAATGTGAATCACAGTCGAGAATACGACGCTTGTTTTGCAGAAGTGTTTCTTTCATCTCTTCCTGTGAGACTAAACCCAGGGCGCACAACACCCCAGCCTCAAGAGGTCACTAGCGGACAAAAGTGTTTTTTGCCGGTGCAATGATTAGGACAGACCGGACATTGGCTTTCGCCACGTGACACGAGCAATAACATTGCGAAGTCGTGTATACACATGAAACGCTCCGTTCACTTTAACACTGTAGCAACGTTTACCCTTGTCAATGTGCACCCTTTCACGTGCCACAGCACGTGCCCACGCATAAACACCACCTCGGGCTGCATCAGCTGACGTCGTCCCGATCTGTACATTATGTTCCAGAGCAAGAAAGCCGAGCCACGCGATGATATAATGTTGACATATGAAACAATAAACACCATGGGTCAACTTCAAATACAGAAAGGGTGTATGGGTTTCTCTACAAACTGTGAAAATATAATTAATTTTGCTTTATTTACACTATCAGTCTAAAGTGTGGACACCTCTTCTCATTCTCAATTATTATTTTTGTTATTATTATTATTATTATTATTATTATTATTTTTTTTTTTAAAGGTTTTTACAACTTTATATAGAGGTCTGAGCAAGATATCTGTAATTATGTGTCTTATTTTACACTTTCATTGTTTCCTACATAATTATATGTGTTTGCATACATAGTTTTGATGCCTTCAGTGAGAAACTGCAATGTCAATAGTCATGAGAATGAAAGATAAGACATTAAATTCGTAGGGTGTGTCCAAACTTTTCACTGGTAGTGTACATAAATGACATTAATGAATGTTGACATTTTAAGAATTTTTTTGCTTAAATCCAGAAACATGAGGTTGAAGAAGAATTTCCCTCTGCTACCATATACCTCTCTCCTTCTCCAGACTTGTCCATCTTCACATGGATGAACTGGGCTACATCTCTCAGTGGAGAGCCATATTTGCAGGAGGACTGGCCGGTGTCGCTGCCGCTCTGGTCACGTACCCTCTGGAGGTGGTAGAGACCAGGCTCATCGTCCAGAACTGCAGACAGCCCACGTACATCGGCGTCGCTCACACTCTCTCAAAGATTTACAGGGCAGAGGGCCTGCAAGCTCTCTATAGGGGCTTTTCTCTCACTGTCGTAGGTTTGTCACACTTACACATTTGTAAAATCTTATTGATCTGTATTATGATTATTTCTTTCATCCTCTTATCTCTTTGATTTATGACACTTTGAAAATAATCATATTAGGACCACTCAATGATTTTCCATTGTATCGCTGCTGTAGACGTAACTTTAATTATTTGTTTGTTTCCTTTGACAGGTGCCTTTCCTTTTTCTGTTGGTTGCTATGTGGTCTACATGAACCTGGACAAGCTCTGGCAGGAGCCGCCTTGTCGCTTCACTCCCCTTCAGAACTTTATCAACGGCTGTCTGGCAGCAGGAGTGGCCCAAACACTGTCCTACCCTTTTGAAACTGTTAAGAGGAAGATGCAGGTAATTTTTCACCACAACACTTCTGCATTTAGGCCATGGTTTAAAGAGAAGTTACAGTTTTAAAAGAGCGACCAAAACATAAAAAGGGATCTCATTTAAAAAAAAAAATGTGTTGTGATTTTGATTTCAATACTTTTGTTAAAATCAACAACTTACTTTCTTCACAAGTCCAAATTTATGACAACAGAAAAAATGTTGTTTTAGAAGTGTGTGCTTTTATACAAAATATAATTTAGTGTCCTATCAAAAATATTTTTTAAATAACAAGCATGTACCCTAACAAGTTAAGGGTATAGATTCTCTGCAACTTGCTGTACCACCTTTAGTCCAGAAGAGTGCAGTAAATCCATCTAAATATGGCTAGCCTTTTTAGCTTTAGCTAGCTCCTCACTAGCCTTTTAATGCTTCTGAGTTGTTTCTGAAGTTGCATTTTCTAACTGATCTTCAGTTAATCAGTAGAGAAAAACTGCTCTCTATGGTGCCGCATGTTCACCTTTAACCGTGTTTAAGATGCCCCCTGCCTGATTAGAAGGACATGCGGCAGAACAATGGCTCTTGCAGAGAGCAGAATACTACATCCGGTTTTATTGGCCTATTATTAGCCACCTCAAGGTTCAACAGCAGCTGGGAATGTGAATGTGTCCCATGCAGGCCTGAACATGCTATAGATAAGTCCTCCAAAGATAGACAGTCACCATCGTGGAGTAGGCAAACTGAAAGTATATGTACAGTATGTGTACATATACATACGTAGCCAATTCTTGCAAAAAGTCTACGTTTTGCCAGCCAATAGTCAAGAAAACTTTGAACAATATTCACTATTGGGTGTTTGGTTACTGCCTGTGTCTCAGGGTTATGCATTAAACTTTATTAGGGAAGGTCTGAGGACGTTTGCCAAAGCTTAGGGTAATGATTTAAGCTAAGTATTGTTTAACTCAAAGGCACTTTAGAGGTTTCTCTGAGCTGTTTGCATAGTCTGATGGCCTCATGATAGCATGTTTCTTCTAAATACCTCTCAACTATTTCTCTGTCACATGACATTCAGCTTGCTCTGCTTTTAACATATAGGTGACAAGGGTGACAATAAGTGGAACCAAATCATTTATTATTATTTTTAACTGAGGTTAACTTGTTTTTTGGAAATATGTAGGGAAATAAAAAACTGAGAAGAAAATAAAGTGTTTTTAAAACAAACTCAAATACCATCAAATATTAAGTAGTAGAGTGCCATAATTGGGAGGAAAACTGTGTGTAATTCATTCATATGCTTGGGTAATATTTTATGAGGACAAAAAACACACAAAATGATTAATGCTGTTTTGCTTATTTCTTTATGTTTTTACTTTTGCAGGCGCAGAGTCCTCGGCTGCCTCACTTAGGTGGAGTCGACGTCCATTTCACTGGAATGATTGACTGTTTCTCACAGGTTGTCAGAAACAAGGGCATCCTCTCGCTGTGGAACGGCCTGGCTGCAAACTCAATAAAGGTAGAGTTTCACTAATGTGTTATCAAACATCTGCCCAGTGATATGGACGGAGCGCCTGTCTACTATCTCTCCCTTCGAAGTCATAGTAGCAGGAGTCAGGGCACGTGCTCAGGGCCATGAGTGATGCCGTGATGACGGAGAGTTGTAACTCCTCCCTCACTTACGCGTATGGGAGTAAAAAGCCAGTGAGGGGCGGGCGGGGGGCGGGGCAGGGAAAGCAATGTTTAGCGCGTGGCTCAGAGCGTCACGGGCAAGGTGAATAAAGTCTGTTTGTGGAACATGGAGCATGCGACGTTCTCATGTTTCACTGCAAATGTCAGGATGGTCACACATTGATTTTGCCAATGCAGCCATGTTATGCGAGCAGATGAATGAAAATAAATTGGCGTAACAAGTTCCACCATACTAATACCAGGTCTCCCTTTTGGCAGAACCCTCTGTCCTGGTGCACTTACTGTTATAACACACAGTTCAAGCACAACACTAAAAAATGCACCTGTTTTCCCTCCCTATCTGACAGATCGTCCCCTACTTTGGCCTTCTCTTCACCTGCTTTGAGATGTGTAAGCAGCTTTGCCTTTACCGCAACGGCTACATCGTCTCACCACTGAGCTACAAGCTCACGCCGGGCGTCGACCAGAGCCTCGGGCCATACGAGCTGCAGGAGGTGAAGCGCTACTTGAAAAACCGGAACTTTGCGTCAGGGGAATCTTCTTTGGGAAACCGCTGGTGAATGTTGATCCAAAAACATGGCCGGGAGGTGAAATATTGACTGCTGCTGCTCCTACTCCACCTGAAAAATAAGTTCTTTGCGAGACTTGAAATACCACAGAGACATTTGTCTGTATTGATGGTCTGTAATACTTACTTAAGGCTTCAGGTTTTTAGGTTTGACGTCTTTCTAGAGGCAAAAAAAACCCTGCAATCTAACTGTTTTCACAATGTTGCTCTTTAATCCAACAGTATTATTTGTAAAGAAACTGTCATCTACCAATATTGTTTTTTGTTGTTTTTTTAAACAGTTTGTCAATCCAAAATCATGTGCCTTCAAACAATTATTATTTATTTTTTAGGCAGTTATTTTGCCACAGTGTATGGGTTACTAATTAACAATATTTGTGAGCTAGGTTATATTTTAATGCACAAGCAGTGTCTTGTTTTTTTTTTTGTCATATCAGTGTAAAATGGCTATGCAAAATTGCAATCAAATATTGGCACAATTGTAATGGCACAAGCATGCTCACAACATGAACCATTCATTCATATGTTATTTAATATATCATTGTAAGGATGTTTATACAATTATTGTACAATGTGTTAACTGTCCTTTTTGTATGTCCACATGAATGAAATAAAATGTTTTTCTGTTCACTGATTTTGAAAAAACAAGAGGTTTTGTCGTTACAACATAATTTTTCATGCAATTGTGTACAGTAGATATACACCTGAGGGGTGCACCTTACAGATTCTGTGATAGATTGCAATATAAACAAAAATGTGATACTTATAACTACTAAGATAATGACATTATTTATCCTTTTATTATTGTACTATTATTTAGCTCCTCATGAACTGGCCCCCACATTGTCTTCATGTAACGCATCCAGTGGGTGTGTTTTTGTTTTACTAAAGGATTTAACACAACTTTCACCTAAATTGTGTGCTCGTGCATGTCCTCAAAACTCTTGAGTATTTTTGAGCCGCAGTGGTTAATCATATGAAACGGTTCCCCGTGTGTGTGACTCTGTTCAGCAATTTTGACTTCAATTGGGATCACATGAAGATTATTAGTCTTGTGGGTGGACTTCTTGACCATAAATGCTCAGGTTGGAGCGGGTCATCCACACACGCAGCTCTTTATTTTTGTCTCCGCTGACCCCTTGACAGCTGGAACTTCCACATTCTCCAAGGCAGATATGACGGTTAGACTTCCTTGAAATGCTTTTAAATGTGTGCAGGGTCAGTTCGACAGATGACATTTTGCTCAGTGGTACAGTTGCTTTTGCAATCAATGTCTGTTAGAAGATACTTCAGCCTCTATTAATGTCTGGGAAATAATAATAATAATAATAATAATAATAATAATAATAATAATAATAATAATGATGATGATTAAAAACAAAGCTGTTTAATCTAAGAACAAGTCATTAAGGCCCTTCTTATTACTCAGGCAGTAACAGTATTTCTGTTGATCAAGTATGTGTAGGTGAGTGTGTTTGTGTGATCAGTCAGTTGATTCAATCATGTCCTCCTCCATGCTGTGGGAAAGTGAATGACAGCAAAAGGACACTCAGACATAGGACGACCTTTGCACACAGTAGCTACAGCTTTAGCCGCCATAGGAAGGGACATTTGACAGGATCTTGGGTGACCTTGGCTGGAGCGCCACATTCCCAGCGTTGTGTGGGGATGTTGATGTGAGAGAAACAGAAAATGCAAAACAAACTTTTATGTTTTAAAAAATAAATTCCTTGATGCTATAATAAATGTTGTCATTAGGTCACTTTGGTGGCGAGAAGGTGGGTTCCGTATCGGAATCGAAGGGCATCAACGAGCGCCGCCCACCAGCCACCGCTGACAGCCAATCGGAAGCGGGAGTCGGAGTTCACAGTTTTTCTCGCGGCCGGTCCCTTTAAATCCGCTCTCCTCCAGCTCGGCGTCGGCCATTTCAACTCCACAGGCAAACCCCAGCGAGCGGACAGACTCTGATAACATCTGAAGATGGGTGACACAGCCATTTCCTTCGCCAAGGACTTCTTGGCTGGTGGTACCGCCGCTGCCATCTCCAAAACCGCCGTGGCCCCCATCGAGAGAGTCAAGCTGCTCCTCCAGGTGCGTGTCAATGTCATTCAATTCGCAGTTTTTTTTTTCCTTCTTTCTTTAATCAGGCGCAATTGCGCATGTCTGTTGCGCCAAACCGGCCTCATCCATCGTGTTGTTGCATTTTTACTGGCTGATGATGAAATAGATGTTGCATCAAAAACGGGGAGATGAAAGGCTAAAGATGCTGCGCTAGGGGAAGGTTGGAAGCGGCATGCAGGGTTATGTCAGAGAGCTGCAGGCGCAGATGGATGAGGCGCATCGCCTCAGTTACGTAACACAGGCTGCAGCCGATCCATGGCGACACTGCGGTGCATTGCTTTATAGGCAGGCAGAAATATAATGCAACGCTTTTATTGCGTTGACAAACGTGCCGCTGCAGACCTTTAGCCCGAGTCCACGATAGTCTGGACAAGGTCACACCAAGGTTTACGCCATGGCACTCCACCGCTACAAGGGCTGCAGCAGAGGGAGAGGGGAGGAGGGAGTAGCAACGGATGGAGGAGGGGCTGTGAATTCTTTTTGAATGAATGCCTTCTGAGCTGCTCAGAGGCGCAAGTGTCTGTCTGACACGTGAGGATCATGGGAACTCTATGTGCTAATCTATATTTCATATATAATTTGAGAGTTTAAGGCAATTCTTTTTTGTAATTCTGCGAAAGAACATTTGCAACCTCAACTTGCACAGCACAGTCACTTGTCTTCTAAATTTCTTGATCTGTCGCTGAGATTAACCATCCATGTTGTGGTTGTTTTCAGGTCCAACATGCCAGCAAGCAGATCGCCGTCGACCAGCAGTACAAGGGCATCATGGACTGCATTGTCCGCATCCCCAAGGAGCAGGGCTTCGTATCATTCTGGAGGGGCAACCTGGCCAACGTGATCCGTTACTTCCCCACCCAGGCCCTCAACTTCGCCTTCAAGGATAAGTACAAGAAGATTTTCCTCGACGGCGTCGATAAGCGCACGCAGTTCTGGAGATACTTTGCCGGCAACCTGGCCTCCGGCGGTGCCGCTGGGGCTACCTCGCTGTGCTTCGTCTACCCCCTCGACTTTGCCAGGACCCGTCTGGCTGCCGACGTGGGCAAAGCCGGCCAGGAGCGTGAGTTCAAAGGTCTGGGAGACTGTCTGGTGAAGATCAGCAAGTCTGACGGCATCAAGGGCCTGTACCAGGGCTTCGGCGTCTCCGTGCAGGGCATCATCATCTACAGAGCCGCTTACTTTGGCATCTATGATACTGCAAAGGGTGAGTGTTTTTAGGTTCCTGTCCCTGAACTGCTCTGTGTGTCCAGCCCGAATGGACTTGAGGGCATCTTTATAACTCTTTTTTTAAATTCTTATTTTACAGGAATGCTTCCCGACCCCAAGAACACACACATTGTGGTCAGCTGGATGATCGCTCAGTCTGTGACCGCGGTGGCTGGTCTGGCCTCCTACCCCTTCGACACCGTCCGTCGTCGCATGATGATGCAGTCTGGACGTAAAGGAGGTAAAGAAACACCAGTCCGGCTGAATTTACAGTCTTACGAGCCGACCCAAAGCGTGACATCGTTGTAATTCCTTTCTTTTCCCATTCAGCCGACATCATGTACTCCGGCACCCTGGACTGCTGGAGGAAGATCGCACGCGACGAGGGCAGCAAGGCCTTCTTCAAGGGCGCCTTGTCCAACGTGCTCAGGGGCATGGGCGGCGCCTTCGTGCTGGTCTTGTACGACGAGCTGAAGAAAGTCATCTAAGCTGTTTCTATCCGTGTCCACCGTTTTCATGTTGTGAAGTCTGACTTGTAACATATCTTGTACATTTGGAAAAGGACTCAAATGCCATGTTATATTTATAGGGACCAACTAGTATTTTCTACTAGTTGTACTGGGGGAAATGTGTTCCGCTCTCTTCTCCTGGCCCATGATCTCTTGTTTTTGTTTAGTTTTTTTTTCTTTTGTCTGCCCCTCACCAGAATGTCATTCCCTGAACACAGGAAGTCTACTGAGGGAAAAGAAAAATACGGAGAAATAAATGCAACCTACTGAGTGACTGTTTTATTATTATGTCTGCTTTTGAAATCTAACACCACACATGAATGTCATCTCTTTAGACAGAGCAAAGCCAGTGTCTTCAGCCACGTTTGGCAGCCTCCTGTGCCAAGTGTAAGCTTAGAGCCGCAGACCTTTCACAGATTTCAGCTGGGGGTAGGCCAAAATCAACTGAGCGAGCCGACCTGCCGACACTATTTTAACTGATACACGCTGGCTGGGAAGCAACAGTGGAAACCAAGTCCATGTAGATGTGGTCTTAGCGCATATTGATGGTCTGAGCAGAGAGTTTTGCAGCGGAGGCTTCCTGCGGCAAAGTGACGTAGAGCGAGGAGGATTACCGCAGCGTCTAAATATACTTTTATCTCCTGCCAAGCCTCGTCTGACCAACTGGTGTGCCAGAGCACTTTGACCTTGAACTGGCAGATCAATCAGGAGTACGACGCTACCGTTGTAGATATTTTACTGTCGCACACCAGTAAAAAAAAATAAATGTTATCAGGTAGAGAAAAACACAGAAGCACTGGCCACACTGGCTGCGTGTAGGGCTTTACACATGTAGATAAGAGTATTTACTAGGGACGGCACGAGCTGAGTCCCACCTGACATTCGATCTGGCAAGCTAAAAAGAATCACATGACCAAACACAGGTCAGGACATTGTACACTTTTAAAAGTGTCGGGGTGTCAACTGGCCTTCCTCTGAAAACATCTGCTGCCATTGTATCAGCAGAACTCCCCCCTCTAAGCATTTTCTATATTTGACTCTTGAAGTATCTGCAGTACCATTCACTTTACTATCAGTACTTTTACTCCTTCACACCCCAGCGACAATATACTGGGACTGCATGCTGATTCCAGGGTCATGGGGCCACTTGGCAGCTTTGATCAGGCTTCAGTCATTTATATCGACCAATTAAATACTGGCTGCGCCCCTGGGGAAATTCACCACTCAGTTTTGGGATAGAAAGAAAAAAAAATGAAGACACTTTCAATTAAAAGGTGGCTCAATGTGGTTTTAAATTTTTATTAACACTGCCTTGGAAAAACAGCAGGGGAGTTAAGACGTCAGCCCTCTGTTAATGACTCCTAATCCTCTGTGAGTTAGAAGTCACTTCACTTCTAATGAGTCTTTGTGTGACTCAATTATTAGTTATAAGACAAGTTATATTGAAGTCTAAAATATTTCATCTTGAACCATTGTTCCCTTTTACAATATTTTAGTTCTTGGAAATATCAGTTATCTTTCCACTTTACCAGTTCAATTCAACATTATGTCTTCATGCTTTATTAAGAGAGAAATTAAGAGAAATTGTTCAAAGCAAATGTGAGAATAATATGCTGTCATGTCTGAGAATAAGCTCCAAACTTTTCAGAGTATGAAGACACAATTGCTGTGCTGGACTGTGAACCCAGACTGATCTGAGAAGGATGGAAGACTTAGCCTCATTTTAGAAACACTATCAGATTACACCGTTTACTCAGTTGGACGTAGTCTAATCTCATTCCAGCGATTCACAAAGGCCTGAAAGCAACTGCCAATTCTTGAGGAAATCACTTTTAATACCTTTTTGACCAGTCCATCAGTAGAAGCCCCTCTCAGCAGGTAGCACATGGTTAATCCCTCAGTGAGAAAGCTGCTCCATTACAACTTCCAACAGGGATTAGTGAATCAGGAGCAACAGGGCTCACAGCCACTCGTGCACTATCGCTCTCTGTGCCTTTGGACATGCTCAGCCTCCTCGAGGTCACATTGGCAGAAAGTCAGACAGAGGCTGTCTGAGTGTTTATTTGGCTAGTTATTATAATCCCAAAGCTGCCCTGAATTGAAACTGAATTAATTATATTTTTTTCTGTTTTATTCAACCCCTTTGCAGTTTCATGTCACCGGCCCGTGTAAGATCAGTGACAAGTGGTGACTTTTAATTTTAAAATGTATTAATGAACATAGTCAATCAGAGGTCAGACGCTGGTTAAAGAGTTCCCACATGCCTTGAAGTCAGTTTCCTCAGCTTTGCACTAAAGTAGCAAGTAGCAGGAAATAAAACCAAAAAACACAAGTAGCGCATAGTTGTAGTGAGCAGGAAAAGGACCTAATAATTAGTAAATGTATGAAGCTTCACGTATGACTGCAGCTACCTAAAGCCCCTATTTTGACAGCCTGTTATGCAATCTCAGCTGTTCAGCTACATTACATCACGGGGTCATGACCTCGTTGTTTTCCATTCATGAGGGAAAAGCACACCGTGAGAGGACTTAAACTGTTGAGAGTGGTGGCACCTGCAGTAGTTCAGTTCAGTTGTGCTTCTGGTTCATGTTTAAAGAGCAGCACTGTCGCCTCCCTGTGGAATTTAACTGCCCACTGCCACCTTGACTTAGAAACAACAACACGGGCCAACATCAACAGAGTATCTGTCCTGTGGAATTAGGTATTCATTCACAAAAAAGAGGAGAAGTAAAAATATCTGACATATGGTGAAAAACAAAAAAACAAAACAAAACAAAAGCAATGACCTCGAAGGACACCCCAGAATAAAGCAATAACATACTATATGAAATGACAAACATGACACATTTTGGGAACAATGACACACTTGATGCTCACTTGTAAACTGCTAGCTGTTAAAACTAAACTGTGCATGCATGAGGTCTTCATATGCGAAATCGGGTATATTTGAACTATTTTGACAATGCTCATAATGCAATTGGAGCAGTTTGGCAAGTTTTGGTGCATAGATGAACTCGTGACCTTCTCGCTCCACACCAACATGGCTCAGAACTTCTCAGTGGTGCTGGTGGGGTCAAGAAGAAGTCCATAGTAGAAGGAGAGGTTCCACTGTACACAATGTGGTCATTTTAATACAACCTATTGGATAAAAGTTTGGCAATACGTTTTGCCACTTGGGCTTCATCAGGCATTATACAGACTGCTTCTGCAACAAGTGAAGTCAGCTCTAGTTGGTAATGTGCTAGTGGGACCCAATTAGCATCAATCCATACACGTTATTAGTTTAATCCAGGGGTGGGCAAACTTTTTGACTGTTGGGCCACAATAGAATTTGACATAGGGGCCGGAGCAGGAGCAGATGGATGGAGTGTTTTGGTGATCCACCTCATAGGTGAAAAAAATGTATCATGGGATGTAGTAGAAAACACGTTTCAACAAAATATGTTTCGTTAAAGTCCCAAGGTGTTTAGCTCTTTTTTTTTTTTTAAATGACTCTTAAAACATTGAATATGGCCGCATTTGCCCCCCCGCCCCTGCCGTAGTTTGCCCATGCATGGTTTAATGTCATGATTTTAAAAAGTCACAGTATCACAGGCCTCAATCAATTCAAATGTCCAGCTGAACATTAAATATACAACAGTTATAAAACTACTTAATAAACCTCCATATGTATATTTTTATTACATTAATCACACAAAAAGTAGTTTATATTGTATTCATTTTTCTGTTTTTATCTACGAGAATCCATAAAGTTGTAATTTACAGTTCCAGCCGCTAGATGGCGAACTCTCCTCATCAACAGCGACACTGACTGCCTGCGGCCAATCACGTCTCTGCTTTAACCAGCCCCACAGAAAGTTTGCCGGGGTTGTTTTTTTTTTTTTCTTCCTCTTCTTCTTCCTTTCCTCTCTTCCGCTGTTTTTGTTCACTCGCTATGAGGAGGAAACCGCGACTCGTGCATCGAAGCCAAAGATGTTGCCGAACAGTCGAGATGCAGCGATGAGCAACGCGGGCCGCCGGACAGCGAGAGACGGGCTCCAGTGACCAGTGAAGATGTACCTCCGGCGCCTCTCCATCGCCACCGGCCTCGGCTTGGCGTGGTATTTTTCGGACTGCGGGCGGACCGTCACTCAGTACTGTGTGTGTTTGCTCCTGTGTTGCTGTGCGCCGCTGCTCTACGCTAACAGCGGCCGAGAGAGCGGGACTCAAACCGACGAGGAGGCGGAAAAGCTATGGCAGGTAAAAGCAACAAATCAAAGAAAAACGAAAACAAACACGGATGTTGGCCCCTTCCAGGACCAACCCCACTTGGCCTGCTGTCAAGAACGAAGTTGCGCGATCGTGCAGGAGATGCATTTGTCAATCACATCTGAAACACACAAGCAAAAGAAAAGAAAAGAAAAGAAAAAGACTGCAAACGACTTGCACTGCACTACACTACACTACACTAGCCGTGTTAATCTATCTTTCTTTGTTTCCTTTTGGCGGCCAAGTTGAGATCGTGACTTACACAGGGGTGGCAACAAGTAGATACGTGACATTTCTCCGTGACTACCCTTATTATATATATATTCTAATCGGTACGGTAGTTTTTAAATTGTGTTTTTTAGGATGACCTTGTAGCTGCAACTCTGTCACCATCCCTGTGAATTACTGGACAGCAAATCTTCACCAATGTAAATATGAACAATAAACCAACATCAGCTCGTTCCTATTTTCTCTCCTAGGATCAGTGTTGCATTCAATTCCTTCTTTGAGCGTCTTGTTTCCACCAAGAACAAAATCCAGGCCAATCATCAAGCCAAAAATACATTATATATTATATACATACATAATATTAATAGATTAAAAAAAATAATGTACATCAATCAGCAAAGATATGACTTGAGATGCTGTAGTGTGGAATTGCTGTGGAGTGGACCATGACTGCTACTGGCCACTACATAGCTCCGCCCCTGTTGACCTGCTCTCATCGTGCTAGAGATGCATTTGTCAATCAGATCTTAAATTAAAAAAAAAACCCAATCAAAACAGTTTCTCCACTAGCATTGCACTATACGTGTGAATAACTTTCTTCTTCTTCTTCTGGGTTACATTTGCGCCGCTCGACTTTTACATAAGTCATCCAATATTCAGCTAGGGTAATAATGTCTCATAGCCTGAGGTGCATTTTTTTCTCCGCTCCTTCCCCGCGCTGAGGCCTGAGCACTTTGTTTCCACTCATCACAATGGCCCAGGGTGCAAACAAAACTACACGTCAAAAACTTTTGACTATAATCTTGTTAATGGTCGCTTGTTGACTCATACGTTGGTGTCTTCCTTCCAGGGGAGGGCAGAGGAAGAGCTGCTGGATGGAGATGAGGCCCAGTCGGTGGGCTCCCACTATCCCCATGTGAAGAAGGCTCTGCAGCAAGGTAATACAACCTCCCTGCCTGGGCGTCACAAGGCCCCGCTGCTGACGTTTTGTGTTGTCAGCATACCAGAAAGGCCCATGTTTTGACCTGACATAGTTGAAAAGGAACAGTTCCTACACACACACACACACACACAGCTGCAGCCGCAGCTCATGTTACATGAAGCGGGGAGGGAGGGAGAAAAGATGAAAACACACCCTGCAGACCATGGCTATACCAGATACGGCGGCTTTGTGTGAGAAGAGCAAAGTAAGACGCGGTTTTCATGCCTCACCAACAGTTGCGTTTGCTTTTTTGCGCCTACGTAATTCATCCTGTGTTTAAGGATTAACTCTGAGCGAATTTGTTTTGGGTTTTTTTTTTGGCAAGGAACTCCATGTCGTTCAAATACTAAATGTTTTTTTCCTCCCAGTTGTTGTGTTGATATGCTTGTGTGTGACGCACGTGTCGACCGACTTTGTGTAATTTCATGAGACATGGTTCGTCTGGAGGCTTCTGCAAACATCTGGTTTCAAATCCGCGCTGGTTTTGTGTCAGTCGCATCAGAAAAAGCGAAAGCTGCATTTCAGCAAATTTGGCAAGAAAACACACTGGCCTGCAGCTTTGGTCTCCAGGGCTGCGTCTCGCTGCCCCCTCACGACAAAGATCAAGCATCAGCACCTTTCTGGTGTCCAGGTGAACGTGTTGTTTTGTTCGCGCATGTTTTCTTTTTCAGTGTGTTTTTTTGCTGGTTAGCAGACATGTTTTGAGGCCTCTGAAACCACAGCTGTCTTGTTAAAGATTTTTGCTATTCTCTGCTTTATTTTTGACACGTATTCTTAAAATCCGAGTTTTTCTTTGCTTCCATTTTTTTGGTTTGCGGTCATCTTTTGTGCCATATCATCAAACGACAGCAATCAGTGACAGCCAACCCACTCACCGCAGTGAAGGGGAGGGTTGTCACATGGCTTTGACTCACATTTTAATGACTTTGAAATGCACATTTTTTACATTTAGTGTGTAAGTAACAAACATTTATTGCCGGTTCACACATATGACCCCGCTGATTGGCCAATGTGCCCTTTTTCTTGATGGTTTTCTCACCAGCCCTTGGTTTGCTGTGTGCTTCAACCTCTTACTATGTGATTGAATGTGGAACAGATTGTTTTTTAAGTACCGTCATCCTGAAAAAGTGCTACCCACAAACTTGCACAAAGCCTGAGAAGCACCTTGGCCTCGCTCCTCTGAGGCATGAGGCCCGTTGCTGCACCACAACCTTCTGCCCAGGTCAGAAGACCCGCCTCCTCACAAGCTTTCCCATGTTGTATGTAAACCAAGTTGAAAGGGGGTTAAAAAAAAAAAACCCTCACTAGCTGCGTTTCCATTACCCCCAGAGTTGCGCAAAACCTAAATATTGCAACAAAAAACTAGTAATGGAAAGAAAACCTCTCATATATGGCTAAAAGGTTTTGACGCTCTCATCAAGTGGTTTTTCAGACGTATCGATATAGAAGTATATCGCAAAAGTGTCATGGAAACACTTTTGTCGCAGTTACATATCAGTGGACGCGACATACGGGGTCATGTGACCAGTTCACTTCAGGTGAAAATGGCGCGTTATGTTTGGACAGAGGAGGAAATGCAATATTTTTTCACAAGTAATCAAAGAGAAAAAAAATAAAAAGCATTCTCGACGGCAAACAACATCAAAATGCAGATTTAGCACAAAATGTTTTGTACCTCCATCCTCCTTAAAGTGGGGTCTCGTGGGACGAGATTTTACGAGAATTACGTTAAATGCGCTTCACACCATTCAGCAGAAACACCTGCAAATCGCAATTTTACTTTGTCAAGATTTTTACAATTATCGCTTTTATTTAGCAATAAACTGCAATGGATGCCCAGCTCCAGGTTCCCTGGTTGTCACACCTCTCTTTGAGCTGTGTCAGGAGAACCCCGAGACCTTGGAACACGTTCTCCATACTGATGTCTGCTGCGTGTGTGGAAAAAAAGCAAGCTGCCCTGGCCTCATTTGCCAGCTTGTTTGACAGCTTTGTGAAGTTTCTGGAGGAGGATCATGATGCTGGCGCTCCCGAGGAATCAGAATCACTTTGGTCCACTTCAGAGGCGCCGGCCATCAGCAGTGATAACGGGGATGTGAGGCTCACAGAAACAGACGGCCGGCCGCTTGATCGAGGCCCGGATGAAAAAATGCTGCTTATTCACAGTGCTGACTTGTTCAAAACACTTCATGCATTATAATACACAAAGAAGTGTCATTTTGTGTACGCATTAGTTCTGAAATATGCATACGATACATTTTTTTTGGTTCGCTGCCGGTGTTCGACGCTTGTATTAATGACTTCCTCCTCATTTACACCAAGCAGCCGACGATATCCGCTGCAGGGGATCATCTCAACCTCCTGTTTCTGCTGTTTTTGTGGCGCAGCCCTCTCAGGCTGATGTGACAGAATTTGAATTTTGCTATCCCGGAGCATGTTGTTCACATCAAGAGGGAAGAAAGAAGTCAGAGCAGTGTGTGGCTTCAGTTTCCCCAGCTGCCTGTGCAGGCTTCTTTTATTTATTTTATTTTCTTTTTTTTTTTTTTTTTTTTTGCCGCCCCGCTGCCACTACATACATCATTGAGCAGGGCCTCAACCAGGTGCTCCACATTCAATTCGAGTGCTGCAATCGCTCGGACATGATGGCCCCCGGGTGCTGAGAGGCTGAAACTAACTTTCTCTGCAGTTCCGTGTTGAAGAAAAAACTTGCGGGGGTGTTGAGGGAAGGTGGTGGGTTGGCTGGGGGGCATCAAAGGCCGAGCTCGCGCTAACGGTCGGAGCCGCTCAAAACGTTTCCTTTGAAATGAATAAATTTGCCTGTTATATGGATACAGATCCTGTGCTTCTCCGGGAAGCCTCAGATGTTCTCCTCGGAACACCGCTCTTTGCCACGGGAAAAATTAATATCCGTTCTTATGTTTGGCATTTCACTAGTAAATAATGAGACTTAATTAGTGTAAATGTCAACTTTCCCGCACATTTTGGGGGACCAGAAGATAATTAGTCTGCATTATAATTGGAAGGAAGCAGCAACTGCAGGTCTGTCACCTCACCCGTAACCCTGCTGCTGCACCCTGCAAGTTCACTCACTCGTATTTTCACTTCTTTGAATTAATCAAAAGAAATGCTCCTTACACATCAGTGCAAGCACCAAAAAGACAGTAATTGGCAGTTGCAAAAAATATTTCCACCCCTGTAAATAAAAACGCACTCAGGGCGCCAGATGTTCCGAGGAGAAGTGCGTGCTGCCTCTCGGCGAAGTCGTTTTTTGCGCAGGAGTAAAAGCAAAGTTGCGTTTGAACTTCGCCAAACAAGCAGGGGGGGGGGGGGAAGACTCGCTGGCGTCTCTTTCGTTTGATGCCGTGTAGGAGAGCGTGTGTGCGTGCGTGCGTGGGATTGAGGCGCTAACGCGGGCTTCCTTTGTGACTGCTCACCCCCCACCCTGCCCCCACCACCACCGCCCCACCCCTACTACCTCTCCCCCATCCTGCCAGTGTTCGAGTGCGCCTACGCTCAGCTGGTCCTGCCGTGGTACGGCGGCGCCGAGCTGTGCCTGCGCCAGCCTCTGCACCAGGTGCTCAGCAGGGAAGTCGACGCAATCATCGAGCGCGTCATCCAGAGGGCGAGGGACTTTAATGTGTGCCAGGCGGTCGTGGGCTCCATCCGGATCCTCTCCCAGCACTTGCGCAACACCAAGCAGCCTGACAGGTAAGGGTTTTTTGTTGTTGTTGTTCACGTCGCTTCCGCTGCTCTTTGCACTCAGCAGCCTGTCATAACTCCATAAACGGCACAATGTTACTTTTATCGCCCATGAATAATTTACCCCGCTTCACCTTGCGCCGAGATTTTAATAGGTTTGCCTGAGTGTTTAAAAAAAAAAAAAAAAAGGGTTTTAAAGAGCTGTAAATCCCTCCGGACTCGTGATTAACATGGAGACACTGTGTCTAATAGTGCGAATAATTTCTGTCTTTTGGGGTTTTAGGGAACTCCTGTTCACCTCTCGAGCTGAGGAGTTTGCAGTTCTGCGAGAGTTTTCCGACGCTCTGGTACGTAGCCTCTTCCCCAAATCTCTGTGGGGCCAGGAAGTCCACCGCTGTGCCTTAAACGAGGTGGTTGCCATGAAGGGTAAGAGGCCTTCCACTCTCATCCGTTGCGTAAGCGCCGAGGCTCGCAACTTCTTTTTCTGAGCGTGAATTGTGATGTGCTGCTGCAGAGCTCAGGAAGTGGATTTTGAAGGAGGACGGCGTATACGCTGATTGCCAATTCCCTTTAGGGATTCTGTAATTTTTAGCTGCAGATAAAGTGCTTTATCAGTTGGGAGTCTTGCTGAGTGAAAAGTTTTTTTTCCCCCCAGAGTGTGTAGCTCATTTAGGGGGAAGTCATTTTTACTGCCCAAGTTAAAAGTCCTGATTTCTCTTCATCTCCGTTGCTAATTTCTGTCAGGAGTTTCACTTTTTCTCATCTACTTCTTGACTTAACACAGGAGCAGTGTTCACTGTCCTGCTCCATTCTCACTCCCAACAGAAGCCCTATAAACAACTATATGGCTACTTTAGATGGTTTAGATCTTTTTTTTACGACTGTAAAATTGCTGTAGTATGCAGATAAGGAAACTGTGCCAAAACAAACCCCCCCACCTTTAATGCATCATAGTATTTTAAAGGTCCAACCAGGCTTAATGTTGAGCTGTGTTGTATTTAGCTGACGTCTACATGGCCCGTTAAAAAATTGATGAGAGGGAAAGAGAATTTGATTATGCAGACTCTGTGAATTCTACCATAAAGTTCACCCCAAAGTGAAATAAGTTAAAACAGCAGGTACGTTAAAGGCAACAGGGTCCCTCTTTAGCCGTTAAAGTAATGTTGAGAAATTACTCCTTTTTAATATTTCACCAGTTTTATCAGCAAATTGGAGAGAAATTATCCCGATATGCCAAAATCTAAATTAATGCAGATGGTGGAATTGATAATAGGTGAGCTTTGGATCTGTTCTTGTAAGGAGATATTTTTATAGTTTGACACTGACGTAAAAGCTCTATCCCAATTTCAGTCATTATTCAGAGCTGCCGGCTGCGGCTAAAAGCACATTATGTTTTTGAAGGCGATTCCCTTTGAGACTATTCCCTTTCAAAACTCCCCTCAGTCTTACTTTGAAATGTATTTTTTCTGACAAGATCACTCTATTTGTTCTGTATAGTTCTGTATATCTTAAATTGTCCGGTCAGTCTATGTTTCTTGTTTGTGTAACAGTTGTACCTACTATTTATCTGATTTCTTCTTCTATCTTATTATTTTTTCCTACTTATTGCTTTGCTCTTGTGCTGCTGCTGCTGCAAGGCTTGAATGTCCCCGGTTGATTCAATGAAGGAAGATATCTGTCTATTTACTGCTATCCTTATGTTAGAGGGGGCTGCCCTTTGACTGGTTATTTCTTTTATCCCCCTTCAGGTTTGGGCCTTCTGGTGACATGGCTCTCCGATCCCGACAACCTGAACCAGCTGGTGGTGAGCCAGCTGGACAGCGTGACTCCCAAAGGCTCGGTGGAGGAGCTGTGCGGCTCTGACCAGGACCTCACCTCTCTGGCTTCGCAGGAGGGCGAGGCCTCCGAAGTGTGAGTGGCTGTCGGAACAACCTTGCCTCCGAGCGCAGACCGCAGAGGTCGTCGTCTGTGCCGGACTTACCTGTTTCTTGTTTGTTTGTTTGTTTTCTGTCACCCAGGGCCACCGAGGAGACGGGGAATACGTGCCGCACCAAGGCGAAGCTCAAAAGGAAAGGTGAGTGTGAGGTTATTGAAGTACGTGTGATTTTAACATTGTTTTATTAGCTATTTTTTTTTCTTTTTAAAAACAATTTAAACAATTTGATACAAATATTCTAATGCATTTCTTTCACTATGTTGTCATAGATAATCTATTATTATATTCTTGCTAATACCAGTTCATCAAGTGATGTTTTACATTGTTGTATTTTGCAAAAGAAAATTTCTCCCCGTAAAACTGATGCATTTGAAGTTGTTTTGCAATTATGGAACACAAAAAAACAGAAGTTTGAATGATGGTTACAAGGTTGTTGGGGGAAATGATTAATCATCAACATCTGTGTTGACCAAGAAGAGGAAATATGCAAGGTGCGGTTGACATCAAGTTGGACGCTTCCCCTCTCGAAAAACAGGCAATAAGTTCAAGGTCGGATGGATAAAAATGGTCGACAAGATGAAGTCCAAGAAGGCCAAGAAGAAGAAGGTGAAGAAGATGGAGCAGGAGCTGGTGATGAGGATCATGGCCATCCAGGAGAACGCGGATGAGGCCAGTAGCCGGGAGGGCTCCATCCACAGCCTGCACGACTCCGACAGGGTGCGCCTGCCAACTCTCCATACCATCTACCAGCCTGCAGACAGCTGCTGCTGCTGCTGCTGTTGCTACGACGTGAAACAATTCACTGTCACTCTCTCTCTCTCTCTCTCGCTCTGCACCTGCAGGAGGACAGCGATCTGGAGAGCTATCTGGCGAGCGTCGAGGAGGACATGATGGAATTCAAGCTATCGTACGAGATGTGGCGCGTGGGCCGCTGGGCTGTCAGCATCCCCCTGGTGGGCTATAAATATCGGCGGCGGCGTGGAGTGTCTTGCGGGCCGTCTTATCTGTCACAAGAGACTCTGTGTGGAAAAAGAAAAGAGAAGAAAAAGCTTGTCTTCAACAGTGCGTTAATATTTGAGTCAGGCGTCTCCTCGCGTTTGCAGGCTTCCTGGGAGGACGATCGGCTGACCTTAACCGTGCACCTGGAGGAGAAGGACAGCCCCGAGAACCTGCAATGGGACATCAAGAAGACCTACATGGATATCGTCTACTTCCGCAACAGATGGCAGGTGAACGTCTTGAGATAAGCAGAGAGAGAAAAAAAAAATTGGTTGACTTTGAGGAGATTTTCTGGTTCTGCTGATGTGCGCGAGGGAGTTTGTTCGCTCCCAAATGTGTGTTCAGCTTTAGCCGGAGGCTGAAAACAAACCCCAGCTTTGGCTCTTGACTCTGTGAGCACTTAGCCTACGCATACTGCACACTTAACCTCAGTTACACATGAGACGCTATAAAAATAGCGAGGCAAAGGTCCGAGTCAAAGGGGGCTGGAAAACAGTCAGAAAACTATGTTGTTGTTGTTTTTCTTTAAATTTTTTTTGATGCAGCTACTTTATTTTGTCAGGACTCAGCCATCCTGCCGGTGGTGATGGAGCTGGAGGACTCGGAGATGAGCAAAGAGCTCAAAGAAAAAGCCAGAGCGTCAGTGGAGCACTTTCTGCAGGTAAAGAAAAGAGGAAACAACAGAGCCAGCCGCGGACTGACTGTCAAAACGACAACGACAACTTGTAATTTTTATTTATTGTTCTTTTTCCAGGAACTGGTCTCTGATAATGTGATTGGCCACACTCAGCCCGTCTTCCAGTTCCTGTGTCCCCTGGACAAGCTGCTGAATGAGGACGAGCACTATGGGGGCGTGTGGGGCCTGCTGAGTGGCTTGGCCTATTTCCTGACTCCAGGTCAGGAGGAAGAGGAGGTGAAGCTCATCTTCCTGTTTTTCTTTTAAGCAGATACTATTGTTTCTATTTCTATTTTTTTCTATGTCAACCTCTTATAGTAGTTAATAGGGTTGTTATCTTATTTGTTTTTAAAAACATTTTTTCATGTTCATTCAGGTTGTCTTGTTTTTTGTCATGTCTTTTTTATTTGTAAATGGTCATAGAAAAAACATAGTTAACACGTCAGTCAAATTCTTCAGTTATGCAAACATACTCATATTTGCCTACAAACCAAATTATTCACACAGCACCATGTAAACATCCTACACTTTGTAGGTCGAACACATGACACAAAACTCAACATTGTGATTATACCTTGTGGAATTTCACTGACATCAAGTGTTTTTATGTTTTTTTCTTTCTTGTGCACGTACTCGTGCCTTTTGACCGATACTTTCGCGGTGCACTGAGCACCACATTTGCACTGTGCACGAGCTGTAACCATAGTAACAAGGATTGCGTGACGGTGTGTCAGCTGAAAACTGTGTTGGTCTCACTTCACTTTTGGACATAAACAAACGGAATGACTGCCTCACAGTGATGGGGTTAGGCTGGGTCAAACCCTTGTGGAAGTCTGCAGCCAGAGCTGCTCTCTGATTGGACGAGCAGGGCTTGACGACCTTCTCTGCACTATCAGACATTGACTTTCTTTGAATTGTCGCTGCTGTGCCCAACACTAATTACCTTCTCCGTGCCGTATTGTACAGTTTGTATTCTGCAAACTTGACGCTTCAATGGAATTCTTCGCGGATTTGCATGCATTTCTCCTCATACTCATGCCTGTCACTCTGTGTTATTAAGTAGGACGGAGCCTCAGGGGTCAGCTGTCACAACCTGATTGTGTTATTTTCCTTTTGCAGAGCCCTAGCCCTGAGTTGGAAGCTGCGAAAGAAGCCGTATCACCATCTTTAAACGCCGACTCCGCGGCCGCGCCTTCAGTAAACCCCCGCGCATCCGCAATCCCAACCATAGTCATTTCCCAGCACGACAACACTCCCTCAGAAGAGCCCGAGAGAGCGGAGCTGGAGGAGGAGGAGGCGGCGGCAGCACTGACTGCGGGCGAAACCTTAACTCAGGATAAAAAAGAGGACTCAGATAACCCCCTCACCTCTCACTTCAAAATGATCTTCAAAGGACTGCGGCGATCCAAGTCCCAGGAGTCGCTGGCCTCTGCAAAAACCGCTGACGACGAAGAGCTGCAGCGGGAGCCAGACGCCGTGCCTCACTGCAGCCAAAACGGGGGCTTGGCAGGGGAGGGCGCCGAAGGCCCGTCGTGGCGCCACTTCCACACGCGCTCCTTGAGCAAGGCGGAGAGGGCGACGTTCAAGCTGTCCGGTGGAGTGAACAGAGGGAAAGGGAAGGAGCAGGGCACTCTGCCCCGAGCGGACGATCCTCAAAGGAGCCAAGTCAACTGGGAGCAGCTGGAGGCCACCAAAGCCATATTTGATCTGCTGAAGGAGATATCAGGTGCACACTCACACACGAGAGCTTCAGGGTTCAGGGTCTCAACGTTCTGGGAAATGATATGAGTTCTTCAACTCAGAAGTCAAATGCTCCCTCACCACCGCCACCGCCGCTGTTTCTTAAAGCAAACTACAGCTGCATAATGAACACTTTTTAGATTTCACACCGTGCTTGTCAAGTTCAGGCAGCTGCTCGGTCGGCCGGTTCCTGTAGAGGCTCGACTCTTGTCTGAAGAAGCCAATTGGAAATATTGGCCGCCTTGATTAGACATTTGTCTGCTGAGCTCCGACGGTGGCTGTTCGACAGCTGGCAGGGGAGCAGTGTGCACTCAAACGTTCACACAGGGGACTGTTTTTCCTTTTTTTCAAAGTTGAAAATAGCCGAAAGCATTCGTTAAAAGGATTAAAAAGGATTCTGTTAATTTGATGTGCGTGTCTGTCTTTGGACAAGGTTAAAGACCTCTCCAAAGTGAAGGTCAGGCTCGCTGGCAAATTTTCAGAACCCTCAGTCGGATGAGATGGGAAAGCAGTTAATTTCCATTCAGCCGTGTATTTCAGAAAGGGAAGGTGATTTTGCCTTTTTAAAATGGCATGTCTCTGGTAAAATGGCTCATGAAGATGTTCGGGTTAGCCATGACATTATGAGTGCCACATTGTATCAATTTTACAGAGCTTTATATTCCATCTATATGCATTTCATGATTAATTATTGATTGTAAAAAAAAAACTCTGTTTTGTTCTGTTTTAATGCTTACTGTTTTTTAATATCATGGCTGATTGGAATGAGTTTCATATTCTGACTTTTCTAGGCAACTCCATCCTCATCAATATTTTTGACGCCATTCTGAAGCCCGTCATGCCAATCCTGAAAAAGTGAGTTGACTGCTGACATCAAGCCAAGCAATGCTTTATCCAAGTTCCCCCTCTTTCAACGATGTCCGCTTGTATCTTTCACTCTGCAGAAAAGTGAACTCTTTTCTGGACAAGATGAATCCCACAGAAGAGCAGATGGCGTCGTACATCGACACCATGCGTGAGAAGCAGTGGCCCGAGGTTCCGCGTGCAGCTCCGTCTGCTCCTCGCACTGAAGAGGAGAAGAGCGAAAGCAGGGAGAGGGCTCACAACCTGATCAGCGCCAAATGTAAGCCACCTCTCTGCTGTTTAGGGGGGAATTCTTTTTTTTTCCTACAAATTCTTTATTCGATATCTACTGTATCAATGACCTTTTTTTGTCTCTCTGTAGATTCCAACTACCTTGTCCTAAAGAAGACAGACATGGACTCTGTCTTCAACCTGTTCCAGGATCGTGAAGAAAACAAAACACTGGTATATGTGAGTATCTCCACATTCGATCTCTGCCGCCCCCGGCTTGTTTTCTGGCTCTGATCTTCGTTGTTGATTTCCAGATGCTTCTGTCATTCCTCTTGAGGGAGTTTCTTCCCAACGAGCATTCCCTGAGTGTGAGTGCTGCCGCCCTTCAGAAAGTGACCAACTCCTCCAGTTAATCTGTGAATCCTTGATTGTATTTTTCTTTCCTAAATGGTACATTTTTATCCTTTTAGCATGTAAAAATATTTATTAAACGTCTCTGATGCTTTAAAATATTTTGTGACCACTTCTGTGTGCATGTCAGGCACACATTTCAGTACCTTCCTTGTACCTCATATGTACTGTGAATATCTTATGGATTTCTTTAGTTTTTTTATTTAATGTAATTGAAGTGTGTGTGTGTGTGTGTGTGTGTGTGTGTGTGTGTGTGTGTGTGTGTGTGTGTGTGTGTGTGTGTGTGTGTGTGTGAGAAGTTGGACACGTTTTTGTGGCAGCCATAGCAAAAAATAAAGTAAACTATGTTTCATATTTTTCTGGTTCACATTCACGCCTTAACATAAATGAATGTTAAATTTGTCAACACTTTGTCATGTTGAGCACTTGTGTAAGGTTAATATTTTTGGGATAAATATGTTTTTAATATTTGACAATTCCACAATGATTATTCACCTCAATGTGCCAAGCTGACAGTAGCAGCGTTGCAAAGAAACTTGAAATGGTCTATATTCTATAAATGACTCAAATAAAAATATGTTCTTGTTGTTTTTCAGTAGTATTTCTGTGTTTTTGGGATCCGCTGATGGGCGCATGCAGTCAGTGCAGCAGCAAATGAATCTTGGTTGCTGACGTTAGCAGTTTGTTTGCTTGGAAGCAATATTTGAGTTTGAGGTAAACTACTTAATCCATGAATGGAGGTGGAATGCATTCAAAATTGATTACTTTGAAAACACACAACACAATAATAGGTCTGGGTAATACTCAGGTTCAATTTTCAGAGGAACACAAGCAGCACCGATGGAACAGTGTGCACTTGCATCAGACTGCAACGCTTTGCTGATCAGTTGAAATGTAACATGACCAACAACTGTGGCCACACTTCTACAGGCCTTAATAGAATTCTGCCTCGGATGCTCAGGCTGTCTCATTATGGGAGTGAAACAGAATTAATTACAGGATTATTGTGGTTGGGGTCACAGGAGGAGATTATCTGGCAGAGTGGATAAATTAATTGTCACATTTTCGAAAGAGTCCCTGTGTAAGGTAACAGAATCACTCTGGACCAAAACACTATCATTTACATAATGAAAGTGCTTTGGTTTTTATGATCCCATCAGTCCAAAGTCACGACTTCGAGTGCAGCAGTGAACTTGGCGAAGGATGTCATGAAAGCACCAGGGCATAGTGCTGTGCGTTTATGGGAAATTGGCTAACCCAGTTAGTGTGTCACATGTTATAACCTCTTCACCTCCAATAACAGAAACACAGGGAACTGGTGAACCATTCAGCGTCAAGCAGATGTAGATTTAATTATGTTCAAGAATGGGGGCAGTCCAGACAGAGAGACTGTAATTGTGTTACTATGGAGACACAAGGCATTTCATTACTATTCGGAATTAAAATATCAAAATATCAACAATTAGTGCTGTAATTATCTCATTTGCATTTTAACACAGCTTTTCAAATCTGTTGATCTTGACATTCACTGTTAAAACCCACCAGTGACACGCACAGAGAACCTATAGGGAGATCAGGCACACAGGCCAGTTTTCATGGAACATCTATTTATAGAAGTCATAGAGGAAAAATCTAATGCTACAAAAGCACAATTGTATAATATATCACAATAGAGTCAAAGAAGTGCTTTGGCATGGATGCTAAAAAAGATGAATAAAATTAAAACACTTGATTGATTAGGGTAAGGGCATAATGGGCTACCATCGGTAATTCACTCCACCATAAAAAGTGTCAAGCTATTCTCAAAATTAAAATTTCCAGCCGTTGTGTCCGTGCCAGAATTCCGCACCAGTTGCTGTTGTTGCTGCTGCTGCTCCTCCGCCCCGGCAGGGGGCAGCCATGCAAAAGCCGCAGTGAACAGCCGGCCGTGTGTACGAATCCAAGATGTCTGCGCCCTGAAGGATGCTTCTGACGGCGTGAAGGTGCAGGGCGACTGACAGGTAGGACAACACAAGCGTTTTGACGTCTGTTTTGAATCAGTCGCGTTCCTCGCTGTTGGTTCGAAGAGTTTTGTTTCCGCTTCTCGGGGATTGTTGATACCACAGTGCGGTTTAAGTGCGCTGGTTGTCTTTTCCTGCACAGTGTGTCAGCAGCACTATTACCGCTGCTTTACTAAGCTTGACGTCATTGTCGTTATTGTATGTTATATATTGACAAAGGTGAGTGCACCGTGCTGCTGTTCTAAATACCATTTAGTTGATAATAAGGCGATTGTCTGAAGTTGAATTAAAATGTCTCAATCCTAAGAATAGAACGGACAGAAGGAGCTTGACTGACGCTTTGCGCCCCCTCCTTTATAAAGACTTGTACTTAAACTAATGGATTAAATGTGTGGCCTTTTAAATGTTTACTTTACTGTTGATGTGCCATATCGCTTGTAAAACAAGGTTTGTATTGGCACTGCACTGCTTCTTTAGAGGTCACACTCATGTTAGGTGTATGTGAGGAGTGGTAGCCACTTTATTCCCCAGCACAACAATATGTGCGTTACTTCTTAAAATTAGAATTAAAATTGGCTACGTCTTCAGTTCATGGACTTCCCATATCTTCCATGACATCAGACTGTAGCCGTTTCAAAGTGACAGTGGTGGGCTTAATAATACTCCAGGATGCAGATAAACCTTCTTCTTCTTCTTCTTCTTCTTCTTCTTCTTCTTCTTCTTTTTTAAATTACGAATATGCATATTTGACATCGCTTCCTTACCGCTATTAAGCAATTACGCCGACATAAGATAATATAGGAAGAAAAATGGAAGGAAGCAAAATAAGCCTAAGGTTTTGATGTCTGATCTAATGTGGGGGTGTTAAGCTGTCAGGACAGCTTGGCAGAGTTTGTTGCTGTAGTGTTATAGTTTTGTTTTTTGATGTCTAAATGGCTGCATCTTTAAATACTAGAATATACACATTTAAAATAGATTTTTGTTTGAGGAGAAAAACAACAGCCTCTCTGACTCTTTGCATGCACTCTTTTTCAGGGTGTGTATTTTTGAATCTCAGGGAGATCTCTGTGCAAACACAACTGCCTCAAACACTTGTTCGCCCCGTGTCAATTAGGCTGATTAATGAACCGTTGGTGGGAGGGGAGATAGTGCTCATATGAGTTGGTTTAGATTTGGTCTCACTCATTTTTTTTGTTGCCTTGGTATGCATGTAACGTTTTTAGTGTCTTGTTGTGACCTTTTAATATTCAAAAATTACATTTTTCATATAAATAAATACATTTGAATTTTAATGTTACATCTCTCATACATGTGCCGCACTGCCTTCGTTCCAAAACAAATTTCTGCTACGGGAGACAAGTAAAACCCTTGAAAACCTGGACTTACTTAACTACGGTGTCCAACCCATCCATTCTTCACTCTTACTTATCCTGCACTCAGGTTTGTGGGGCAAGGCCTATCCCTGTTGTAATTGGCCACGATGGGAAAAAAAAACAAAAAACTTGTCAGTTGGAGCGGCATGTAATTAAATGAACCCACAGTATGTCCTAAATTTCCCCTTTAGAAGCACCGCAAATGGTTTCACACAACACTAGTTAGATGAAGAGGTGTAAAAGGCAACCTTGATAGATTCAGCCTGAAAACCGTCCTCAATTATTAATGACATGGATTTACAAGAAGCAAATAAAAAGAGTGTGACCGCTCGGCACCTCCATGGTTTCAAGTCTCTTGTTTCACCACAGCCCGAAGGGGGTATCGAGTCCACAGCTGGTCATTGCAGAGGCAATCCAGAAATATTAACCCTGTGGGCAAACCACTTTGGCCTTTCAACAAGTCTTTCTTTCTGCATGCTGACACACACTGATTACATCAATGTTAACAAGGAGAAATGACCTTTACCTTGTACCTTGTGGCCGCTGAATATTGTGCGTTGTCTGATTTATTCATGTGTCTTATTTTCAATGCCATTATTTTCCACTTCGATATTTCAGCAAATTAATTTTCACATTTTTGATTTTTGAAGGCATTAACTCTACTAAATCAAAGTTTTTGTAACTTGGAGAGGAGAAATATATTTAGCTACAGTCAGCCAAAATTATCATCATCCTCAGGGTCACAACTCTGTGGTTTGAAACCACTTCTCCATAAATTATACAGGAGACCCAAATATTTAAAACATGTGCAAATGCTGAATCCTTTCTCACATTTGCAATACTCACAGATCTCCCACCAGATCTGCTGGAGTGATTAAAGTTTAGCTGCCGATATATCCGTTTCTAGTTCACCAGTCTCACACCCACGCTATTGCATTTCATACGCCTTCAGTAGTCTGAGTTCCAGCTTTGTGTCTGGGGTGTGGAGGGGGGCAGAGGGCTCCGGCTGTCATATTCAGGCTGCAACTCCTACTTCTATAAAGTTGCCACCTTGTCTATCTACATTTAACTTGTTTGTGTGTGTCTGTGTCAGTGTGTGTATCTGTGTGCGCGCGCGGTTACGCAGTGTTGTGTTTGTGCATGATCAAACTGTGTGACTGTCTCGCTCCCTTACCGTTTTGCACCCTGCTCGCTGCTTCTACGAGCGCTACTGCTGAGCAACAGCAATGTAAAGAATTCCGATGCGGACGTGAAAATCAATTCCTGCTTGAATGTCTTGAGACAACAGTATTTATCTATAGACTAGACACTGTATTATATTTTTGTTTTGGTGTCATACTTGAGACCTATTAAAGGTAATGACTTAAATGCAGGAACTGATGTAGATTCCAAATGTATTATTTCAATATGAAATAGAAATATTTGCCAGAAAAGGCTGGACACGGAGTTTTCTCACTCAAATCTTTGTGGATTTTCTTCCAGCCACGTACTGTCTTGTCTGCTGACTTATCATTTTCGTTTCCTTTCAAAGCTGGTTGGGCTTAGTTAATTTGGTCTCCTCTCACCTTTATCAAATAATTGGTCTGTTTAAAAACATGAAAAGACTGATAAGCAATAACCTCTAGAAAGGACTTTCATGTCCCCTAAACCTGCTGAAACCCTTTGCTGAGCATCAGCTGACCTTGAACTGACTAAAATGAGACTTTTTTGTGTATTTCCAACCAAACAGGAACTCATTTAAAAGCAGAAAGAAAAGAACCCCCCAAAAAAACACGAGTTGGTGGAAGTGAAACTATATCTGTTTCACTTATCTGTAAATCAATAAAGACGAAAAACTGTATGCAGAGTTGGGTAAAGGGTTAATCTCAGGTGCTTGTTCATTTGGTAAAGAGCCCTGGTATTCAATTGGGATAAAGGAGACAAAAATTGAAGGATTTTAGTTTTCACTGTAAAAGACAGATGAAGGTGAAATAGCATTATGATTGAAAAGTGGATGAAATAAATAGCAAAAGAGCGGCACGCATGGAAGAATTTTGTCCTAATCTCTTTCTCAAACTCTCAGACTCTCAGCAGTCTTTGGTGCTCTCTCTCTCTGATGGTCAGGGGAGGCCAATCCACAGGCGGACGCGCTTCACAAAAACAGTATTTATTCCATCTCTGCTGTTTGACGGCTCACATTTATTCCAAGTTATTGGGCAGTTTTTAAAACGTTCCCTCATGAAAGGCCAAATGTAATTCAGGGAGTGCCGGTGAAGCAAAAGGTCTCCCTCGGATTTGGATACCGACAAGCAGAGATAATAAATACATGCAGTGAGTTATGAGGGAGTTTTCACTCACCAAGTGTGAGAACCTGGTGTGAACCCAGACAGGATGTGCTGCCTCAGTAGTCGAGTTTATTTCTTCTTTCACAGAAGGGCTTTAAAATGGCAGAGGGCGGCTGCTGCCCTCATTAGCTGTCGTAGTTTTGCGCCGTGACGGCTTAGCATCCAAAAAACAAGTGAAATGATTTCAGACGGTCTGCTTTTTCTGCCGAGCATTTCGGACGTCCCTAGACCATTACAGGTACACGCGTTCAAAGTCAAATTCCTGCCCTGAAGGCTTGGGAGTTTCATATTTTGCTTGAACGCTCCAAGGGAATATTTGCTTTTCAAAAGCCGGTGGTGAAGGTTTGTCCTCCGTTCAGCCACAAGATCATCTGTGAAGTCGCAGACCGACAACGTGGCAAACAGGAACACTTTTTCTTTTTTTCTTTTTTATCTGAATCTGCCTTTAGTTCAAACAGACGTTTCTCTGCTGGGCCATTTTCAAATCTTTGGGAGCAGAACACCATTTAAATCTCACCGCATACTTTAGCATTTTGGCTTTCACTCGACTGGAAAGAAGTCTTCCACTGCACCAAGGAATTGCCTGTAACGGAAACGGAAATAATTCAGACTTGATTTATTTGAGCCGCAGCAGGGCAAAAAGTGCGGCTTTGAAATTTTCCCCTGATCAAAGTAAATATTAATACAATCCAGACATACATTCAAAAGCAACATCACAGTGTAATAGTAAAAGAACATTAAAGGGAAAAATCGAGTGACACTTCAAACAGATGATGGTGCTTTCTCGGGGCCACTTTCTCCTGGGACATGATGTTGCAGCGTGAACATGATTTATCAGAGGGACGGCATGACGCAGCCCCAGCTGTTTTCCCGACAAGTGTTTTGTGGACACAAGGTGCTGTTGTTCCCTGCCAACCATGGTCTCTTAAGGTAAACAAAACAAAGTGTTTTAAAGATCCATGGTCATAAATCTCAGGGCAGGAGCGGAATGCAGCGTCACAAGGTTTTGCAGTGGGAGCAGAATAATTCAAAAGGTAATATGAAAGGGTGGGCGGCCTGCAAATTCATATAGCTGTGTTTCTGTAAAACTGCCAATTTTTGCTTTTAAGGCCGCAGCATCTTGCATTTGATTTTTGGTTCACGCCACTAATTGATGTTGTTGTTTCCCAGTTTCACAGTCGATGATTATAATCTACAATATTATGTCAAATTCCTGCTGCTATTGTTTTGTGAAACAAATGTGCCTCTACTCTCTCAATAAACTCTGCAGATATGAGAAAAGTCCACCCTTGTGGACTTGTTTTGCTAGCCCCTTTTCAGAATGCCTATCCTAAAATGGATCTGGATATGTACCCCTTGTGATGTCACTTTTAACCTTTCAAGCTCGTAAGTCTTTGCAAACTGCATTATCCCTGTTTCCTGTTGCACTGCTTTGCCATTTCTTTTTGCTGGCGTGTCAATTTAAAACCCATAAAGTCTCTGTGAAGATTACTCATTTTGTTCTCGGCTTTTAGCTCTTAGCGTTATAAAATATTAAGTAACATTGATAGCCTTGATTTTTTTTTTTTTTTTTTTTGTCTTGATGCGACTGTGCAGAGCAATAGAGCAGAGCAAAAGCGACACAAGAAGTTTGCACAATGTTACCCAAATTAAAGGTAATTTATTTGACAACTCTGAGGGCAATCAAACCTTCTCCCCAGCGTTGTCAGTGCTGAAATATGAAAATATCCATCAAGCTGGAAAATGGGAAGATGTTTTCTTTTCTGGGCTCAGAATGGCCTGTTGGGGGATGACAGCATGCAGGAGGAGGCCTGATCAGTTTGGCTACATTAGGTCTGATTGAATAGCCTTCGGTGTGGGAAAACCTCTCATTATCTCATTCCCAAAGCAGGAAACATCCAGTTGTCCTCAATCCTTGCATTAGTCTAGTCCCATCTGCCAAACACTGAGCTGTAAACGCTTAAAGGCCTTAGTCATGGGCACATCAAAGTGGCAATAAAGGGGTGAAGGAGCCTCTTCTACCCCTTTAAAGGTCTGGAGACGAGAATTGTGCTGTTCTGTTTCAGCCAACAGAAGCTCATTGCCGTAATCGGTATCCTATTTGATTGTTTAAATGCTGAATTGGATGAGATCTGTCTGATGGGGCAGTTTTCTATCAGTGTCTTGTTCTGTTATCCCATTAGAGTTCAGAGAAGTTTCTCTAAAATAATTTCAGTACTTGTTTTTCTTTTTAAATTTAAGGGCCCTCTTCCAAACCAGATATTCAAAACCTCAGCCGACTAAAATCTGTTTTTGCCAAAGTCCTGTTTGACAATAACGGCACTGGACAGCGGCACTGGATGGAAGTTTTTAGTGAGATTGTTGGATACCATCTATATCTTTTCTTTTTTCCTAAATGCAAAGAAAACGTTTCATATTAAAACCTTGGAACAAAAAAATACCAGTCTGCACAACAGCAGTGTGGGATAAAGAGATAAATGCATTGACCAAAATAAGCATTTTTCAAGATTGCACTCCAAACATTTCATTCTAGCTTGTTCTTTTGTTGCTAAAAAGAAAGAAAGAAAAGAAGCCCCTTTTTTCTTACTATGTGATGCAAGGAAAAGTGTTTACTCTCAGGGGTCTAACAACAGTGGTAGACGTCAGCTAGATAATATCACGACTTTCTTCCCCACGCCCCTCGTCTTGTGGGATCGTTCAGACTCTTTGAGTTCTTTGTATTTTTTTGACTGGCCTTCAGGACTTGGGCATTCAGCAATCAATAGCTCTGGGTCGGGAGTTTGATGGGATGAATACTAATGCGGCGGAGCGGCGTTGGCATATGTCCGACCCTGTGTATCGTTCTCGCTGATAATACCTCTTAATCTTATCAGCAGTGTCTTGTGCGGCTCACCCAACACTCACAGCGGCTCACAGTTTGTTCGACTCAGTCGCTGCTTTTTACTTCGTCAATTACCGTTCATTTCTGTCTGTTGACTTGTGTCCCACCGTCTATACAATTACGCGAACCCGCCACTCCATGTGGCCGGTGAAGGTCCCTCTTTGCGCCGCCTATTGTGCTCCTACCCGACATCCCATCGTCCCATTCAATCAAGGTCACGGCACTTAATTGTGGCTGTGGTAGTGATGAAGTCTTTCTCTGCAGAGATGCCAGCGGATGGGAGACAGCCGCTGGAGTTTTCCGACACACTGTGCTCCGTTTCTCCGAGCACCCTGGGACTCCCGTCGGTCTCCGGGGACGTTCTTCTACTTCTTCTTCCTCTTTGCTTTAATTTGTTTGCAAGGTTTTGTTTACAGGCTTGGAGGCAACGCTAGCCCTTGTGTTCGATCCATGTTTTTGCGGATTTCACATTCTATTTTTTTTAGTGATTAAGCACCACATTTGTAGTTTGAAGCCCTGAACTGAGAAACCGTTGAGGGTGCTGCTGCCTTGATCTCGTTAAATCAGCCTTACATGTCATACATATGGATATATTTGTCAGATAAGTGGAACTAACAGCTGCTCATAAAACTTCTTGAAAAGCCGTATTGCACAAGGCATTTAATCTCTTAGCAATATGTCAACATCTGTGGCCAGTGTGGCTGCGCTGGACCCAAAGAGGTTTACAGGTGATTTAACGAAGGAGAAAGATGTTTAGCTGCCACTTAACCTGGCACACCAGATCAAACACTCCCTTAATTTCTAGAATTTATCAGACGTATCCATCTGGCAAGGAGCCCACGGGAAACGTTTGGAAATGTTTTGCAAATGATCTGCCTGGTATCACACTGAAGCACAGACAGACGCTTGGCCAGCGCCCTAGTGGTTGTCCCTAGCTGCATTTCCATTGTAGTTTTTCGCAAAATAAACGCGATATTTCTAAGATTTTGACAAATCACAATTGCGATTTGCAGGTGTTTCCATTGAATGGTATGAAGCACAAAAGCCGTAATTCTCGGAAAATCTCATCCCACGAGAATTACGTTTGCTTTTGTTTGTTTACATTTCTATTCTGTTTTCTCTTTGATTACTTGTATAAAATATTCCGTCTTCTCCTCTGTCCAAACATAACGTGCCATTTTCACTTGATGTTAACTGGTCACGTGACCATGTATGTCACGTCCGCTGACGTGTAAATGCGAAAAAAGTGTTTCCATGACACTGTGATATACCTCTATACCGATATGTCTGAAAAAGCGTAAAAATCTTTTAGCGATATTTGAGAAGTTTTTCGAAGTTGGCGTTTTCATGACTAGTATTTTATTGTGATATTTAGGTTTTGCGCAATTCTAGGGGTAATGGAAACGCAGCTAGTGATATTACTGTGTTTTTCTTCTTAGTTCTCATGTAATTAAGACGAGGGAGGTTAAGAAATATTTCACTGCCCATTAGTCTTGTGAAACTCTGTAAGTGATGATGAAAACCTTGAGGCGAGAACATGCTGTCCGTTTCATGTTCACTTGCTGCTACAACAGCATTCTCGTTAATCTCCGTAGCAGCAGCAGCAGCAGCAGCAGCAGCAGCAGCAATTCTTCATACCTTGTTGTGGCTCCTTTGCTCCGGTCTTCCTCTGTGGTTTTTCAGAGCGGCTTGGGGGGAAAAAAAAAATACAGCCTCGCTTTCATCTTAGCTTAACCTCTCCTGTTCCTCACGCCTCTTTACCACACAGCAAACACGGACTGGTTCTGGAAACTATGAAAAAAAAACCCAGATGGAAAACACTTGAAATATGAGTGTTCCAGACAAAAAACTTGACAGTGATTAAGATCAATAGGACGTAACTGTGACAATGAGGAAGTGGTGTGAAAAATTCCCAAACGTCTGAGAATTGCAGTGAAATTGGAGTTAAACTAAAAGTGCAGGTTTCAGCGACTCTTTCTCAGCAATCAATTCAGTTCCTCCAGGTAGATGGAGAGCATAAACGAAAGAGGGGAAACTCTGTTCCCTCCATTATGTCTTGCAGAGACCTCTTCTCTTTATAGCAGGTTTGTCGATATTTAATCTAATCCATATTTGTCAGCATTTCATATTGACGGGGCAAGTTGTGGACTTTCTGGTCGTTCAGGAAAATGGTCTTTTTTTCCCCCCCATCGTTTTTGTTGGTGCAAAGCCTGATCCCTGTGAGAAATCAAAGGGGAATTGGATCTTATTTTTAAGGGCGCAGGGAAACAAAGTTAAATCAAGAGAGACAAGAAGAGAAGGAATAATTTCCTTCAGCCTGATGCTGCGTCACTACCATTTATTGCAGGTCCTCTGACTTTAAACCCATCCGTGATCACTGACAATCATTAATCTCTCTCTCTCTCTCTCTCTTTCTCTCCCTCTCTCTCTTTTTTTAGAAACAAGATTCTGTTTTGCAGTCATAAATAAACACCATAACGTTGTGAAGATCTGTCTCCTTAATGAAGAGTAAAGAGATCCTAATGGGCAAAATAACAAACAGCAGTATATGTTTCATTTTTTAATAGCCAACTGATTAATGACTTTAATCAAGGTCGACGGTTCTCTCGACGCTCAGCCAGAATTAATTATGCCGAAGTCACAGATGAAGCCCGTTCTGTGAAGACCTCCTGAAATTAGCAGTGAAATCTAATGAGGTATTCAGGCTGACGGGTTAATGTCAGATTATCACTCTACAGTAGTTAAGTGAGGAGGGAACATTTTCAAGGTGAGGGTTTATTTATTTATTTATTTTTTCAATTCTTCAACTTTTTCTTTTGCTCAATGCCGCTGACATGTTTACCTCTGTCACAACCGTCCTTCTCCCTGACTGGCAGTGAGGGGCCTTGGAAATACTTGGGGATTTTTTTGTGTATTTTGATATCTATTTTTATTTATTTATATATTTTAGACACAAAGAGCCGTGACACACTTTTGGGGTTTCGAGCTTGGATTTTTGGTGGAAAGTCAAAACACTACTCGATATGTTTATGATGGTCTAGGAATCGTAAACTGGGGAATCACATATATTTTTCTTTGTCCTGGTCTCCAGTTGACTAACCATGCCCAATTGCACAATTAATTACCCAGAAAACTCTATCACTATCACTAAAATCACTTGAAAATTGCATATTCAGCCGTCTGTTTATACAGTCCTGTAAACACGCCCGGCTTTTAGCCTCCTGCTGAAACAACTGCTTTGTTGGACCTCCCGCATGTTTGGAAGGGGACAAAAACAAGGTGTTTTGAGAGTGGGTAAGCAACACCTGGCTTGGGCGTATTTTATTGTCACTAACCATGGTAGTGGTTCCAGCGGCCTTCACTGGCATCACATGGAGCCTAGACTGCCAGGACTACACTTTTTATAAAATAGGAAGTCAGTAAATGAAATGAAGTGATGAATGGACTGTTTCCTTGACTCCTTACTGGGGAGTTCACTGCAAGGTTAGAGATGTATTACCTTATCGTGTGGAAACATTGTAAATTTTCCCTATTGTCCCATTTTCCTATTTTCCCTTTTCCCCATTCAAAGTTTGAGTCTTAAAAAGGTCTCAAACAAATTACCTCACCCCCCAAAAACTATCTTCATTAACACTTAATAACAACCCTACTTGCAACAATACAGACTGTAGCCCACTGGCACTGGTGTTAGTTTTTATCCATTAGGACTTACCTTCTTTTCATGAGGGGAATGAAAGGAGTAAACATGCTTGCTTTGTCATTTGTCCAGCCTGTTTTTCTCAAAGTGGCTACGCGTTGAAAATCTGTGCGGCGGTGGCGTGGCTAGCAAATTGCTCTTTGTGTTACTTCTCCTCGTTACTGGCGACGCCGCCTGGTTGTAATTGCTGCAGGAATGCAATATTCTGGCTAAAGAGCGGCTTAAAATCGTGTTTGTTCTCTCCAAATAGCTGCCGCTTTGATTTGATTATTTGCCTCTCCCACCCCCCGACAAAAAAAAAGCGTCGGCGGAGCTCTGATTGAGGCTTATTGTGGCGCCTCGAACCTTGTTTCCGACTAATGCCGCTTTCTGCACCAATCTAATGTACATGCGGCCGCGTGAAACGCTGTCAGCATGCTGCTTGTGACGCCTTATGTAGGCCAATTTTTCAGCGTTAGCCGCTTGGCCTTGTGATGAGAGTGATTTCATTTTTCCAGGGAACCGGGGGAAGAGGGGGAGATATTATTCATAGTCCAGCAGCGATTGTAGTTGTGGTGAGTTGGAGCGTGACGTTGTCATCCCACTCACTCACTACTGTTACTCCCTCTGCCCCAAATTGGAATTACAGCGTATATGTGAGGATGCCCCTAATTGTTTTTCCCTCTAGTTAAGCCTCATCTCCCCGAGTCTGCATGTCACTGTTTGATCATTTGTTTGTTGCATCCACACACTCCCGCCCACCCGTTTGCCTCAAATTGCTGTTTCAGATGTTTCCATTTTTTTTTAATATCTATATATTTTTTTTAGCTCGCCATGGAGGATTTGTGTCTTCTTGTCACAGTATGCTAACAGAAGTGGGAGTTCTCATTTATTATTTAACGCGGGCTGTCGTCTGATTTTTTTTTCCCACCTTCTCCTTTCTTTCTTTTTTCTAGCCGGTTTCCCCAAAATTATTCTAAACTGAAACCTGATTTCTCTACAATGGAGAGGTTGAGCACATTTGTTGAGCGGTGTGAAATTGACCCGTGAATAAGGGGGCCGTGGACGTGAGCCGCATCGCTGAGGCTGCTTGTAGACTGAACTTGAACTAAATGGATTCTATTTGGGACTCTCACTCAAGAGTGTGTGTGTGTGTGTCTCTCACCCTAATGCCCTTACAAATATTGCCTCGCAGTGGATGCACTTAAACGCTACTGGATAATCATCAAGCCAGAAAGAGTCTCAAGCTCTCTCTGGAGCAGTTTCTCTCCAGTTCTGTTTTTCGATTTATATATACATCCAGAGTTACGGAAGCGCATTGCTGCCACCCTAGGAAAAAAAAAAAAAAAAATAGAGTTCAGTATCACGTTTTAACGTGAAATTATCACGCTATTCCGTGATAATTATCGCGTAAAAATGTGAAACTATCACGTTATAACAATAAAGGGCAATACAGGAATTAAAAATTCAAGCTGGGCATAACTACAGATGTCCACGTGAAATTTGGTGATTGTCGATCGCTGTTTTTGGTCATTAGGCTACGTGAAGCCTTTTCTCTATAATGAGCGCCTATGGAGATGAAAAGACTTAGCATGGTCATTATCCATTAAGCGGGAGTTATCGTTTTGGTTTTTGGAGTGGTGGGAGTGGGCATGACTGGAGACGTCCACACGAAATTTGGCGATGATTGATTGCTGTTTGGTCATTAAGCTACGGAAGCTTTTCAAGCAATGTCCCCTCAGTATCATGTTAAAACGTGAAGATTATCACGAAATAACGTGATAGTTGCACGTTTTCATGTGAACATTATCAGGAAATAAGGTGATAATATCACGGTATCGCGTGAAAACTATCACGAAATAACGTGATAGTACAGAGTAGCGCAATGTCCCCCATGCCTTTTTTCTCCTCCCGTCTCCACTGTTGATCTAATTGGATACCCTCCACTGCCCACAGTGAATCATCTCAAGGTATCTTATTCCGTCCTTGTGCTTATTTCTATTGAATGCAGGGATCCCCCCCCCACCCCTGCCTCCCCGAATCCACACTGCTGAACCTTAAAACTTGGTCCCCCGGCTTCAGTCATTTATCCGTCTTATTTTTATCCATCTTATTTTACAGCCGTGGTAGAATCTCCTTTGTGCCAGCAGAGCAGAGATGGCTGCTTTCAGGCTCCTGTGTGCTCCTCCAGAGTGAGACTGAAAGTTCAGGCCTTTTGTGCGCCAACCCCCTGACTGACACTTCATTCGGTAAAAGCATTTAAAGGTGGAACCGTCCTTTGAGTTCACGTGTTGCGCGCTCCCCTTCACTCCCGCGTTTGTGTACCAGCGTTAATCCGCTCCGCCCTTGACTCTGTGACTCGCGCCGATGCGGAGCAAAACTCGGCTGCTGCTCCACTTAAATGTTGCCATATCTGACGCGAGGTGACGGAGGCGTTTTGACATGCAGCGCCACGGCTTCTGTCTCACGGTTTCAATCCGGCCGGTTTCTCTGGGGGTTCGACGTGGAAAGCCTTTTCCACTCAGCCGCTGATCCGCATTGAAAACACCTCCAGGAAAAAGTGGCTCTCGCCCGCTCGATCGAAGCAATGATTTTTTTTACTCTCTAATTATTCTCACGTGGTTGAATGGGAAAAAAAAGTGCCCGCAGGCGTAGCTATTGATTAGAATCTATGACATTTTAAAAATCGGATCGGATTTGAATGCAGTTTTTCCCGTTAAGAAAAGAAAAACTGATTTGTTTGTCTGTTTGTTTTGGTTGATTTTCAGTGGATGGATTCTCGCTTGACTCGGAGCCACAGTTGAAGATTCCCCGAGATGTCCAAGATCTCCAAAGCAGCCAAAGCTGTGAAGAAGCTTGATTTGGCCAATGTGATCCGGGCCACCGTGAGGTCGGGACAAGCGGCCCCCGGCCCTCCCCTCGGCCCCGTCCTGGGACAGGTAATTTACCGCTGATTCCTTTTCTTGTTCCATCTGCTCGCTCCGAGTAATCAGGACGATTACGTTAATTGCGGGAGCGGTGCTTCGTTTTATTAACTGACCTTCTGCACGCTGCTCTCATTAAGTGCCAGCAAACCTCGTCCCTCCTTTCTCCCCCATTTTCTTTTTGCCAATCAACTCTCATCTCTTGCCTCAGTCGTCTTATTGTGCCTCTCCTCCTCCTCCTCCTCAGCCGCTCCCTCCCTCCCTCGGACTCATTCATATTCCTATTCTTATTCTAGTCGAACAGCTCCTTTGTGCAGGTGGCTTCCTGACTCAAGCTCCGTCTGGGAATATTTTCTTTGCAGTATCTCACCCAGTGACACTAAAACATCCACCCACCCCAAGCGCTCCTCGCGCATTACCCTCTCTCCTCCTTCTCTGCCCCCAGATGAAGTGGGATAAAACCAGAGAATAGCTTCTCTCAAATTATTTTGTGTTAAACTCCTGCCTGTATTGCGCTGCTTCGGAGGAACGGCAAAGGTCTTTGCGTATTTGTTTATTTATTTATTTATTTATTTATTTATTTCAGTGGTGCACCACTTCAGCATTTCTGATTTCTTTCCAACTACAGAAAGTTTTGTACTTGCCAGCACATAAATAAATAAATCGGTAGGGCAGTACACCAAGATATTAAGCAGATACGAAAACCGAAGCGGCGTGCATTCTTTTTTTTTTTTTACAAGTTAAATCACAAAAGTGCATCGTTTTTAAGTCTTTCTGGTTAAATTTATGTAAAGACCTGCCATAAAGTCACAATCTGTTCTCTGTTTAATGGCCATTCAGCCGTCTGATTGTGCTTTCACTATGGAGGAGACACTCTGCGCTCTCCATACATACAAATGAGCTTAATGGACAGTGCTCATCAGCCTCGGATGCTGTCGAGCGCTTGTAAACCAGATAAATTTTCGCACAGTTCTTCCGTCCTCGTGGGTTGATGGCGAGACTCGTGGAGGAAAATGGAAAAGTGAAGCAAATTGGCTGAAAAAAGGACCCACATTATTTATATTATAGGGGAGGAAAAGGGCAAGTGTCAGAAAAAAAAAAAATCACATTTCTCTTTTTTGACATCAGCAGTAATGGTGGCAGTATATCATAGATCCATTCTGAACGATGTCGGCAGCTGCACAACGTGAACACTAACGGTGTTTACGGTCGCCAGTTATTGTAAACACGTTAACATAATGTGATTTTTTTTTTTCCCACAATTTATCTTGTCACATTCATGACTCGCACGCACCGCGTGTGAAGTGGTCCGATGTTTACAGTAATTAATTTACTGATGAGCATGTTGATTAGTCAGCTTTTGATTTTGTCCAGACCCAAAATGTTAATCACACAGTCCCAGCCTCCAGAGAGCCGCCTTCAAAAACCCCTTGTTGAAAAGCAGATAAAGCTCAAACGCCACTTATCACATTTTTAGAAGCTGGAACCAAACTGTTATTCATTAATTAACGATGCCGTTTCATTTTCATTTCCAGCCGTTATAAAATGAACTCACTAACTGGCTCTTTCACAAAAACCCTGTGGTTTGGAACAGCTATTTTTTATTTTCTTTGTATTTTTTTTTTTTTTTTGCATCCATGGAACTTCCTTCTGTCCAGTTCTGACATCAGTCTCTCTGTTTTCAAACGCTATCAAAATCTTGAGATTCACTTCAGAGCCTTTTAGCCTTTTAACTGACGCTGAGAAATTGACTTTGATAGGCTCGATTTTTTTTTTTTATTTTATTTTTTTCCGCCCCCGCCACTGTGTCAGGCAGCTGATTGAAACAAAAAAATAAAAAAAAAATCTCTATAAACTCCTGGAATTTTTCTCCTTCCCCATCAGTGATCAGAAGATAGACACAGTTATTGACTGGCTGGTGGACACCATGAGGGACCAGGCGGCAGCAGAGTCTGACGCTCTTCTCTCTTGTTATTGCCGAGACCAAAGCTATTGATCAGGTGGCCAATAATTCTCTAATGTTTATTTAAATATTAATTATGCCAAAAAAGGCAACTGGGAACAAATTCACCTCATCCCTTATAAGGTTTAGGAAGTATCGTTGGCGGGCTTCAGTCAGAGTCTCTGCCTTGATGTTTGACTGTAACTTTCATGAATATGGAGGTGATTCATACATTTTGGCAACATCCAGACATTTTTTCCTTTTTGCTGCTACAAAGAGGAGGGCGCGCACTGTAATCTCAGCCCATCCTTAAAATACACTATCCTTGGCAGAGGCTTCTCCCCCCTGCCAAGAGTTGAAAAGCTATGAAGCATGTTTTTAAAGCGCTCTTTCCCGTTCGCCACCTTTGTGGGTAATTGATTTTAAGAAACTCTGCTCGGTTTTAAAGCGCTGCTTAATCGCGCCGCCCCTCCAGCTTCACTCAGGGAAGCTTGTTCCGTCGCTCGGCTAAAAATGTCGCTTCAGTTTGACGCTTATCTAAATGTGATTACTGTAGCAAACTAATATGGCAGAGTTTGGTGTATATTATGTGCGTGTGTGTGTTTCTTGAGGAAACCAACAACATTTCTGACATGATTTCAACCACTGAACCGGTGTAAAATACTTTGGATCTGCTTTTCATTTCCATCTGTTGAAGTGCCTGTAGAGGAGCTCTTTGAAAAGGAGAGGCAAACATTAGAGGAACCTTCTGTAGGCCACATTTACGCAAACCCAGCTCATTACTACTCCAAATGATATGCACAACATGAACCCGTTTTCCGTGCCTCCCTGCCCAGGGAGAGTAATTTGTTGGTCGTGACACTAACTGATGCAGTGACCTGTTGGAATCCAAATAAATACCCGTGTGTGTGTGTGTGTGTGTGTGTGTGTGTGTGTGTGTGTGTGTGTGTGTGTGTGTGTGTGTGTGTGTGTGTGTGTGTGTGTGTGTGTGTGTGTGTGTGTGCGTGCAGACAAATACACTTTGATCCAAACACAATGGCTGCAACCTCTCCAGCTGCAACTTTGTGTACATTTGTACACAGGTCACATCACACAACTGTGAGCTGATGAATGGTGCGGCAGGGAATCTCCCTCTGTTCCTGTGTTTTATATCATTGAAAGCACTTTTTGGCAAGCTGGATCGTCGTCGTCGTCGTCGTTGTTGTTGTTTTTTTTAACTCCCTGACTACTTTTTCTTTTTCAAACCTGCTCTGCCCTTGACTACTGCTGACTACTGGCGATGAGCTGTTCTTTATTCAATATGTCAGAAAAGGTTTCTCCCTGTTTGTCTGCGGTGAGTTTAAGGACTGGAGGAACCTCAGAGCGATGTTTTATCTGCCAGCTAATTAACTGATCAGCAGTACTGTTTTCTCAGACGAATGAGTAAAAGATGAAAAAGATAGGAGTAAGGAATTAATGTGTGGTATGTGCTGTGTCGGAGGGCTTGTGACAAAACCGTGGGCAAATTTTGAAACGATTTGACACAGGCACTACTCCCAGTGACAGCTTCCAATAGCAGACATAGTTTGGAACAATCCTCTCCAACGCATAGTATTTTCTGAGGCCTGTCACTGTGACACAAGTACCAATCTGCCGGCATCAGTGGATGCCTGAGATATTTTTAGGGGTCCTTTTAGCGAACGGCTCACTTTCCGTTCCACGGAGAAGAAGAGTGAGGTGTGACAGCTTCTATAGTGGTAGGCTCTTTTCTTTAACGGCTTTAGCGGGTTTGTCAGTTTTGTCTTCAGTTCCTCGTCTTTCTTTGTTTGCCTCATTTTTACCTCCAGCAGCACATTCGCCATTCAGATATTCTGTTCGAGACACAGACGTGTTAAATTATGTATAAAAGACTCCCATTAAATCAGCAGTACGTGATTAGTATTAATGGATCCCTTTCATAGAACTGAACGTGCCCGTTACTTCTTGTTTTTGGTTTCATGACTCCTCTGAGGGGTTGTTAATGGTCCTGAAATTTTAACAATTCATTTAAATATCTTAGCAGTGCAATGTGGGGAAAATGAATATCTCTGTTTTGATTTGATTTTCTTTGCTGTATTTAGTTTTGTTAATTGCACATGAATACTTTGCTCTACCAATTAAATCACTTTCATTTGATCTATTATTTATGTTCAGTTAACATATCAGAAAATAGCCACCACCACGAAGTAGCCACAATGCATTTCCCAGAGAGTGTTGGGGTCGTTGGAGTCTTTTTCAAAAGGACTGGTTCAGTTTTCGGGCGGCTGTATTTCATCCTCCTTTCTTTTGCTTTTCATTTTAAAAGAATGACACCGGCGTACATTCCTCAGACAGAAAAACACAGCCTCTCCCCAAAGCTGTGTCATTATTTTAACTGAAGTAAAAGATCTGAGCACAACGTCCTCTGCTGGACTGGAGAGTTGTCACTCACTGGAAGGGTTGAAAATTACTTTCCAGCCTCTGCACCTGCAGGAGTTTTCATCAGTTCCTTCTTGCAGGGACAAACTGTCTTGATTGAATAAATAATCTTTCCTGTCACATTTATAATGACTCTATTTCAGAATTGAGAACTTTTCAGGCTTTATCTTTTATTCATTTTGAGCTTCATGTGAAGCGTTGTTGCATCATGTGACTGGACCCCTCATCGGTGACTACATATATTATATCAGTTTTTACAGGCACTGATGGAAACTCTGACTACACTGGCTTTTAAGATTCACTGAGCTGTTTTCTTTTAATTTGAAAAGGAAAGAAGCTTAAATTCTTCAAATCCCAGTGGAGCTGCTGTGCTGCCTGTCAACTGAACACCCTGGGAATTTAAACCAGAAGCTCTCAGCTTGAAGGAAAAGTAAAGAAAAATGAACTAAGCAATCATTAAATCAAAGAATGCATTTTCCGTTAAAGACATTGACTCAGTGAATCAGTTGAGATTTCACACATTTACTGCGCACCTGTGTGATGATTGAGGCCCTGCTGATTATGTTATAATCCACGGAGCCTTTTGTGAAGGAAAAGATTCCAGCCATTGGAACTGGGGCTGCAATGATTATGTCAACAGCATAAAGTCGTCGACGCTGACATTTCAGCGTTGAGCCGTCGCGTTATTGTTATTCTAAGTTGCTCCATTATTAAAACCGCACTCCGGTTTCTAAATGCTCATTGATACCTGCAGTGCAGTACTGAGCGCTGAGGGTGGTGTCGTTCGTTGTTTAGATCCTGCAAAAGACAGAGGAGAAGAAGAACGGCTTCTTCACTGAAAAGGCTAGAAAACTCCGACCCAAAGTTTCTAAACTTTAGGATTATTTCAGAGAAAATGAAGCAACAGAACACATTAGGTGCAAACTCCGCGAAGCTCACCTAGCGTTCCAGAGTCGATGTGTCATCATGCACCGTTGTTCACAAAAAAAAGTCCAGGGCGGATATTTTTTTGACGTGACATGCTTATTTGTTGATTAATCATCAGCCTATTATAACACGTTTTTTCGCACGTCGGAAAATCATGGAACAAGCGTGATTAGTGAACGATAGTTCGTACTTTATGACAGCAATTAGTAAATTACAGACCCGTTTGTTAATTAATATACCTATGATATTTTACGTTGAGAGACAGAACTATAGTATGTCACAGACAACGCTTTGTGTGTCATTATTTTTTATATAATTGTTTAAAAAGGTATGCTTTCAGAGTGCAACAGTATAAAACAGGTGTGAAGATTTAAGAAAGCTAGGTTAAACAGAAGTCCAAAATAGGTTGGTGAAAATAAAGAAGATAATCACGGCTAATTGAGTAACTGAAAAATAATGGATAGATCAGTCGACAACAAAAGTAATTGCTAATTGGAACCCGATTCCTGCCTAGTAGTACCACATTTAAAGAAACAGCAGATGGAAACATACCATGTCTCCATACTGCAGGACACTTGCCTGTCAAATTTGTCCCCAAATGCGATATTGGCACCATATCTTTTAGCCAAAATAGCTCATTCTGCACGATCATGTGGCAAATTAGTTTACATGTTGATGGAAGTGAAGCTTGTGTGAATTCACTAATGGTCAGGAGGCTGCTGTGGATATTCTCTGACCATTTTTTTTCTAGCCAAGTTTGGAGTAAAGAGGGGCAAGATGGCATGGCATTTTAATTTCGAGTGAGCGATTCCTTTCCTATCGTCTTCATGTCATATTTCAGCTGTAAACTTGGGCATCAGCGAGCTGACCGGCGCTGCTGTTTCAGCCTCGGGTCATCCTGACATCTGAGCCCTGCGCCGGCGCACGTTTGTCTCCGCTGTTGCACCGAAAATATCATTTGGTGCTTCGCATCATTTCTTTCTTCACGGAACATACTTTGAAGTCCCCCCCCCACCCGCCTCCTCCCCAACAAAAAATGAAACCTTGGGGGCCCACCGGCGTGTACCGTGATGAATGATTTGGACGTCTGTCGGTTAAATGTGGCTCTCTGCCATACGAGGTGGGTGTAAGCTGGAGGCATATTGTAGCTGCTGCCGCATCAGGGGTAATGAGGTGAGATGGCTTGTGAGCAAGTGCTCAACCAAGCGAAACAAAGCCATACGTTTGTTTAAAGGTTGCCTCTTTTGGGCTGGATTTTGGGGGGTGGGTGGGATGTCATTTTTTGTCGAAGCGGACATGTTGCATGCATTTGTCTCTCCCGGCTCCTCTGCCCCTCGTGAAGCAAACAGTAAATAAATAGCAGATGGCGGCAGCAGCAGCTCCAGGCAGTGGCCTTGGCCCTTTAATCTTAGCCAACCTCTTCCCCCCCTGCATCCCCCCCACCTTTGACTAACCACCCTTGACAGGGGAAGTGCGGATAGGTAGGCCGGCTGTCGGCTGCGGGGCAAATTTAAACAAACGAGAGAAATAAAAGAAGGAGCAGCGAGACAAAAGGGAAAACTGACAGCTTTGGTACAGGAGAGTAATTACAGGCGGGAGGGAAATTAGCACGCGGCGAATGGAGGGGGAAGAAGCGAGTGCAGCGGAGGGGAAATAAGGGGGCGGCTCAGCCACTGTTCCTTCAGAGGCAGGTTGTGAGAGTCGGCGGGAGCTGAGGAAAAACGCTGCGTGCTGTATGTAGAACTTCCAGGTCCAGCAGATCTCAGGGAGAACGTCGTTTGCAGGGCCAACTCCCCGCACCGGTGCTGCTTTTGTTAACAAAGAAATACATAGGGCTAGCCAGCAAGTACACCCATGTTTTAAAATGTAGACCGAGCACCAAGGAGGAGATGAAAGAGGCCAGTTGGAGACTGACTACTACTCCAGTTTATCCCTCTGTGCTTTTTTTTTCCTCCCCCCACAAGTCTCTCTGAGCCAGACACAAATCCAGTGCTGAAACATTGACCGCAATTCTTTCTTTCTGTGCCTAAGTGTGTACATTAGTCTCAATACATCCTGCTGGATGCAGACTCTAAATCAAGTATAGAGGAGGCAGAACGGAGAAGCGCTTGCACTTTGACAGATCGTCTGCCCACAATTAGGTAGACAGGTGTGTTCTGAAGCTAAAGAGACCATTTTCTCCGGGAAGATACATAACACACTTATGACAACCCCTGACGTGGCCCCCCGCCATCCCAGCGTTACAGGCAGGCAACGTGACAGCACACCCAAGGATCATTGTGAAAAGGATCCAAGCTGTTGGAACCGTCGGCGTAATTGTGATAAATGACAGCCCTTTGAAAAAGGTGCCACTCAATGAAGCAACGAACACGCTTTATCTTGGTTCAATAAGAAAAAAAGGGAGGGGCAGCCTCAATATGATTTTCCCATTTCAATAAAAACATTTCAGAAACGCGCAATTATTTTTCCCCACAGAGACGTCGTTGATGTCCCTTAATATAATTTGGAAGTAAAGATCCTGTAAAGTCCCTTGATACTTTTGGCCTTGAGTCAATTGGACCAGCTTGGTATGTTGGAGTAGGGGGGGGACAGGCTGCCAATAACTCCAGCACAACAGCCAGTCAAGTGTCAGCGGAATGCGAATATGAAAAGACTTTTTTTTATTTCCCACTGTGCCCTTAAGGTGTAGCTGACAGCAGGCGTGCACCAAGTTCGCAGTATACGCATGGTTAATTTGTCCCAAGTCCCACATGGTTGCATGCAGTGCACGCGCTCTCACAATAACCGAGAGGCTTGTAACTTTATGAGGAAACAAGGCACTTGACCGTACGCTATACTCTCCCTAACTGCTGCTCTAAACTCATTATCCAACAGTGGCCAGAGCACAAGCAGCCACATCTCAGGGAAAAAAAAAGTTGCTCGGAAGATTAATCTATAATTTATAAGTTTCTTTCATCTTAGGTATAAAAAAGGATTTGGGGATTAGACAGCCTCAACACTTGTTTTTTCCCTTTCACGTCCTTAAATTGACTTAGAGAGTTTTGAGGGGGGGAAACAGCCGACGGAAAGGCGGCAGAAACATGAATTCTGAATGTGTTCCTGAAATTGTAAAGGGATTACAGACATTGGTATTCTGCCTTTGTAAACAATATACTAAAATGGACCTGTTCTGTTTCTTGTGTGGCAACAGGATTAAGAGGTTTGGTGAAAAAAAACCTACTTGCACGCCATTGGTAGCTAAAAGCGGCTCGAGGTTTTGCACATTTTGCGGAGCTAAAATCTCCAGCAAGGGGCCAAAGTAGTCCAAGGCTCTAAAAAGGCCTAAAATTAACTCCTAGTTAGTGCTCAAATTCTGCATTTTTTATAGGCGAGACAAGTATCACATTTTTGGCAGGGACAGTTGAGCGTGCAGCCCATGAGTCTGCAGGTTTCATCTGCAACCACAAAATATCCAGAGCGAGCGCTCCTACTGATTAATATTTCCTGCCAGACATCCAAGTAATATCAGCCTGTGTTTCCCCTTGGTTTGAATGAAAAATGGCAACACTTTTGGGGCTTGCGATAATATATCAAAGATATGTGATATGAGGAGAAAACATGACTGTACATATTGTGATTTTTATGATATTCTTCTCCCCTCAAATACTTTTCTGTTTATGAGAGGCTTTACGTCTTATAAACTCCTGGCAGCAATTTAAGAAGAAGTATGCAAGCAGCGGTTGTGATTTAAAGAGCTAAATGGGTTTGGTTTGGACAATAAAATGCAGGAGCTTTAAGTGGTGGGCGGCTGGTAAATCTTCTCTCTGTGGTTTTGATGGGGGGAAAATAAATAATCTCCCCGCTATATTAAACTTTTGCTCTCTGACAGTTCACTATTAAACTTTGAAAAGAATCTGCTCTAAAGGTCAAGGTTCTGTGTTGTTGTGACTTCCAAAGAAATTAGTTTTGATCTATTTTTCCTTCAGACCATAAGCACTTGAGCTGAGAATATGAAAGGAAACCACAAATCACAGGGACATCACTGCAAAGAAAAAAAAAACATTAGTGGTTGTAGTAGGAAAACATTAAAACACATTTAATACAAAAGAACCCTTAAACCACAAAGTCAAGTGTTTGACTGCAACAAAATCATCACATTTCAGGCAGTTGTGCTCTGAGTAAAGAAGAGGATAACCATTACTTGACCGAAACACACATTTTCTTGAACTGTTTTTCTTACGGTTTGATAAAAAAGTCTTCACAGTGCTCAGTGGAGGAAACACACTCCCACAAATCACAGTAATGCAGTTTTTCTTGGCACAAGAGAATGTGCGGAAATTCTAGCCTGCCAAATGGGTCTCCACATTATACCCGTCTTCTTTGTACTGAATTTCAATATAAAGTACAAGATTGGATGTGATGCTGGCAAGTTGGCTCAGTCGGACCTACGTTTGGGCGTCTTTGTACATGCTCTTGTGCACTGCCCGCGTGCTCGGTGCCTCCCTAAAGTTCCTGGGAGATGAAGGAGGGCCCTAAGGGGGTCTCAGTAGGCTCCAGGCTGACGTGCGAGAGCGAGTGGCTTTGAGGCCGAGACACGGTGTGGTAATGAGAGGGAGGAGCCTTCCCCTGAGCCTGACACTCTGCCTGGCCCGAGCTCTGGCTCGGCAGCGTCGAGTCCACCGTCTCAACTCCGGCAGCCGCTCCTGCCGCCACGGCGCCTTGCTCCTGCTTGTGCCTCTCCCAGGCCGAGTTGAGCTTCACGCCCAGAGCCAGCAGGTTCTTCCCCAGGAAGACGGTGGACACGCGGGAGTCCCGGTACCACAGCATGCCTGTGCCTCTCAAGGCCAGCGTGAAGATGTTGATGGTGACCAAGCTGAGCCACGGGTACAAGGCCTCCTTGCGAGCTCCCCTCTGTCCTGGGAGGCCGGTGGAGCCGAGCTCCGTGAGGGCCACACACGGCAGCAGCAGCAGGAGAGCGTAGCAGTAGAAGAAGACCAGGCCCTCGGCCCAGATGGGCAGCTGCTGCTGCTGCTGCTGCTGCTGCTCGATAAGCCCTGCCGCTCCGCCCGCGCCGCCTCCTTGTGCTTCCCACAATCCTGCTTGGAGGTCCAGCACGTCCAGCAGGTCCACCACCACCCACAGCAGCCGACCCCTCACCTCCTGCTTCCTGCGCTGCGGGGTCATGTGGTCGGCCCCGGTCAGGATGAGGAAGAGCGAGGGCAGGCAGATGGAGAGCAGCAGCGTCAGCGTCTTTCTGGCGAGCGGGTCGGGCGGCCGGCGCTCCTGCCTGTAGTTGTGGCACACGAAGAAGAGCTTGAGCTGGAGCAGCGACAGGAAGAGGAACCAGAGAGCGTTGGCGAAGCCGCGCCGCGGCGAGCGCGCCTCCGACACCACGCCGGCCGACACGAAGCGCAGCGCGAGCAGGAAGCCAACATCACCTAGCAACACGGCCGCGTACTGCCACACGCTGGGTCCTGGGGGACCCCGTGCTCCCAGCATGCTCTGCTCCAGCAGGTAGAGGTCCACCACCGCCATCGTGCTCACCGTGACCAGGGTTGATACGCACACCTGGGGCGTGGGCACCATGCCTGAAGGGGATAAAAAGACACAGAGCAAGAGTTGAAATCTGGCGCTCCCATCTGCCTCTCCCAGTAAAGCCGAAGCGTTTGGACACGGATGTGTTTGTGTTCCTCTAAAATCGAGTTCAAACCAAATGTGAGATATTTTTGTGCCCGTTGCTATGGTTGAAGACTTTGGCCGTTTGGAGGGCAACGAGCGTCCTTGATCTTTTGGCCAGAGCTGCATCTACCTTTGGCGGCTCACGTTGGGAAGCTTGTTAAATGTTTTCTGCTCATTTTGCAGTGCCGCTCTTTGAACTGTGTAGGCTCCGTGCCACACAAAGGCCTATGGAGGGGCAAGTTCCTGGCTCTCGCTGTTTTTTTTTATTTCCTTTTTGTTGTCACATCTACTTCTTCTTTTTGTACTTCGGCCTATTTATTATTAATCAGTTTAACGTTAGTGTTCACACGCAGCGAGATGCCCTGTCACAGCCTTTTTCTTTTCCTCCTCGTTGTGTCTTGTGTGTTCTCTCACACTGTGCCGCACTCTTTAATAATTGCAAAATTCCCCTCCCCTCATTTCAGATGAATATTGATAACTTGCGATTTGTCTAGAGATGGGTTTTTTGACTCTCGCCTTGGTTTTCATCTGGGTGCATACATGCAGGTAATGTTAATACAGCTGCACATTAAAGTTGATTATTCCTGCGACTCACGCTCATATCTCTGCTGCAGATGGTCCAGAGAACTCTTGCTATTGGCAGCAGCTTGAGGAACGATGGTTGACATTACCGTGCAATCGAGCCAGTATCTCTCTCCATCATGTTTAGCTGTAGCGTTTGGACTGGTCTGTTGTCGGCTCAGCACCGCTCAGGGGTGTCAACACTGCTGCCGGATCAATGACATCATAATATAAAATCATTACCGCCTCAGATGTGTTGTAATGGCCACAGTTGAGCGTGATCGAGCGAGAGATTGTCGGCGCGATTGTGGCCTCTGCGATGTCTGTCGGTGCAATGTGCGTATTGATATCCCTCCGTGATGGAAAACTCCTCATAAACTCCCTTACTGTAAGACTAACAGGGGCGCTGCCATTTCCTCTGCGCCGGTCTGAATCATTGAAAAGCACCGAGGAGCTCCACAGGGTACAAACGAGGGGGTCTAAGACTGCATTACCGTATGTGGGGGAGCGGAATGCGCATATGACTGGGTGTGAAAGATTTATAAAGGCCGTCTACACGCCCAATAAAGTGTTACCGCCTGATAATAATGGTTCAAAAATAAGCCGAGGGGGAGAGACGTGGCCGAGAAGTGACGGAGGGTGAGAGACTCGGATGCAGATACAAAGTGACTCCCACCCACTTGCGTGAAAGACGCGCAATTCCGCGAGGCCAGCTTGGCCTGGATGAATCTCAATGTATTCATCACCGGGGGTATTGCAATATCCCAGACATTACGGGGCTTGTTTTGAAACCGATGAATCAAAGAGACGGAGAAAGAAGCGATCTCGGCTGATTAATCCGCCGGCGGCCATGGTGGGAGGAGAAGTGTGGAACACGCCACCCTAATATATCTCATCTCGGTGTCCTCACACACTCCAACTCGATTAGAATTTAACTTGAAATTAAATAGGATTTCGCTCCAGAGATTGAAAGACTGTTTCAAGATAAATTGTTTGTGTGTGTGTGTGTGTGTGTGTGTGTGTGTGTGTGTGTGTGTGTGTGTGTGTGTGTGTGTGTGTGTGTGTGTGTGTGTGTGTGTGTGTGTGTGTGTGTGTGTGTGTGTGTGTGTGTGTGGCACCGAGCGGCTTCTGCAGAGGATGAACTTTCCCGCTGCTATCTCGAGGTCGCGCCTTTTCGCTCCCCTCACCTGCGCTTCAAGTTTTGGCCCCAGGAAATCTGCCTGTCACTTTGTGTTGGTGTTTTTGACTCGCCGTCCACCGCGCTGTAATTCATTCTGTCCGCCGTGAAAGCCCCATGTGTCCACCCAGCTTATCAATAATGGCCAAAATTAATCATCCCGTCGCCGGCAAAGTGACACGGCTGTCGACGAGGTGAAGTAGCCTATTTCACCGTGAGCATGAGTAATGGCGTTTAAGAGCGCGGGAGAAAGACGGGTTCATTTCCCAGCCATCAAGCACTCCTTCTGGAAATGTGAAGCCCCGTGTGTTTCCGTCCGTCCCCCCCCCCCCACTACACACGACTCTTTCTCCAACTGCACTTAGCCGTCCAATAAAACCTCTCTGAAATGAAATTCCCGACCCACACGATTGCATTTTCCAGGCGCACAGAAAAACCAACAACGGGCAAAATTTCATTTGTACCGATTTGCGCTTTTTATCTCCGCGGCCTCGCGGAGCCTCAAATATTAAACAAATCAAAGATGAGAGACCCTCGCAAGTTACCATGGGTGGTGGTGGTGGTGGCGATGGTGTCGCACCAAGGAGGGGGATCAGAACCACATCTGTGCAACTCCTGTGCAGTGACATTAATGAATAAGCAGCCAGGCTTTGTGCAGCCTTTGATAAATCCACTGTCGAATAAATCCCCCCCCCCTTTGCTTTAAGCCACACGACTGGAACATCTGTTGAATTGTCAGGTAATAGGACTAAGAGCCCCCCCCCCCCCCTTGTGTTTGCTGCTCTTTTCTCCCTTTCGCTCTCAATAAATCGGTGGGAATGTGCTGGCCCGGCATGCAGGCGCTGTTGTCCGACGACTTGCACCCTGTGGTAATTGAAGTCTCGCCGTCGATGGCCCTTCTCTGCTGCAACACCTGTTTCATAACTGCCCTATTAACGGCAGGTACATTGGAAATATGCGCGGCCGGTAATAAAGTGAAGCTTCTATTTACCCGAACCATGCGTCTGGCACTTTGGCTCAATTCTTCCTTTTCTTTGCTTTGCTTTTCTTCGCAGCAAAGTGGCGTTTCCTTCTCCGCCACGTCGGCCGCGATAAAAAGTCTCTTTTGCGGTCGGCGAGCCGGGCGCAGTGATTTTAAAAGGGGGAAAAAAGATAAAAGTCCTCCGGTCCGAATGTGTGCACACAGTCAGGCTGCAGAACAGGGCTCGCACCGAGGCTCCGGAGGGGGGAAAGTCATCGCCACAGCCTTCTCCCCTCAGAGGATCCGAGTTTTAGCACGCAGCTCCACATACGGTCCCTTCTTGCAGATGCGCCGCGTGCGATAATCTCCCTCACACAGCTGCGCGCTTTTGTTGCAGTGGCACGATTCCCCCCCCCTCTTTCTTTCTTCCCTTCTTTCTTGTTGCCGTCGGATTGTGGGTCTGTCACCTCCCGCAGTGTCGGCGGCGGCTCCCGCTGCTGTCAGCTTGGACCGAGAGTGAGGATGGAGAGATCCGTGCAGGAGGTGGTTGGGAGGGGGTCCGCTCGTTTCGGCTGGTGGGGTTGGGGGGGGGGGGGGGGGGGGGGTCGTTCCCCAAAGTGGAGGCGGCGAGCATCGGCGTCAAGACCGTCGGAGAGCGGAGAGCGCAGCCCGGAGAAGGTTGAGCAGCAGCGGCAGCGGCAGCAGCGGTGGCGGTGGTGCCGCACGGAAGTGGGGGAAGAAGGACGGAGGAGGGGGGAAGTCACTCACGCCTTCCGAGTTTGGCTGTGTGGCGTTAATTTGTACGCATGTTACGTGCGCCAGCCCAGACCTCCCACTCTCCCCACTGCCTCCTCCCTCCATCCCTCTCTCTCTCTCTCTCCCTCTCCCTCCCTCACCCTTCCACCATCAGCTGCTGAAGTTGGAGCTGGAAGACGCCGTTGATCGCCACGGAGCACCCAGACAGACCGCTTTCAGCCGCGCACTCGTCGCCCGGCGTTAATTACGGCGATGCCCTCTTGCAGCAGATTAGCGTTGTTTTTTCGGGGGCCCCAACCGACGCCGTTATTTACCCTCCGTCGCCTGGAATAAGGACGGAGGAAGTGGAGCGAGCGGCGCTCGAAGCCTTGTTAGACACATTTAGGGAGCTCAGAAGGCAGATGTTACAACTTTAATTAGTCCTCCGTCTGTCTACTTACTGTCTTAGTCACACAAGAAGAGGCGTTCTCTCTCTTCTAGATTAACTCATTACAGGCGGTTTACGGCATACGTAAACAGAGGGATTGGGAGTTTCTGAGGCAGATCTGCTCCAAAATAAATCTTTCGGAAGCAGTTTTTTTTGACAAAAGAATAAAAGTAGTGGCTGACTGGCTGATTTCCCTGTTTGGGAATTTAATTTTGGTGCCTCCAGCAAGTGCAGATGTGGTTTCTGGAATGGAACGTGCCCAGCGTCACCTTGGGCCCCATGAGGATCTGCTCCGTCAGGTGTGTCTGAAGGCATTCCAGTGTGATCTCAGTCCTCCCACTGCCTCCCTCACTGTGTTAATTTCAGCCAGGGAGGTTTAATCAGACTGGCGAGTTCGGCTACGGAAAGCCATCCTTCTTGTCTGATTCCGCTCTGCACTCGGCTGCCTTTCAAGAGAAGAAGGGAGACCCCCCACCCCCCACCCATTTCGGTATTTCAGTATTTTCACCCTTTTTGTCTCCGCTGCCTCCCGTTTTCTCTTGTTCTCTCCCCCTCTGTCCTGCAGCTGCTGAGCCCCTGTGTTTTTTTCCTTTTTTTTTTATTTTTTTTATTTTGTGACTCCCCGTGGGTGTGGCTGAAGGTCATTCTGCAACACTGGCTCACTTTCAGCGCACAGGGAGCAGGCGAGGCGGGAGGGGGAAGAGATACAAGGAAGAGGATTGAGAGCAGCAGCGGAGGGTGAAGGGGGCAGCCGGGCAGACAGGCTGTCGACAGGACCTCGCAGTCATCGCTTTCTGCTTCAGACATGATCGAGAAAGTTCGAAAAAGCGTGCACTGACTGGTGGGGGGGGGGGGGTGTTAGGGAGCGACCTAGCACTGCCACAAGGCACCAGCGATGCGGAGCCTTGAAAAATGCTCACAATCCCGCAGCAGCAGCAGTGCGAGAATTTTTGCTCTGGTTGCCACGGACCAACTGCAGCTTCGTTAAAACGCCCCCCCGTGTCCTTCTTCTGCTCTCCCGCACTTCCACTACCCCCACCGACCACCACCACCGCCACCGCCACCACTTGTCAGACGATCTTTGTGTCTGTTGAGCCGTCCCCTACGCGGGAGCCTCAGCCGGCCGCCGTTTTCACGTCCCATGTTTTTTTCCTGCTGCAGCCGTCACACGTGATCGATCATGTGGAGGGGCAGAAAGAGGGGAAAAAAAAAGAAGCCAAACACTGTCAAGACTGCGAGGGGGGGAAACCTAATGAACTCGAAAATGGGATGTTTTGTCCAGATGCAATCCATTTTGTTCCACCTTCGCCTGCCTGCTCGCTTACACTGTGCGTACACCCCTCCACCAACCCCATCCGCACCCCCACACCCCAGTCAGAAAAATTCCTCTGCTGGCACCAGGTATCCAAAAGTAAAGGCGTCTATTTTAAGCAAAGTTCCTGTTGGTGACAACACCGCAGAGAAGAAGTGCAAAGAATTTAATCTATTTCCGTGCTGTTTGCTGGCTCACCCGCCACCGTTTGGGAGCCAAGATGTAACCAGCTCCCTTTCACCTCCAACTCTCGCCTCCTGCCGCCGCCGCCTCTATCGGTCGTGGAACCCAATCACGGTTATGACACGGCGGCGGCAGAAGCCTGAATGTCATAAACTGCCAACAGCAGGCTAGATAAAATGGAAGCGGTAATGAACGGCCGAGGAGATTAATCGGCAGCCTCTCTCCGCTCCGACGCCTCGGCGTCGTTCCTCAGCCTCGGGCCGGTCCGGGTCAGCGGCTCGGTGTGCCAGAGGCCAATTCATCCCACCTCCCAGCCCAAGGTCTCCTCCGTGTGCATGTTTGCCGCTTGCTTCCCTTGACCTACTCCATTTCTCCCGCGCCTTCGTCTCCGCCCCGTCCTCCCAGTGCTCCCTTCCTCCTTCCCCACCTCCCCACCGCTCCTCCTCCTCTGCCTCCTCCTACTCCTCCTCCTCCTCTCTTTGGAATGCGAAAACACCTGCGACCGCATACAGTGAACACTTCCTCACTGTCAGCACTCTGGGCCAGCTTAGTATTCACACACATCCACCCTTGAGCTGATGGTCTTGTCAGATTGAAACGAAGCTGAGGTATTCATACATAAACATCGAAAACGAACACACATCGAAAACTAACACACACACACGCGCGCGCACACACACACCCATACTCATGAGGACCTCCTGCAGCCACAGCTTTGGCTCTTGGCTCGCAGTTCACCTTGGTGAGGCTCCCTCCCTTTGTTTAAATATCGACTGCAATGGCTGGTCACATTCTGACAACTTTAATACTGCTCAGCTGTCTCTCTCCTTCACTTTACTGTCTCTCCTCCCCTCCGTCCACACACACACACACACACACACACATCATCCCGCCACGCCAGTGCTACATCTTGTTAAAAAGAGTTAGTGAAGCTGAAAGGCCAATCACATTAACACAGAGGGAGTGTCAAGAAAGACTGCAGAGAATATGGTGGAAGGGTCAAATCAAACAGACACTCCTCGGATTTTAATTGCAAATGCCTAATTGCTCCCATAATTATGAGCAATAAGGCTCCGCGGCACTGCTGATCTCGAATGCATCATATAGCAATTACTCACCGCTGTCGCCACTGGGTTTTGACGGCGAGAAATATCTTGCTAGATTAGGGCTTAATCCCGGTGCCCAGGATCTCCGAGGTCCTTTGAAGATGCTCAGCTGAATGTCCTCATCCACGGCCGGGGCGGAAGGCCCCGCCTTGGGTGATGGGCTGCAGCCATTTTATACTGGAGAGCAGCGCACGGCTGTAATCAGTCATGGTGCAAGAGAGAGGATTTATCCAGCCGCTCGGACTCGAGGATGATTAGATGCTCAGATGCACTGAGCGGGTTGAGCGATTTGGCTGCCGCGGCCTGGATGTTACTCTTCCCGTCCTCTGATAAATGCCACAGGAAGTCTGCGGAGCCAAACCTTCAACCACTCCCAAACCACCGCAGTGGAACCTCTCCACGTTGAAGGACAGCTGTTGAGGCGAACAGTACGTTTAAACTTTCAATAATTACTGCGGTTTCCGTGCCTAACAGCCAGAGGCCAAAATAAAACTTCATTATAAGGAGCCGAGATTGCCTGGAAACGGCTTAATTTAACAAGCACTTCCTGTCTCTGGCGCACACTTGACAGCACAAGGATACCATCCACCGAGTGAGTCATGTCCATGTCGCCAGTCTTTACTCTTATTTGCCATTTTTTTTCCTGAGTGCGACTCTGGTCATAGCGAAGGCCAAGTGATGTGTTTGGCTGTGTCTTAAGAGCAGCCACTCTCCGTCAGCGTAATGCCTGCTAGTCCGTGCCGGCGCATATTTTAGAGGCATCGGGCATTATCTGCGGGACGGTCAGGGAGGTCCTTTCACAGCATTGTTTGCAATGAAAGGACCCTCCACGTCGGGGGGGAGAGATCATCCTCCAACACGGGAGGAGCAGTGGAAAGAGGACAGGAGCTGAATGCGCGAGGCGTCGTACCTGAGGGCTTCGCTTTGATTCGCAATCCTGCATCGCAGCCTTTATTCTAATCTATATTTAATTAGAATTTCCTTATCGCTCCCACTGCGCTTGTTTACCCTTGCTGTGTTGTTTTTTACGGGGCTGCGGGGGGGGGGCACGGTGGAAGGTAGCGATGTTGACATGGGATTACTATTAATAAGCGCAGGAGGGGAGGGAAGGTAGAGCTTAGTGAGGCCTCTGGGGAAGGCTGCCGCGTTTCATTCCATTAATTGGATATTGTAATTCAAAATAGCGCCCATCAGCTCAGAGACAACAATCCGCATCGACGACGACGGCGGCGGCGGCGGCGCGTTAAAATTTCAATCGTCCCCGTCGCCTCTTCCTCATCAGCGGGTCGCGTGGAAACGGCGCATTTTGAGTGATGAGAGTCGTTTGCTGCACAATGACGCCGTCGGGCGGCCGCACGCTGATCAGGTGGCTCATTAGCATTCATCGGGTCCTTTTTTCGGCGCGCGCGCAACTTTTTCTGCTCCGTTAAGTCCAAATGAATGCCTTCCCGCCGCGCTGTCATTGGGAAACAACTCAGGATGAGTGACTTTTCATGAGATTCCTTATTAGAATCAGCGAGCTCAGCTCCACCAAGGGGCAGCGAGCTGCATAAAAAAATGCCCTCTATTTTCCTCCCCTCATTTCTGGAATGAACATTTCAATCAGCCTGTTGCCTTTTTTTTTTATGTCGAGAAGGATGGCGGGCTAAGGTCAGTATAATTCCGGCAGTAATAACCAGATTTCTAGCCCCAGATTTGAGCCGGGGAGAGGGACGGTGCACAGAAGCGGCTCCGGCTGGCTGTTGACTTAACGTCACCCATCCATTTTGCTCTCGCTGCGCTCGGCCTCGCGGGGGGCTCATTCATCACTTGGTTTCTTTGGCTCTGAGCGCCAACATGCAGTCAGTCATCGCTCGAGTGACACACACAAACACAATAACAATCCGTCTGCAACAACAGCCAGCCAGACACACACACACACACACACACACACACACAAAATCACACGCATTTGTGCGTTTCAGTGTGAATGTAGCTCGTATACAGTGTGAAAAGAAAACCCCCGATGACAATATATTCGTCCCTTTGTGAAGTTTTGGTGATTGAGTGACGGCAGCGCGGCCATCTGCATTCTGCCGGCACAGCGTGACGCAGTGTGACATCTCCAGTGTTGCTCAAGCTCGGGCTTCTCATACATTTTAAAAGGATCATCCATCATTTTTCCCCGTCTTTATTTTTATGTGTGTGTGTGTGTGTGTGTGTGTGTGTGTGTGTGTGTGTTTATCTCCCACCCAGAGAGGAATCCCCATCGGCCAGTTCTGCAAGGACTTCAATGAGAGAACCAAAGACCTGAAGGAGGGAATCCCTCTCCCCATCAAGATCCATTTGAAGGTGGGTCCACCGTCGGCATCTCCCAGCCCGTCTCCGACCTCTTTAGAGGTGGCACGCCTTGCACTCCTGATTGTGGTAATTTTGCCAGCGATACAACTCTGCCAGAGCACTTCCATTATTCATACTGCTCCAGTAAAGCACGCCTCAGCCATTTGCATTTATTAATGAAGCAACTCCCAGAGGGACTGAGGGTGAAGGAGTGTTAAGTGCATTTAAGTGATTAGGAATTGTGCCAAAAATGTGTGAGTTGTTTTTGTTTTTTTAACATGTATTTGTTTGTTTGTTTTTTGTTTTCCCTTCTGCGTGTGTGTGTGTGTGTGTGTGTGTGTTCGTCTGGTGTTTTTTTCCGAATGTGACTGTTTTGTCCAGAGTTTTGTGATGTAGGGTGCACAAGAATTTAATCGATTGAATTAAATTAGTTTAGTAGTTAACATTTACACGGGTAGTTAATATCATTATAACAGTGTAGTGGCAGGAAAGAGCAATTCACCTGTAAGTACTGCGATGGTCATAATATACCTACAACAGTTACTTTTAAACAACTTTTTTTTTTTTTTGTTTAAATGTTAAAATGTGACCCATTAGAAGTCAACTTAAAGTCAGAGGATAAACGTTCAGGGTGTTTCTACTGTTCTCTAATGTAAAACTTTGTCACTTTGTCAACATTATTTAAGGGTTGAATAATCTGTTTCTTATTTATTTTCCATTGTGAAATTTAGGTTGTCAGGAAAAATTGCCTCTTATCAATGAATCGTTAAAGGATCGATAAGGTCAATCAACTGACGACTAATGAATTAATGGATAATTTGCATCCCTAGTCTGGAGCGAATGCAGATACTGTTGGGGAGGTGTTCAACAGATTACATAGGTATCTGCTCATTGCGCGCTCATGTTTATTCATCTCATGCTCATGTTTTATCCATGGTATAAAAGACTTGCGCCTGATGCTCGGTGAACAACTGTGTCAGACACGCACCGACCGCTCGTCTCACTTGCTTTTTCAACAGCCAGAGTTCAGAGCCTTTCCTTTCACTCACAATGCAAAGACACAAAAACACTACAGGACAGAACACAAGCATGGCCGTGCTGCTGCTGCTGCTGCTCATTGTCGCCATCTGTTGGCGGCAACCCTCACGCTCCGACTGCTTCCCGGTGCTGCTCTCACTTAATTCTGAATGTGAGCTCCCGATTTTCTGCCCCCCCCCTCGAGAGTCACATTTCTCATCTCGGCTCCTCTCCTCAGGCCTGTCAATAGTTTTGAGGTCTTTCGTCTCACTTTAGCGGAACGCTTTGGCATTCGGGGAATTCCACTCAATCGCTATCAGGCGGAGACCTCGATGGGTGGATGGATAGTTCCATCATGTCTCATTTAGCAGGTGATAGATGAAGATCAGGCCCAGGTTACCACCAGCTGGACATTACTTTGAACCTAAAGTTGTTTTTGCACATGCTTGGCTCTAAATGTCAAACTCTGGTGACCAGCGGGTGATTAATAGGATGATTTATCTGATTGGAAACTTTAATGAACCAAACTTCAATCACACCATCTCATTGCGTTCCACGTTACAGTACCGCATGATGTCCTACAATGACACAGGCGGGTTGCCAGGTAACAGGTGATGTCGGTGCATGAAGATACAAGTGGTGCGTTGATAATTCTTGGTTTCTAAAGCAGCAGGTTGACTTCTAAGGTCAGAAAGACGGCGCTGCTTTCATTCTCGGTTTCCTGTCCTTGCGCTGAGCTCTGCGCTGCGCCTTTCATCTGTCTCCCAGCATGAGAATACATAACACTGGAGTTTAACCTGCTTCTGAACAGCGTCTGTTCTTCTTTTCTTCAGTTTTTCTTTGGTGCGTGTCATCTTGTCTTTTCTTCGCCTGTCAAAAATCAAGGGCAGGTTTTTCTTTCGTTTTTTTCATCTAAGGCACACTCTTTTGTACCTAATAACTCTTCTGTACGTGAAGAAAAATTCTATCGCCTTTGTCGAAAGGTTGCCGCCGTTAGATAACACCCCTCATGACAAATCACCCGCTCTGCGCTATCTTCACACTTCAGCCAAAAGTTTATTGCACTATCTCTGCTTCTATTTAATTTTCTCTCCGACAGATAACAGATAATCTCGAGTGCGCTTGTTTCTTCAGACGGCCTATTGATTGGCAGCGCGTGTCAGATTTTAGTGAATAGGTCGTGCGGTAGGCTGCGGCGCAGTGAATCTGGAATTAAAGGGAAGGGGTCAGAGAGGCTCCGTGTGACAGAGGAGATTATTTTTATTTCTGCCCCGAGGCGAAGATGGAAAGAGTGAGCCAATGAGGCCGGGGAGCAGATGTGCAGTGACACATGTGAATATGCAGAGAGGTACAAAATGTTGAAAAACCCTCACGCACATCGACTCCACTACCTCTTCTCCTTTCTATCAGCGTTCATACTTTATACAAGAGGATTTTACAAACTCAGTCCCTGCTCTTCACTCTTACATCACTGTTTCATGAATACATAAATATATTTTCAGTCACAAAAAGCAGAAGTGCTCACATCTGTCAAGTTGGGTTTTGGCCCAAACATTCTCGTATTACAACAAACAGGGGAGGTGTAGCGGAAACATTTGGCAGAGGTTGTTTTATTCTAATCGTGTCTGTGAAATGAGAGCGGCCGAAGACGAGAAAAGAAAAATGTGGCCTCTGATTAGCACAAACCCAAAGACCTGATCCTCAAAACTGATAAAAATCATTCCTGTCAAAAGCACAGACTGCAAATGTGACGGCGCTGGAGAGCGCGGCGCTGTTCATTTGTATTCACCCCAGCTTCGCTAACCAGCTGCTGTTTTTCCTTTTAACTTGTTTCGATGCAATAAGACACTTTGACTTGGGCGTCTGCGGGAATGACTGTCCTTCTAGGCTCAGTGCAGCTTTTGATTATGCTGCAACACGGCCTCGTGGGCAAAAAGACACATCCAGTTGCTTTAATTAAAACCAAACACATGAATATGAGAGTTTACAGCAGCAAGGAGGTGTTTTTTTTTGTTTTGTTTTTCCCACACTGCCATTAATCTACTCGGTCCTTTTGGGGTAAATATTATTAAAGGTCGTATATTACAGTTTACCGTCCCCCCTGCAAAACACTTCAGCTTCAAAAACAAGGGGCTCCCAGAGGTTAAAGTGACATATTGGTGCCCTTTGTGACATCACAAAGTACTGGGTTCCACAATTGTTTTCTTACTGACTCATATTATTCTTAAGAAACATAGAACCTAAATTGAAGTTATTTCTTCTTTCTTGCCAGTCGGTGACAATGCCGTCAGCATTTTCATAATATATCATTGTCGAAACGTGTGTGTGTGTGTGTGTGTGTGTGTGTGTGTGTGTGTGTGTGTGTGTGTGTGTGTGTGTGTGTGTGTGTGTGTGTGTGTGTGTGTGTGTGTGTGTATTCATTTTAGCACTCCAGAATGAATGCTAAAAGGCTTTCCAACATCAGCTGGGGAAGCGTTTTCTTTGGCCACAGTTTTAATTTCTGCTGGGCATTAAAGTGATAAGCGTGCTTTTGTCTCCCTGAATCTGAAATCGATCTTTGATGAATTACTGTGATGAGCCACGCTAAATCCACCAGCCGTGCCAAGTCTGAACATTTCTCCCTGGGTGAGGCGGGGAAGCCCTTTGTGCTGCCTCTTCCCAGGCTGAGATTACACCCAGGGCTCGTGTTTTCATTGCCGGCCCTATTGATTTCATGTTTTCGTGTGCTCCCCGCAGCCGGACAGAACCTACGACCTGAAAATCGGGCAGCCCACAGTCGCCTACTTCCTCAAGCAGGCAGCTGGCATCGCCAAAGGGGCCGGAAAGACAGGTGAGATGTTCTGCTGCAGCGATGCGTCTGCTCTCGCTCCAGTTTCTATCCGGGCGAGCCCCTCCTGTAAAGGACACACATCTCTCCATGGTCGCAGTTTGAGCTCTGCTGTGATTGATGTTATATTCATGACGTGGGGGAACTGCAGCAGCAGGAAATGCTCTTTTCAGAGGAAAGAGAATTCAGAATTTCCACCTTTGGTGCTCTAAGTGATGTCCAGCCTCGTTTCAGCCTCTGATTCTCAATACACACCGAGCCTGTAAAGGACGGCCATGCCTTCCCTGCTTTGTCCTCATCCTCCCTCTCTTTTATGTGCAAAAGGCCACGAGACAGCAGGGATTGTGTCTGTAAGGGCCGTGTATGAGATTGCCCAGGTCAAAGCCCAGGACGAGTGCTTCAAAATGAGGAACACGCCGCTGGAAACGGTGGTCAAGAGCATCATCGGCTCGGCCCGGTCGCTGGGCATCAAGGTTGTCAACGAGTAAGTGCTTTTTCTGTCTGAGCTCACTTGACGTGAACCTGAGCGGTGTGCACGCCAGCAGGAGCTGCTTCTGTTGTTTATGGTTCTTCAAATGAATGCCCTTGATCCAAGCAGACTTTAAAGCTTAAACTGAAGAGCAGGGACGCGAACAGCAAGTGGATGATTATCCTGCTGTCACCTGCAGCTGCTACTGCTGCTTCTCTATACAGCCACTAGAGGTCAGCCTAGATGACAAAATAGCGAGTACAATAAAGGAAGACCTTGTGTGCCATGCAAGTCTATGGGGTCAAAAGTCAACTTTGTCCTAGAGACATGGGGCCACTTGCAGGTTCATTGGGATCCCTCAAGACACAGCCACGTCAAATTTGGGGCTTCTAGCCCATGAGGAACCCCGAAACCCTAACCCTAATTCCAGCAGTAACCCTAACCCTAACCCTAATTCCAGCCTTATCGCTAACCCTAATGCCATGCAAGTCTATGGGGTCAAAAGTCAACTTTGTCCTAGAGACATGGGGCCACTTGCAGGTTCATCGGGATCCCTCAAGACACAGCCATGTCAAATTTAGGGCTTCTAGCCCCAAATTTGGGGGTGGGGGGGCATGAAAAATGTTCTTCCAAGGTGGGACGTGACAGAGAAAGTTTGAGAACCACTGTCGTGGCGTGAGGATGTGATGAAAGACACTGTAACCTTTAAAAAGTGCTCAACTGTACAACAACTGCACAACTGATCAATCCTTTTGGTCATTTAGCTTTTAATGGCACTTTTCTATTGTAAACACATAAAGAATAAATTTAATAAGCAGAGTTAAGAAGGAATATAATAACGACAACGATAGTGTTAATAATAACTTGTTTGCCAACACATATAATAAGCCCAACTAATGAGCAAACTGTACGATAAACAAACACAATATGTTTAAATTAGCTTTTGAATATAATAAGCAACAAAATTTCAACAAAACAAAATACAATAAGCAAAAACAAAACTCACTGTCAATGGCACACACAGTGAAAACCACACACTTAAGTGTAAAAGAGGTGTTTTTTCTCATATGGATACATTCATACAGTGAGGAATAAAAACCCAGATAAATTGGGGTCTTTGAAATGCGGAATCATCATTGAAGCAGAGAATCTTTTATTTGACTTCTATCGGGCAAACGTATTTGTCCCCGGAGGATGAATGTGCAGTCGGCCAGATGAATAATATCTTGTTGCGGTTCAGATTTTAATTAGTCCGTCTAGAAATGAAGTCATGCACTGTGAGTCTGTGAATGGTGATAATCACAATGATGATGATGACGATACAGCCATTGGTCTGCCTTCTGAATGAGGGCAAAAATCCAATAAATGTTGTGTCAGAGTTGCTCCATAAGCAGCCATGATCAAACTTTTAACCGGATAATTAAAGGCGGGAAAATGTTTTGCCTTGGCCTGATACACAATGTTTGCGTCCGTCCAGTCTGTCGGCTGAGGAGTACAGAGTTTTCCTGGAGCAGCGGGAAGAGAAGCTGAAAGCTGACGCAGCAGCGGCCGCAGCGGCTGCAGCGGAGGCTCTGACGAGCAAGAAGAAATAAAGACCAGCAGCGTCCAGCGAGTGACCTCCTCATTCCTTCGAAGCCTCTTTGTATTGTCACTATATTAATGTGTGTGCAATCTTAATAAAGTGTTTTCATATACGACGTGTCTCCGTCTGCCTCTTTCCATTTACCCAGAAGATTTCATGCGTTTATTGTAGTTGCGCAATACAATAACAACCGCCATCGCCGCTGCATAGCGAGTATTGCAGAGAGATTTTAAAGACTGAAAATTCAAATTCAATGTCATTCCGTACACTGCACCCTTGACTAAATGAAGGAATAAACAAATAATGAATAAATAAACACCCTCAACTCCCTTCTTAACCTGCCAACATCCTCACTGCAAAAAAAAAACCAACAAACCTGTTTGTCACACTGAAGGAAAGCCACAGTTTGAGTGCTGAAACGTTCAGCGGTGGATCAAAAAGAGGGAATAAAAACCGTCTGTCTGGAGGCGGTCTTTTACTCCGACTCCATTTTGGTAACAACGCCCCCCCCCCCCCCCCCCCCCCGCACCCTTCTTTCAGATTGAGAAAATATTTATGACCCAGAGCGTCTCTCTGTGTCAGCTGAGCAAATGAAACTGTAATTTACTCTGTGGAAAGGATTTTCACATGCAGCTTCTTTGATGTCGTTATCTATTATTAAAAATTCTGCCAGCGCTTGGCTTTGTTTCAGCTCGTGCAGATGTTTCTGTGCACGTGCAACACACTCCTCATTAATTAACCTGTGATGTTATTGTGAATGGGGATGAGTGTCGCCCATTTGACCTCAACTGAATTGGACCACAAATATGAAGAACAATCAACATCCTGTTTTTCAAACTACACAAGTCATTTATCAAAACAAAAGTCCACTTTGTAAGTGTTAAATTAATAATTCAATATACAGAATCTATATTTATGGTTGTTAGGAGGAGCTTTAAGGTCCTCAGTTTGTGACATGAAATTGTGTGATGATGTAAGTGGCAATTATATTTATTTTGTATAATAATATTTTGTTTTATATATTTTAATGTGTATCCGTTCCAATACAGATGACTAAACCAGTATCAGTTTAATCTTATGCTGATTGTTACTGTGCTGTTGGACACTCCAGCGTGCACGCTGTCTAAATGCACCAGTTCCTCGTCATCAACGGTTTCTCTAACATGGCTGCTCCGCTCCTCCTCCTCCTCCTCCTCCTCCTTCTCTACCTCTCCGCTGCTGTTTGTCATCTTCACCAGAAGATAGCAGCAGACGGCCGTGCTGCACCTTCTTCACTGCTCCTCCTTGCGCTGCCTCACACACTCCGGCTCACACACACTGCAGCAGCAGCAGCCGTAAAAGATATTTTCTGCAGAAAATCATGCTGAACGTTTTATTTAAACACATATTTAATAAACGTTATTGCAGTAAATCTTGTATACCATCTATCAAATGATACAAATTTGTGAATTTTATCAATAATAAACAGAATTATTGTTATTTAGGCCTATTTTCCCTGTATATTTCATGCTACCCTTTTGCTTGTTATCAGTCTGGCCCACATCCCTCCCTACTGTACCTCTAATTTTAGATCCCCCCTCACTCTGTCGTTACCCCTCCTCCCCACTGATGGCCCTCCCCGCCCTGATCCTCCTGAATGGGAGCTGAGAATAGACGTAGGCTGCTTCGGTCAGAGCAGGAATGCCTATATATGGAGTCTAACGCCACACGTCGAGTGCGAGCAGAGTTGCAGGCACACAGTGTGAATGTGGGCTACTGTGATTTGTAAGGAAATGGTGGAGGAGGTGGTGGGGAGGTGGCATGGTACGCATTTGCCTACTATTATGCGTGTGTGCGTACATCATCATCATAAGTGGGAGGCCAAGTGCGCGCCCGTGTGCCCATGCGCACGCTTAGGGGGAGAGAAGAAAAAAAAACCTCAATGCCAAGTGTGTGCGTCAGTCTGAGTCAGATAGTGTCTCATTCTGTCTCGTCATGTGTGTGCGTCAGTGCTGTTGCTGAGCGAAACTCGCTCCAGGGGAAGAAACGGAGGGGAGTGTATGGGAGGGAGAGGCAGGGACGGTGGGATGATGATGATGATGATGATGATGATGATGACGCCGAGCTGGAGGAGGAGGAGGAGGCTGAGGGAGGAACAAAGGGGCTCGAATATGACGACACAGATGCATCAGCCGCATTAAGTGCACTTTTAATATAAATGCATTTGTATGACAATCAAATACACTTATAAGCAACACAAATAGAACACTGGTCCACAATGTCCATTCTGCAGTTAACTAAGATGTCCAGAATATATTCAATCTTTTGCAATAAAAATCTCTTTCTCATATGTACAGACCAAGAACAATTTTCATACAAATGTACAAATGTGTACAACCTCTCTTGAAAAAAAGAACATATGCCTTACATCCACAGACATAATGCATATGCATTAGTATCTTTTTCAAATATCACACGTACAATATAGTAATTTTACACATGTATAATTAATTTAGCCTTTAAAAGCTAGAACGTAGGAATCAATCCTTTACTTGACCGTAGACAACTCTACGTGAGCATGTCGACACCGTGGGAATAGTACCATTCTCAAGCTGTGTCGCTTGGTAACTGAATAGAAATAGCACCCCATCCCTATTTTCATTTTTTAAAACAAAACTGTTTGTCGGTTTTTCTAGCCCCTCTCAAAAAAGAAGAAACGCTCATTCACATAGTCAATTGTGCCTCGCAACACCACGCTCCAGTGAAGCATCGATGTAAAAGGTCCATGTCGAATGGACATAGTAAAGAGTTCAGAGTTCAGCGGGTCAGGGTCGTCTTCAGGCGCGCAGCGGCCGCTATACGCTGCCAGCATTGCAAATATTGATGCTGCAACAATATCCAGCCGACTGCGGTCGGACCGAGAGGGACCTGACGAGCTCACATTCAGAGTCTAATGTACAGTACGACAAAGCGGTGGGTCTGTGTCATGATCAGAGCTCTGGCTCTGGCAGGTCGATATCAGAAAGCAAAAGATGCTTGCAGCAACCTCGAGATCTTTTGCATGCCAGGATCTCCTCACATGGTGTTTGTTTGTTTGCTTGCTTGCTTGGTTAGCACAACACACTGATTACACACGACTGTAGATGGAGATAACGATATGAAATGTTAAAGGTTCAAAGCTCGCAAACTCAAAACTCAAAGTTTTTGATTCAGGAGTTAAATCCAGGTCAAATGGTGCTTTTTGTATTTGGAGCAAGTGCAATATTAAAAGAGCTCCGCAGGCCCGAAAGACCGTGCAGAGGAAATACTGAGCAAGAAATCTTTTCAGAATTGAGATATGGGAAGCTTTCAAATGTAAACATTCGACTTCAAATACATTTGAGGTTTGGGTTTGCGTTGCTATATGTAAAGCAAAAAGTGCTATTATTCATTTCCTTTTGAAACAGCAGGAAATTTTTTTTGTTCACAACACATTTTTTTCACTACGAGTGAATACAAATGCGCATCCAAAAGTTAAATAGCGCTTACAGGTCCAGAGATGTATCTCTGTCTGATCATATCTGAAGCCGGAGTCACAGAGAAGCCAAGAAGGCAACACATGGACTCAGAACCCAGTCAGTTGTGAGTCCATGTGGTTGCACCGTCATGTTAATGTTGCACCAGTTTTGTAGAGATATCTTACAGATAAGTGAACAAAAATATCAAGTCAATCTTTGTTCTTGTAGGAGACATGTAGGAGTTAAAGTCCTTAAGTTGTATATACAGTATGTATATTTATACATTTAATTATTTTTTACTTTTCAGTAAAAGGGTCTTCACAAAATATGACAATATGCCATACTTAATGAAGTAAGTCACAGACTTATTTTAGAACGGAGGAACACTTCCACTTCCATCTGAAAGACAAAGAGCAGAGGAGAGAGAAGGAGAGATGACGTTAGTGGTGTATTTTCAGAAACTGCTTTCATCTCACTTCAAACAACCAAAGCGAAAGGAAGGCGGCGGTGGCGGCGAGGTGAAGTCTTACCTTTGCGGAAGCACTGTGGCGATGGATGACGTTGGAGTTGATACAACTCAGGTTGTTGCCCTAAGCCAGGGGCGATCGAGGCACCTGCCCCAAACATGGGTTCCAGGACGGCCAGTTCCTCCAGGAGGGACTGAGTGCAAGAGACGGCGGGCGAGCGAGCGGGCGAGGAGGCGGCCGAGCCGGGGGAGGCGGTGAGCACGAGGGGCGGGGAACCCGGGACGGAGGAGCAGCGGGACACGGGAGACGACGCCACCTCCACCTCCATCTCCTCCACTTCCTCCTCCTCCTCCACCTCCACCATCCCCTCCCCATCCTGCCGCTGCGGCTGCCCCTCCCCCCCCGCCCTGCACCCAGCCGCGGAGTTACATTGCGCCGATTGGACGCTACAGAAGTGGCCCACTCCCTCAAACTGGGAGGATTGGTGCCAGTACACTGGTGCTTGAGGAGGGGTCGCGCCGGGGGCGGCGGGGGAGGTGGGCGGCGAGGGGGCGGCCAGGTCGGCGGCCTCGGGGGGGGCGAAGGCGTCTTGGAAGAGGGTCTCCAGGATGCTCTCCTCAAACAGAGAGTCGTCGTCGTCGCCGCCGAGGAAGACGGGGATGTCCGGCCCGCGCCACGCCTTGACGGGGTAGAAGTCCCGATGGGCGGCCTCCGCGTCGGGCGACAGGAAGGGCGAGGGTGGGGACGATGAGGGCGGCGACGTGGAGGGTGGCGAGAGTTTGGACAGCAGCGGGTCCAGGTAGAAGCCCTCCGCCAGGGAGCTGATGTGCTGGGCCAGCAGGGAGATCTCGGCGCGCTCCTTCTCGCGCTCTCGCTCCAGCGAGAAGAAGGAGAGGCAGGGCTGCTTACCGGGCGACGCCTCGGGGGTGAGCAGGCCCTCGGGGGGGCACTGCAGGGGCCCCATGGGCACGTCCACGTACAGTGGGCCCCGCACCTCCGGCAGGGTCATGACGGTGCAGTCGCCGTCGCTGGGGCTGTCGGGCGTCGGCGGGAGCTTCTCGTACAGTGAGCCGCTGGCGCCGCAGGGATCGGCCGAGAACAGGAAGTCGGTGGACGGGACAGACAGGGCCAGCGGGGGCTTGGTGGACAGCGTGGTGGGCGGGGCCGGGGGCGGCGAGGCGGAGGAGGGCGGGGCGGAGGAGGGGGCGGCGGGGGCCAGCGAGGTGGAGGCGGTGGCCGTGGTGGCGGAGGGCGGAGGGGTGGTGGTGCCGGTGGGGTCGAAGCTGAAGAGGGGCTCGCCGAAGGGGAAGCCAGCGCCGCCCACCAGGGGCGTGTAGGGTGGCGTGCACACAAACTCTTTGCTCTGCTGCGCCTGTGAGGTGGGCATGGGCGGCAGTGGCAGGGGCAGCGCCGGCAGCGGTGGGTCCAGCTGGAAGGACGGCGGCAGCAGGATGTTCTGCGTCAGGAAGTCCAGGTCGGCCACCGTCTCCACGGTGACGGGCGTCGGGGACGAGGCGGCCGACATGCTCTCGGTCACCACCACCGCCTGTTGTTGCTGCTGCTGCTGCTGCTGCTGCTGCTGCTGCTGCTGCTGCTGCTGCTGTTGCTGCTGCTGCTGCTGCTGCTGGAAGAAGCTGTCCTCCTCCAGAGAGGAGATGCTGGAGCGGGGGTCGCCCTCCAGCTGCATGGCCTCGGTGGCCGAGCTGCCCCGGTCGTCGGAGGAGCTCACGCTGCAGCCGGCCGTGCTGAAGTCAAAGGACTGGGCTGACAGGCCGCTGCTGCCCGGGGTGAAGACCTGGTCCGGGCTGGACAGGGTGTCTGGGGACTGCAGGCTCAGACCCTCCTGCTGGGAGGGGCCGGCGCTCAGGACCAGGGTCAGCTGGTTCTGCTCTGAGTTGAGCTGCTGACGCACAGCCCAGGCCTCGGACTCGCTGAGAGAAGGAGGGAGGAGAGTCAAGAAGAACGGAAATTTGAGGTCAGTGGTTTTGCTTTTTTTTTTTTTTTTTACTTTAATCTGTCCTAATAGGAAATGTATTTGGTGCAGTCTGTAAAACTTGGCTTGATTTAAGATTTTTTGTATAAAGCTTAACATATTGCCAATAAATATACGATAAAAGTAATTTGGTTTTCCCACAGTTAGAACAGTTCTCATTTATATAATAATATACATTGGAGCAATAAGGGTCTTGCTCCTTCTTGCACCACCATTTTTCAAGGAAGCCCTCCTGACGGAGCCTTAAATATGGAACGCGCTGTCAGGTGGGCTTCCTTAAAATTTTTACAGACTGGACCTTTAAAAAAAAACAAAAACAAAGCACTATTCACCTGATGATGTAGTTGTTGCTGTTGATGGGGATTTCTCCTGGCTGCAGCTGAAGCACCATGTACAGCCAAACCCACGACTGGTCTTGAGCTTGCACACGCACCACCATCTCGGCTCTGCCCTCTCCTCCCTCCCTCACTGCGGAGCAACAGTCACACAGTTGGCATCAGTTCGTAATCCAATTACTCATCATAGTGGCTTTTTTTTCTCTCTCTCTCTCTTGCGCTGCGTGGATGTGCCAGTGGGAACAATGCGTGCGCGTGTGCGTGTGTGTGTAAACGTGTGGGCTCAGATGGCTACAACTGGTAGTTATGTATGTGCACAGAGTATACTCACATAGACTGCGGTGCTGAGAGGAGGCATGTGACAGATCCTGTGGGTGGAGGAGGCTGTACCAGGAGCGAGAGCTTAAAGCTGTCACATCAAAGCCCAGATAGGCGCTCACACTGCAGGGGGGGAGAGTGGGTGGCGATATGTTAGCAGGAGATATGTGTTGATGTATTTGTTTCTATACATCCCCAAGTTGTGTCATAACTGCTGCTATAAAGCAACAGGTGGAGCACCACGGGGCTCTTCGGCACAAGTGAACCTACCTGTCCTGGGCGGCCTGGATCCTCATGTCCCGGCCGTGCTGCGAGTGGAAGCCGGCGAGGAACAGGTTGTCGTCTTCCTCAGGGGCCGCCGAGCTGGAGTCTTTGTCCCCGCCGGGGCCGGAGCGGCCAGGGTGAGGCTCCAGAGGGGAGCAGAAACACACCCACACAGGGTTGGAGGTCCAATAGGAGCCGGCGACAGTGGTGCTGGAAGGAGGAGGGAGGCAGCGGGCTCGGATCAGGACCAGCTTGTTTCCAGCGCTCTGCCTTCGCACAGACTTGGAGGTGTTGAAACGGCAACGGAAGAGACGGTCTGAGGAGAAAAGAGTGGACTGTTAAGATTGTGGAGTCTCAATCAAAGATTTTATTGTGTTGCCTGTAATATAAATATATATACATATATGTATATATATGTATATATATACATATACATATATATATATATATAAATATATATATATATACATATTCATATTTTCCCCCCTCCTCACCGGTGTCAAGCGACGTAGATGGTGACAGGTTGTTCCTCGCGATTAAGTGGTCTGATGCATCGATTATATCATACACGCTGTCCCCCTGCGCCACCAAATCCACCTGGAACATCATGGAACATCATCTATTAGAGCTCAATGATGGAGTGGAGACATTTTATGTATCTGTAAAAAATGTTATGTGACTCACCATTGAGTGCCCGAGGTGCTCGGAGACGCTGTCTGACAGGTAAAGGAGCTTCCCTTCCCCGGTCAGGAGCATCAGAAACCCGGGAAATTCCTGCATCATCTCCGACAGTTCATGGAAAGACAGAAAACGCGTGCTCTCCTCCAGACCAGCAGCAGCTCCTGCTCCTAGAGGTAAATGACATGGATGGAGAGAGCAACGGAGTTGTTATTTTAGAAAAAAAAATTATCACGACAAGAAGAAAAAAGGAGATACACAATTGCTAGAATGGCAGAAATTGGCCGCATTATGTTTCAGCACCGCGGACAGCGCTGCAGTCATCTATTGCTGGGCTGGAGCCTTTCAGCACCACGGTCAGCGACACAAATACGCGATTACTGCTGCTTATCGTCCGGTTTAATCGATCACATCCCGTCAAATAATCGCCCTCCCAGGATTAATTTATGTTTCACGATAAATTTCTTTTCAGTCAATCGAGACGGCGTTGCCTGCAGCGCCACCGAGACACTTGTTGATTTCACTCCCAGTCAATGCAGCACACGAGACCAATCAACAGGTCGTTTTATTCACAGGGAAATTCAGCCCTACCTTGAGTGAAGAAGAAGACGGATTTCCTGGTGTACATGCAGGCGAGCGACATGATGTGCAGGTACGACAGCCGAGCTTTGTCCGCGTCGCTGATGGGTAACAAGTCCTTCAGGTTCCGGATCTCGGCGTTGATCTGGTCCCGTCGAGCCTTGGATGCGCCTTTGGTCGAGCGGTACATCGTGCCCTGTTGCTGTGGAGAAACCGGCTCGGAAGAGACGAGAAAAAAAAATTCCTCCGGAGGAGAGAGTTGTGAGAGTTGTGCTCTTCGGAGCGCCGCTCGCTTGAACGAAGTGAGGCTTCTCTATCTCCGCGAGAGACAGGTGGTGGAGGTGGGAAAGCTCTCAGGTGCGCTGTTGGACTTTCATATCAGCAGATTAGGAGGTTTTGTTTTTTCCCCCCTCTCCTCTGAGGAAGAAAAAAAAAAAAGGTTCTAGAAAACCTTCTGTCCTGTGTCCGTTGGCTTTATCTCCGCCACAGCGTCCAGCTCGGGTGGCTGGCCGGCCGCCGGATGGATGGATGGATCGGCTGTCAGTCAGTGTAGGTAGATCGGCGGCTGTGGAAGCCGTCTCTCGCACTTGGAGTCCGGGAACTGTAAATCTGGTTGAGGGACTCTGCTCGCAGGTCTCTTATATAGCCTGGGACTCCACCGGAGTAGGGGGGCTCCCAACGCGCCAACACCGACGTAAAACGGAGGGAGGGGGGTGAAGGAAGACGGGGAGGGCGAGGGGGACGGCGGAGCCTCGCATGAGTGTGAGTGCCGGAGGAACTCTCCCCCTCCCTCCCCGGTGCCCTCTCCTCCCGGTGACTCTCGCTCGACGTCAGCTCTTCCCTCTACTCGCTGATGACGTCGGCCTGGAATCGGGAGCTCCGGCGACGCAAAAAGCCCGATTTGGACAAAACCGAGTAAGGGGCGGGGCCAACGTAAAAACGTAAACGGAGTCACCGGACTCCGGTGTGTTTGATGATGAAGAAGAGGAGGAGGGGGAGGTGGAGGAGGGGCTGAGCGGAGCTGAGCGGGGAGTACTGGCTTGCATGCGAAGGAGGTCTCTGTGTTTGTGTGTCTGGCGCCCCGGCCGGGCTGCCGTGGTTGCCCGTTTCGGCCCCCGGAGCTGTCACCGAAACACGGCAGGCAGGTGACGGACACCGCGGTGCGAGGCGCGGGTTCATTCTTTTTATTATTTTCTTTTCTTTTTTTCTTTTCTTTTCTTTTTTTTTTTTTTACCGTCGACATGAGATGGCGATGCCGATCATGATCGCGGTGGTGATGCGCTCCGCTCCGCGTTCAGTGCTGCTGCTGCCGCATAGCCGAGCGCAGCGCCATGCACGGCAGGCGGACGCGGATGCTGTGGCTGTGCCGACATCAATCCGCCTCATTTATGAATTGGGATCACTGAAAACAGCAATTGACTGATAAATTTCGGGAGGCGACGTCCAGTTTCTCCTATTGAGTCTCGAGTCTTGCGCATTAACCACATTGGTTTGTTTTTTCCCCCCTGCTGAATGTTCAGTGTTATATCACCACATATGGGACATGATGTCGATGTGCAGTTTATAGAAAGAGCTCAATGCTTTATATCAAACATTGTTCATACAATATGAATGAAGTCAAAGGTATTATTCCAATTATTTTTGGCTCGTCCGAGAGAATTCATGGCACGTATACGAGGCAAGGACATTCGATGTGATCAAGCTGAAGACGAAACAATATGGAGCATTTTTCGAAAAATGAAATGAAATAAAATAAAATAGCATGAGTAAAACATAGGTTCAACACCCGTAGGACCATCATACAGGCGCTGAGCGGTCCAGCGATGCCCCGCAGCCTTTCTTCTCAACCTCAGTCTTTGCCAACATTCATTTCACTAAATGACACCCATGAACAATATGACGCGCGCTAACAGCAGCCAATTACACTGCGCGACCTGCCAACCTGTCGCCAGCTCTCACGTGACGCTGAGCGGCGGCGCGTCTAAAAATAGACCTTCGCAGGTGACCCGCACCAAGACCGCGGAGGCGCGCCCCCGCAGTCATCTCCCATCGTCCTATTTATAAACAGGAGATTTCACTTCCACAGCCGAAATAGATTTGTAGTGTTTCTTTTTATGGGCCACATCAGATCTGCCCTCTACACACACACACACACACACACACACACACACACACACACACACACACACACACACACACTCGTCTGTTGCGTGAAGAGGGTTTGATCAGTGTTGTTGGGATTACTCCATAAAAGTAATGCAACTACTGATTACTCCTTAATAAAGTAATGTATTTACTTATTTAACCACTTTGTTTCATAAGTAATCAATTACTAAATACTTTAGTTTAAAAAAAATTAAACTACTTAACAAGTAGTTTAATTACAGTAGTGCATTACTCATTAATAGATTACTCGCCAACACTGGGTTTGAGATGGTGGCAAAGTGTGTGTGTGAGTGTGTGTGTGTGTCTGCAAGAGAGAGACTTGATGTTTCCTGTTTGTTTTTATGGAACATGATTTATCTGCATCAATTAGATGAATGAAAATGTGTCCCATGTGAGTAAAATGCCTTTCGCTTTTTTTTTTTTGTTTCTGCTTTTTTTTCCAGTATTGATTTTTCAGTATGCAGAGCAGCACCTCAGTGATGAATCATCCATCTTGTTTGGGAACTTTCAGCTCTGACTTGTTTCCTTCACTCCCTGCGCTCCCTGTCTGTTTTCTTTTTTCACTGTTTTGTATTCCTTCCTTCCTTCCTTCTGCCTCGGTGTCTGTTTTTTGTTTCACATTTCTCACCGGATGAGTCAGCCTTCCCCACTTCCTCATCTAAAGCTGCATCGCGCCACTTGATTGCTGTTTGGTAATGACCCGGAGGAACCAGGCTGTAGTCAGATGATCAGAGAGGAGCGATGGCTTCGCAGTTTGGGTGAACTTTTACTTCAGGTCGCGCTGTGGCGACGGCGAGAGATGCTAGTTTGTCATCTCCTCCGCCTGCCGTATGTGTGAGCGGCGCTGCGGAAACAAGGACAAATACATCAAACACGCCAGTCTGCTGCTAAAGTGGGTGCCATAACTTGTCACCACAGTGACTTTAGATTTCCTTCAGGCTATTCCGGGCGCAGCGTCACACTCATTCATTTGCGCAGCGCTCTCGGTGAAGAGCGCAGAGTCTGGGAGGGACTCACATCAAATCTCATCATTTTGTTTCAGGTGTTGTAACCTTTTGCCCAGTTTGATTGAGGCCAGTTGTACAAGTTGAGATTGACCTCCTCACTCCTTCTTAGCGTCGTGATCAGTGTTGGTGAGTAATCTATCACTCAGTAACCCACTTCTGTAAGTAAACTACTTTTTTAGTAACGGAGTAATGTAACAGGATTACTGTGGCAAAACTGGTAATTATATCATAATTACGCTTCTGAAATATTTTGCAAGCTAAAAAGGTCTTATTATCCACGAAATATCTGAAATTTAGAAAAACAAACGAAAACAATGATGTCGCAGATTGATGATGCAGCCGTGCATGCAACGTCAGTGATATGCGATGACGCACCAAAACAAGCATGGCGGCGGCAAAAGAAAAAACAGTGATTGCGTTTGTAGCCGGAATAACAAGCATTATTTTTAGTTCATCTCGTCTAAATAAAAGAATACTGTGGTTCGTTGTACGTCATGTGTAGTAAACAAGACGTTCTCACCTTTTACTTTATTGTTTCTAGCTGAAGTAATTAGTAATTGAATACTTATGAAACAAAGTAGTGAAAGGAATAATTAGATTACTTTTTAAGGATTAATCAGTAGTTAGTAGTTGGACTACTTTTATGGTGTAATCCCAACAACACTGGTCATGACTGAGTTAAAAGGAACTGTGGCGAGGATGACTTCTGGACCGGTTGGGATCTAAACCTCTCCCTTCCATCCTATGTGAATGCACCTGCATCGACTTATTCCAAGTGGCTTCATAATGTTTGAAAAATATAAACAAATCTGCCTTGTTTATTTAGGTTCTTGGAAGCGGTCCTGACGCCTCCTCGCCGTGTTTGTACTCTCACTCTTTAAAGACTGTTGGCTGCACTTCTACCTGGCACCTCACTCGCCAACTGCTCGCTTGTTTTAATAACACAATGTTGTTTTGCGAGATGTTTGCCTCTCATTGCCTTGGGATACATGACTCCTGAAGGCTTCAATGTGAAGGTTCTAACCAGTAAAATCCAATATTTGATATGTTACAATGGCGTTTTTCGCAGCAGCCGATAAAACGTACAACTTATTTTTTTTGTGCGTCCTCCCCTGCGTCTTATTGTCCTTAAGTGCTGTAAAACGCTTCACATTCTCTAACTTAACCGCTGTTCTATGTTTCTTCCAAATGAGGAGATACATTTTAGTCTGGAGGCTCATTAACCAACTCATAAGCCGCTATAGTGTCTCGGCTCATTGTGATTCTCGTTAGAGTCAAAAGTGACAGACAACTATTTAAGAAACTGCTGTTTTCTAAGCATCATGTGTGTTTCGTTTACTGTGTTGTGTGTCACTGTGGACCAGAAATCTATCTATCTATCTGTCTATCTATCTATCTATCTATCTATCTATCTATCCATCTATCCATCTATCCATCTATCTACCTATCTATCCATCTATCCATCTATCTATTTGTCAAGCAGATCGACACTTGAAAAGTAGGAGTAAGTGATTCCCAGTTTTCTGTGTTACAACACAACTTTGGGTTTGCGGCTGCACTCGTGAATCTCATTATTTTCCCCAGAATCTCCTCTGCGAAGCGTGCATCACTTTCTTCAGTATGAAGTGTTTTCAGTGACGGCCCTAAAAGGTGCTCACGGAGCGCACATCTTTATGCAGGAGCTCCCGGAACAAAAAAACACTTGAACTTGTTTATGTATTTTTTTTTTTTATCATCCCCTCCCTCCCTCCCCACCACCGAGCAGTCTCGCAGGTACTTAAGTTGCCCCGCTGTCCCACACGTTCTCTCGATAGCGGTGCCGCCATTGTCGCGGCTGTCATGATAATCCCCTGCCATTATGTGACAGGGTTGTGTTAGTATCATAGGTGGTAGGCGGAGAGGAATATGGCAGCGGAGAGGCGGATGGGTGAAGAGCGAGGGGTCGCGGGGATGAGTGCCTCGTCTCCCTGACAGCAAATGGACTCAAATGAATCCAATTAGTGGGCAGCCTTTGTGCCAGAAACTCCTGTTTGTCTCATCATTCAATGCGGAGGCTCATTTAGTCTTGTAGCCCTCTTTATGCGTTACTCATCCAGGCACACTAAGTCAGGCCCTCTTTCACTCATTCATGTCTGTTTCCACTCACCAATTCATTTTTTTCTCTCTCTCTCTCTCACACAATCTACGAAATGTCAGCAGAGCTAAATTAGCGTTGTGAGCTCACAGCTGTTAATGAGTGGAAAAAGTTTTACCCTGGGTTGCGTGGAGCTGCGGCCTGGCAACGTTAGCACACGTTAGCAGGCTGTGTGTCACACACAAATATATATATACGTATACATATATATATATACACACACACACCACAGATCACAGATCACAGAAATGCAAAATAACTGAATTTACACATGCAATTCAAACCGCAATTAATTGGAGTTAACTATGACGATTCTGCGATTAATCACGATTAAAAAATTCATTTGACCGCCCAAATTAATTTATATGCTTTCGTCGCTGATTTCTTCTGTTTTCCCTTTTTACTAGCACAAAACCAACTGGAATAGTCTTTATGAGGATGATGTTGATAGTTTTTATCAGAATTTGTAACATCAAACAGCAGGAGCAGGACAAATTGCTCAGTGTGTTGCTCGAACCAAGAGGTTGTTTGTTCAAATCTCCTCTCCAGCTTTAGGTTTTAAAGTCAAGGGGAGAGAGTGGAGCTCATTAGGATAAATAGCTCAGAGAGCTGCTGGGTGGACCATGAATCAAGAGGTTGACGGTTTGATTCTTCAAGGAACTGGAGTTCCGATCACCAGGCTTGGAGCTTATAGAATCCTCCCTTTCAAAAGGAGGCTAATAAGGTTTTTCCCCCATACATCCTTATGCATTCAGTCAGTTAAATGCTATAAAATGAAGTGAAACGATCACGATTGTCCCCTGAGCCAGCCGCTTCCCGCTGGGTCAGTGAGCGCACAGGCCACAAACTAGAAAGAGCTTTCAAGCAGAGACCTCGTCTTTTTTCTAAACATAGGTCGCCATCTATTTAAATGCATTGAAAACCGTAACAGTGAACTTGTCAACACATTTCTGTCACTTGGCTTCATGCAGGGCTTGTGAAATATTCAGTCTCTCAGCGATGGTCAGTTCATGGCTGAATGGTTATTTTTACAGGCAGGCCAACAGGAGTGAAAGTTTTGTTTCTTCCTTTTTTTTTACCCAAATGTCATTCAATGTGTTAACCTTCGACATTTTCACTTAGTCGCTTCACTTTTCACCTATTTCATCTCAAAATACTCTCCTGGCGCACTTGTTATTCAGTTATTCACACAGTCAACACAGTCAACACTTCATTTCTGTCACAGCCGCTGAGCAGATGTACGAAGCGCCAGAGAACTCAGCATCGTTCTGTACGTACTGTACCAAGGCGCTCACACGCATGTGCTTGCACATGCTTTTTCAGTAACAGTGGCCAACAGGTGTCACTTTCACAGCCTCGTCCGTTGGCAGACAGAAGCTGCGGACAAGGGGATGAGCTGCATGTTCCTCCACAACCTTAGTCATCACATCACAGGGAACAGAGAGGGTGGATCATCGGTCAGCCTCAGCTTGGTACGGACAAAATGTCAACACTTGGACTGATGATGATGATGATGATGATGATGATGATCGGACGGATTGCCTTTGTTTCAAATGTAAATGGCGTGTTTTCAGTATTTCTGGCCAGTTTCAGGGACGAGTGTGAGAGTGGAGGAGGTTGACAGACTGAACGAATGAGGGGCGGTGAAAGGGGGTTAAATAAGTGCAGTTGTCACTCCAGATGCGAAAGGAGCTCACCATTTTCCCCGCTAAGACTAATTCGTTTGTGTGTCTTTATTCATATTATTATTTTTACACCCGTAGAGTCGAGGTTCCACATTCCGCTTCTTGAAAGGATGGAGCTAATCTGTCGCCTAGCAACACCTCCCACTCCTGCATCGAAGCAGGAGCGAGAAAGCAAGAGCGAGGACGAGGAGTAAAGAGGAGACGAAGATTTAGGGGCGCAAAGAGGAGCCAAAGGGAATGAATGACGACTGTATGAAAGTTTGCGGTTCAATATTGAACACTTAAGACGCATCAACAAGCGCCTACAACGAGTCTGACTCTCTTCAGTTGAGATGTCGGCGCAGCCCGGGCTCTCTGTCAGACGGCTGCAGCGCTGCATACTTGTTGCAGTTTTCCTGTTGAGCAAAGGCGACAAATACATAATTCAAATTAAAAAAAGCAGATGTCAATATTTGGACAGTATTGAGCGGCGGCGCATAAAGCTCGTCAAAGTCTCGTTGCATTTCACATTCAGATGCAGTGGGAAATAATACAATATGGGATAGAATTCACCCATTGAAACAGCATGGCTGAAATGATGTTATCTTGGAATCCAACATAAGTAAGTTGACATGCATTCATGTGATTCGTGTCATTTCTGAAACTTACTGAGTCGACTGTATTGAGTAAAACATTCAGTGTTTTGCTTTTACGTTAGTGGTGAACAGCACTCAAATAATTTCAATATAAAATTGAGCAAAATGTTTATTATTAAACTGTACTTAATGTACTTTACCAGAGATGTGACATGAGGATATTTTATGACAGTGGCCTATTATTGGAGGTTCAGTATTTAGCCTCCAGTGGAGGCACGGAGTGAATTAACGAAGAGGAAAGTGGAGAAAATCACCATGTACCAAAAGAAGAGGTGCTTGCTGCTATTTAAAGGCCGACCACCTTCTGCTTGAGTGAGAAATACTAATGCAGTCTGGAGACATTTGTGCTGGAAAAAGATGAAACACAAACATAAGATACTTAGATGAACTTAGATGTTTTGTCTGCTTTCCTTTAATTTCACAAGATCTTTTATTATTACTTATTTGATTAACATTTAATGATATTCAAGTTGCCAACCAGTCTCAGGAGTCCTACTTTCTCACAACAAAGCATGCTGGGCCAGGCTGCAGTTCCCTCATTGGCCTGGGAACAAAGAGATCAGGAAAGTGTTTTGATAAATAGTGAAAGAATGTATCCACTATTTATTAGACCTGCATTACCTTTGTGTCATTCAAACACGTTGGTTTGTCCGCCGCTCGGCGACACGGCGGCAGCAGCACCGACGTTGCGTCTGATTTGAAGCCCGACTGATCCCAACCTGTGAATATAAGCCATACAAACTCCCACGCACGTAGCTCCGCCCACTCCCCCCCCACCCCCACCCCACACACACACACCTCCTCCGTCCCTCAGTGTGGCTTTGTGAGCCAGTAGCCTTGTGCCTTTTTTCTCTTTTTCTATAACTAGTTTATTTTTAGCTGCCAGGGCACAGGATGGGGCAGAAGTTTTTTTCTCTCTCTTTTTTTCTTTTTCTTTTTCTTTTTCCAGCAGAACTTTGGAGTTCTGTTCAGACTCTTCTGTCTCCCCAAGGTCTCTGCATCGTGCTCGGACTTATGGGAGAACGCTGGCGTGAACAAACCTTCGTGTGTCGAGGAGATATTTCTATGAAGGATGGAGCCTGAAGACCGCACGCTGTGCTGGCCTGCATCGGGGAACGACGGGGATTCAGGTCGTTTTTAGGGGGAACATTCATAAATTCGACACAAATAAACAATTGGAGACCTATTATTTAATATCTATAATGGTCGAGATTACACATCTGCTATCTCCCTCCTATGACATACCAGCACAGACTCTTTTCCTCCCCACATTAAGTTGGTGCTGATGCGGGGTTGCCATGGTGACATGATGTAGATGTGTTACATCACGGGAGACCTCCTAGCGGCAGATCTTTCATTCAGACTCCCTCGCTACCTATTTCTCCCGTCGCCCTCCGTTAACTCTGGCCGTCGGGAGCTTGCGGTGCGGATCGGGAGGGGCGGCGGCCGTCACATTGGGCTTCAGCCCTCCTGCTCGCCCAAATGTACAGCGCGTCGGTCAGACATATGTTGACCACGAGCGCGCGCTTTGGCAAGGTGTGTTGCATAACAAAGGCGGTAGAGTGGGAAGAAGGAGGGAGGGGAGGAGGGAGGGAGGGAGGGAGGGAGGCGGGAACAGATGTGCTGAATGGGCTCCGCATCGGGCCGTAAGTCACATTTTTACCTCGTTCTATTTCGACCCCGGTCCACTTGTCCTCCTTTCCCGTCGCCGTCCTTGCCAGAAATACATCTCAATTGACCCGTCGTTTCGATAGCAATTACGTGACTCCACGTTTCATGTGCCACTTCATGTATGTTCTCCCCCCCCTTCTACGTCATCCCCAGCCCCCCTACCTCCCGACCATTCACTAATTCATGCGCTGTGGTCTGATTAGCCGACCAATGGGGTCAATTGCTTTTCGTTTCTTCCAATCGTCGCGCTCTTTCCTAACATACTGTTTTTATGTGGAGTACATGAAGCCAAGCGCGATGCACTTGGTGTTAACCAGCTGGAAAATCAGCAATGCAATACAGACCAGCCTTTTTCCACTGAAGCAATTTGATAAATGTATCCCACCGGGTTAGTTTTTGTCTTTAATATTTTCTCAACAGTCATGTGTGCTGCATTTGCAGAAATCATTTTATATTCAAACCTCTAAGTAAACCTCCCAAATGAGAAAATTAATTTCACCATTTACTTCTTTGGATTGTTCCTCTCTTCCTCTCTGGTCCCAATGACTTAATAGCTATGTATTGAATTAATTGAAGAACTAAGGCTGCATTTGTGCCTTGCTTTCTGTTTGACCAGGCAGTGTTTGTAGACACTAATCTTTAATAATGATGATGATGATGATGATGATTATGTTTGAGCCCTCGGGATTCTGAGGACAAGAAGCCAATGTTTGTAAAGACATCAAGCTTCAGGTTATTTTCTTTAAAAATGACGGTCACATGGGAGCAGTTCCGTGGCTCTCACTCAGCGGGGAAGATGAAAGGCTTTCATCTATGACGAGGAAGGTGCAGAACTAATTCTGGTTCCTCTCGACTGAAATGTTACTGGAAGTAAAGGAAGAACTGCAGGAGCACATTTTGTCAAAAAAAAAGAAGAAAAGATGGGAACGCTGAAGCACAGGGAGGTAGAGACAGTGAGAAGAGAAACAAGCTGCATGAATCAGACTGTCTCTGCATCCACAATGTGAGGGAGTTCCCCTACTGTTGATATTAGCAGCAATGGTGCCAGTAACATTTAAAACAAAAAGCCAAAAGTAAAGTATAAAACTATTTATATATATATATATATATATATATGTGTATATATATATATATATATGTATATATATATATATATACATATTTATATATATATATATATATATATATATATATTTATATATATACATATATATATATATATATATGTATATATATACATATATATATATATATATATATATATATATATATATGTATATATATATATATATATATATATATATATATATATATATATATATATATATATAAATATATATTTATATATATATATATTTATATATATACATATATATATACATATATATAGATAGATAGATAGATAGATAGATAGATAGATAGATAGATAGTTAGATATATAGTTGTTCCAGTCCTGCCTTTATCCATTTTCAAATCTTTAATTTTCCACCTTGGGCATCAGTGATGTTCAATAAAACATTCCTCCTGCAGAAACACAAACTGTTATCTTCCTGCTGAACCTGTTCACTTATTGTACTGTCAACATCTTTTGGACTGGACAAAACAAGTGGCGCTTCAAACTGAGTGAGAGTGCAAACAGCTGTCTGGAGGCATCGTCACCAATGTCGAAGAGACATCAGGGCCCTTTGTGACATCAAACGAGCTCACTGCCAAAGCCTTGTGTTGCGTCGCACTGTCGGAAAATTGGAGCAAGCAAAAATAAATAAACAAGCACACAGCGGGGACTCGTTGGCAGGCTGGCAGGAAACAACCAGGGCAGTGAAACAGGTTATCTGACACAAGAGGAAAGTTACACATTTTCAAAATAAAACAGGAAATCTCAAGACAAACTGGGACGTTTGTGTTGAAATCATTTTGATAGGATTATTCTTTTAAAAGATCACAGTGACTGTAAAGGATTTTAATCATGATATAGCTCTCCTCCCAGAGAAAAAAGATTTTGCAGTCTTTTTGATGAGTCTCACAAGCGCAAATATTTTGACGAAAATTTACATCCCAAATTGAGCGTTTCAATCTCACCAAAACTCTCTGCAGCCTCTGTTCCCTTCCACTCGCTCACCTCTTAGTGTTCCATTTCTCTTTCATATATATATGTTTTTTTTCTCCTCAGGGCTGATTGTATTTTCAGCATAGGTCCCTTTGCCACTATACGCCCACACAACCTTAGCAACATGTTTCTTGGTAACCGCATTTACGCAACGAGTAAAGAAACTGAAGGATAATGTCTTGTTCAGAGCCTTATATAAATCCATCCAAGGCCATCATGTAACCGAGTGTTCCCACTTTGGTTTGTTTGAATGACAAAGAGGTGAAGATGTCCCTCAAATGCCCCCTGTTGAACCTGTCATCACTGGTCTGGACTGAACAGTGAATCACTAATCAGAAACAACTCCTCCAGTATTGTGCGCTATGTGTAGGGTCAAGGCGGAGCATTGTGTGTGCATCACCTACAGCCGGGATAAAGGAAGGGTCGCTTGTGCTCTGAGACATTATGAAAATTAGAATTTTTTTTTTTTTTTAACTCTGAATGCAGTCAGAAAAAAGGTGTGCAATGTGCTGAAAGTTAAGTTTAGTAGATGTTCTGTGTTCCAAGGAAAGCTGCCTTTCAGTTTTAGTTAACCTTGACCCAACAGCAGTTTTCACTTTCCCAGGTTATGCCAAACCCACACTACCTGTGTTTCCTAACAGTGTGTTTTCTAATGTGTCTCGGCAGGAATAAGAAAACTTCCATGTCTTCTTACTCATTTTGCTTGCTCCTCCGGAGTGTGTGGAGGGTGCGACTGTAGCTTAGGAGGTTGGCGGTTCAAATCCCGCTCCATCCCAGTCTGTCGTTGCGTCCTTGGGCAAGACACTGAACTGACATTGCCTCGTACGAATGTGAGTGGATGTTGGGTGGTGATTGGCACAGATTGGCTGCCATGTTTCCGTCAGTCAGCCCCAGGGCAGCTGTGGCTACACATGTAGCTTGATGGGTTCAATGTTAAGCGCTTTGGGTGCCTTGAAAAGTCCATTATTATCGGCTGTAAAAAGACAGGCTCGATATGCTGTTTTCTGGAGAGTCGGTGTTTCGGCAAGCGATCATGGAAGTTTTCAGACGAATCTACGCAGACATATAATTCACTCAAGTCTATTTTGAAAATGTGCGTATTTCAGATTAAATTAGATTAGATGAGATTGGATGGATAATTTTTTCATCCCCTGGGGAAACTCTTGTGTTTTTTCAAAGGGAACCTGAACTCACAATACATTAAAACCATATAGATTTCCCACCTTATTGGATTAGCTTATCTGGCTGTCTGTCTAATTATTCCCTGGTAAGTGCTTGTGTAACCTTTGTAATGCGAGTGCACGTGCATATAATGCATGTAATACCATGTTAGGATGAGTAAAAGAAGATAAATGATGCTCCGTTTCACTCTTTCATTCACAGAAAAAACCCTGCATTGTGTTTTTCTGTGGGGTCGAAGGCCTTCAGAATTCTTTGCAATGCAACCCAGAGATCAAAGACCCCCTGATCATCGAGTTTCCTGGTGGGGAGCAGAGTGGGGCTGTGCAACATAGAAAAGTGTCATTTCTGTCCAGCATCTTGGCTGTACTGTGTGGTTTGGTGTCCTTACGGCCCACTGCCGCCTCCTGCTGTGACCTTAAGGACGCAGCTTGTCAGGATACAGTTGGGCCGGAAAAAAAAAAAAAAAAAAAAAAAAAAAAAGAGGCTCCATCGCTCCCTCTGCTACCCCAAACTGTCCCTCCTCCGTCTCTGTGTGGGCGATGACACTCTGCAACACAAGCTCCCCCATGTCAACGCACACAAGCACAAGCATACACACACACACACACACACACACACAATCCCATCTGCCCGCAGTACTGATGCATTGTCCATGGACAATGTGCACTTTGGCAAAGACATTTAAAAGCTGCCGAGCGAAACACACAAAATGGCCACAAAGGCTTTTTTGCGCCTGTTCCTGGTGGTCTCGCCTATATTTAGAAGTTGTGCTCTTATTTTTGGTCCCTTTGCATTTTCTTGGAGGATCTTTGCATCTATATTTAGTCATTTTGAGAATCGTTTCTGCTGCTTTTCCTCCTTTTTGGGGGGTCGGATTGCGTCTATCCTTGACTGTTTGACACAAACATACCAAAACCTGTCCAGTTGCGTTTAACTTAATCTTCTACAGTGACCTGGACGACCGAGAACCTTCACAGAAAACAGATAACTGAGGTCATTTTATGTCTCCGAGTAGCCATCATGCATTTGTGTTTTGAATATTTTACATCTTGTTGGCAAATTTTTTTTGTGTCTTTTTTGCCTGTTTAGTACCTAATTAATATTGAATGGCATCATTCAGTTGTGCGCGTGGTGAGTTGCAGTGGTCCTTCACCCGCCAATGTAAAATCACAGGTGAACCCGAGGGCCACTCATTAACCCAGCCTTGGCAATGCCATCTTGTTTCATGTGCTCCCTCTGACTTATTGACCGTCTGAGCAGCCTTGTGATCCCCTAATGAGACACACAGACTCTTACCTCCCACACTATTGTCCTATTGCACTCCTGAAAAACACAACCCGGCTCCGTCACAGTGGTTCTCTGTCATCTCAAGATGCAGACGTCGCAGCGTCGACTCTGCCGGAGCTCGGAAATGATTTGTGTAGCGTTTTGTGTGTTTTAAATGTGAGCAGTAGACAAAGTTTCGGTCGGTCTCTTCTCCCTCGAGGATTCAAGTTAATGGGAAAGCGGAGAAAATGTAGGCTGACTTGTCAGATGGGTTATAAAACAACACTCTCTCTCTCCTCAGGTTGTTTCTATTCCTGGACTGCCGCTGTGCGATCCGTGTGTGATCTGCTGCCCCCTGGTGGCTGCGCGCAGTCAGCTCCGATTACATAAAGCCGTGCTGTGTGTGAGTCATCAATCCCCTGTGGCCGGACAGATGGGACGTGTGTGTGTGTGTGTGTGTGTGTGTGTGTGTGGGGTGGGGGTGCGGGGGGGGGGGGGGGAGAAATGGGTGGAGCGAACAGCAGTGGACTGTGAAATGAGGGGTTTCCCCACACTCCTTTTCTCCCTCGCTCTCCTTTTCCTCTGTTTTTTTGTGGGTCAGGAGTCTCAGTTACAACACAAGTTCTGTGACAGTGAAGATAGAACCGAAACGCTGCAGAGCTCACAGACATTTGGTGCATTTCCTCCTGTAACCGACGGCGATTTGGGAAGATTTAAATCCCCTATCTTCCTGCTGCAGCAGAAACGGGGCTGTGATATAATATTAATGAGGCAAAGAAAAAAGCCCCCCCACCCCCAAAATTAGGAGTTGTCCTTTGCTTTGTTTTTGAATGTTACTGAACTCTTCGTGTTGCAATGCGAGAGCATCGCAGGGCAGGAATCGTGATGTCAGCTGCTCGCTGCTGCGGATTCAGAAAGAGGCATATGCATTTTGCTGCAGAGGGCTGTGTTTGGTGTGTGGGTGCAGGTAAAGAAGGAGGTGGTGCTTTTGGAGGGCTGGAGCTCGACCAAACTGTTTACTCCATATGCTCGCCTGCATGCTGTCTCACGACTTATGAAACACTTTATTTAACGAGTGAAAAAAAGAGAAGGGAGGGGAGTGATTTCATAGTGCCACAACTAGTCCAACAGCAAAAGTGTCTGGATAAACACACAAATCCAACCACTGTCGACATCACGTGGGGATGAAAAGGTGTAATGTTTTATTTGGGGTTTTAAAAAAAAAGAGAGAGAAACAAGATGAGCAACGTTACAAACATAAGAATAAAACACACACGCACGCACACACACAATGTGAAGGGAGGCTTGAACATGAAGAAGGAAGGATGGAGGACGAGGAGGAAGTCGGAAATCTGAGGTCTGATCTGAGTGGTTACTGAATAGCGACGAGAATAAAGTGACAAACAAACGGAGAGGGACCCGAGATGAAGGATGTAAACAAGTTGAAAGTGGATTCATCTGGCGAGGCTGCAAAATGAATCGCTCAGCCCGCAGGCACACAAGACACACGTCCTGTGGATTTGTTTCAGTGAGGAAACTCACGGAAACAAAAACCCCCAAAAAATCCAACTTTTTCAACACACTTTGGTCTGGGCTGTTTCTTTCTTTACCTGTGAAACTCTAATGCGCTTGTATACTTGGTAATAACGTGCATTCGTACATGTAGAAAAGCTGGGCTGGAGGGAGAGTGTGGCCTTCTTTGAACGACTAGCGACAACAACAAAAAAAGCTAAAGAGTGTTACATCACAGTGACTGGTTGAATTACATCCACCGCTTTAGTTTTACAGCTTCATTTTCCCTTTTGTTTCTTGCTCGTGGCACCCGCCATCCTCCTGATCGCCTTCCCCTCCCCTCCACCTCTCCATCTCTCACTCTTTTCCGCTCCACTCTTCCTCTCCTGCTTTAGAAGGTGTACTCCCCGACGTAGATGGAGAGCCTGAGGGCGGAGCTGGACTGGTAGGTGCCCTGGTAGCTGAGCAGTGGGTTCACCGACACCATCTCCAGGTCCAGCGTGTACTCTCTGGGCCCTGACACGGCACGGGCCAGCACCAGCATCGCACTGATGTTATTGATTTGCTGCAGGAAGTGAAACCATAGAAGAGTTACACAGGAAAGAGCAGTTTGGGGTACTGTAGTTTTTGTTAACGTGCCTTTTAAGGCTTGGTTGAAGTGAAAAATGGTGTTTATTAGTCTGTGTCAATCAAACTCTTTCATTATACGTAACAGTCTGTAAAAACAAACTGATTTGATAAATCACATTTTAAGTGGCGGACAAATGACCGTTCTACTCTTCAAGCAAAACGTCAACGACTCACTGCTTACAAGTTTTTTTCGTATTTTCACTGCCGTACTGAATAAATGATCGCCTCCTATATGCTCACCCTGATATAGAAGTCTCCATTTTCATCACCGGAGCGGATGCGGAAGGTGTTGTAGGCCCCCGGAGAGACGCTGGTGGCCTGGATCTGGAAGACGTCCGAGGGCACCGAGCGCTCCGAGGTGATGCTCATGTAGCGGTGGACGATGGAAAAGGGAAGTTCTCGACATGCAGGCTTGTTGACGGGACACACGCAACGGCTAAATGAACACAGAGAGAGAGAGAGAGAGAGAGAAAGAGAGAGAGAGAGGTAAACAGTATTAAGAGAGATTCTTTGGATAATGTTTTGTCATGTATTTCATTTTATTCTATACCCTATTGCTGCTATACTATACTGTTGCTGTGACGTTGGAGCTATCTGGCATGAGAATTTCCTTCGGGATTAATAAAGTTTATCTTATCTTATCTCATTTTAGAGCAGAAAAAGCAGCGGTTCACACAGCTGCCAGGAGAGGGAGCAATTTGAACGAGAGCAGAGTTCTCAGACTTAAACAAATGTTGAGCAGTGGCCATTTTTCCCTCTTGTGTTACTACAATGCAACGTGTATAGCCAATTCATCGGGGACGTGCACATAATGACCCCCACCTGTTAGCCATCCAACACTTATTCACGCCATAATAGTGTTCCTCTTGCCATGGAGAATGCTGGCTGCAAGTTGGACTCGAGTGTGGAAAAAGTAATTGTTGGAAATCAAGTACGAGCCGCTCACTGCACAGGTTGGAAGTATATTCAGGGGTGATGGCTGCCACATATTTCTGTAATGGAGCAGTTTGAGCGAGTGTGTGTTTGTGCATGAACACTCACTTCTCGGACACCTGCATGTAGGGCTCCTGGCACCGGTTGGACTCCACACACTGGTACCGTCCGTGGATGTTGACGCAAGTCTGCGTCTCGGTACACTGGTGTTCCCCCGTCTCACACTCGTTAATATCTAGCGGGGAGGAACATGCGGAAAAGATTAGTTACTTTTTTAAGGTTCCAATTCGAAAATAAATTTGCAATTTCGAGATTAAAGTAAAAAGACGGAATTTCGTGATAAATGTCAACGTAAAGTAAGTCAAAATGTCGAGAATGAAGTTGAAAGGCTCTGCGCGCGAGTCTAGTGGAGTACTTCCGTTTTTGCCACTTTCCTGATTACTGTGGGTGAACCTTGTGGGACACACCTGTTTTCGCCAGTTTACTGAGCGTAACTGGGTTAATCCACCATCCATCCAGTCTACTCGCCAATTCGTCGACTTTATTCATGAAATTTGTAGTTTATTCACGAAATTTCGTCTTTTTTACGTCAACTTTTTTCACAAGATTTAGACTTTATTCACAAAATTTCAACTTAAAAAGGCGAAATGAAAACTTCAATAAAAATCTCCTTGCTGTAATATTTTTTTCTCTTCTCGTGGCCCTAGTCCTCTTTTGTAGGAACATGACTCATTTGGAGCAGGAACAGAGCAAAAATAGGTTTCTGCAGAGGGCGATAAAAGTCGCCTTTTTCGTGACTTTGGAGGCAAAAAGAAGAGCTGACGCAGGAGTCGAGGCGGGGTTCTCACCCTGGCACAGTCTGGTGCCCTGCAGCTGGTATCCCTCCGGACACACACATGAGAACTTCCCCGGCTCGTTGACACACTGGTATTGGCACAGGTAGCTGGAGTAGCTGCACTCATCGATGTCTGTCGAGTTTACAGCTTTGGGTTAGTTTGTTCGCAACAAGCAGTGGTGGGATTAAAGGCAACTCGGCTATGAAAAAGCCGTGCTGTCACTGGGATGAGTCCTCCTTCCCTCCAAAGTTTCTCACCGTTGCAGGCGAAGCCGTCGGGCCCCAGCTCGTAGCCTTGGTCGCAGCGACACAGGAAGGTTCCGTACGTGTTGTAACACCTCTGAGAGCACGGGGCTCCCATGTCACATTCGTTCACATCTTGAAGAAGGGAAGGTAAATTTTAGGCTAATGCCATGCACGTCTATGGAGTCAAAAGTCATGGAGACATGGGGCCACTTGCAGGTTCATCGGGATCCCTCAAGACACAGCCACGTCAAATTTGAGGCTTCTAATTTGCATGAAAAATTTTCTTCCTCCAAGGTGGGGCATGACAGTTTGAGAACCACTGGGCTATAAACATGGATATTTAGGTCACCAGGGCCTAAAGACAGAATTTTGCTCCTCATGAATGTAAAAAAAAAACCTCACTCTTATGTGTTTGGACATGTGATTACATTTTCTGCCTGCATTCCGTTATAATAATCTTGGTTGACTGACAGCGAGGCTTCTCGGTGCACCTTTTAGGAATTTTTCAATATTGAATCAACATGTGAACACTGTTGTGTAATGTTTGTGTTGCCAGATCTCCATCAACTTAATGTGATAAGGTCAAGTGAAGGTGAAGCACATCGACTCAGGTATTTGAATCACCGTATTTTTACTCTTTGTTTTTGCAATATTAAAGATTTTGGGGGGAGAATTTTGAAGTCCGGATTGACTGAGTCCATCTGCTGCTGCTCTGGTCAAATTTTAGAACCCATTGTGGCCCACCAATGTTTGGGCCCGTCAAAAAGTTTGGCCACCCCTGCATTAGACCCTAATAGATGACATAGTTCCTCAAATATTACTAAAACAGGATATAGACTCCTTTTTTTCTTCTATAGGAGACGGGAGGTAGGGGGCTAAAAGATTAGTTATTAGTCACTAGAACTCACTCACCAATACATGACCGGTTGTTTCCCGCCAGCTGGAAACCAGGTTCACACTGGCAGGAGAAGGAGCCGGGGACGTTGACGCAGCGATGCTGGCAGTAGCGGTACCTGCACTCGTCGATATCTTCCAGGGGAAAGAGTCACAAAGGTGAACATGTGGAATTCTTGGAGGCGATTTGTGTTAATCGCACAAGCGATAAACTCGGCTGCTCTCACCGATGCACTCGGTGCCGACCTTGCGGTAACCTTCGGGGCACTGGCAGGTGAAGCCACCGACCGAGTTGATGCACTGCTGGCTGGGCTGACAGTCGTGCTCGTCGCGCTCGCATTCGTCCACGTCTGTGTTGGGGGGGGGGGCGAGACGGGGAGACGTGGGTGTGAGAATGGGGCGAGCTAAACCACACTATGACTTATCGGGCTCGACAGGGAGATGCGGTGTGACTGTCGGTGGTGTTGGTGAGGGGGAGGAGGGGAGGCTGAAGACCGCAGAAAACATCCCATTCTGCTGAATCGTGTTTGCTTCCTTATTCCAGCAGCTTTTCTCACTGAGAAGTTTAACTTTTAAAAGCAGCAGCAGCAGCAGCTGCTGCTGTTCTCGTGTGAAACCTTCCAGATCCCTCCACTGTCTCTCCCGTGGACTCACTGACTCACCCCCCACTGCTCCCCCATGGACTCACTAACTCACCCACTCACCCACTCACACCCACACACATTGCACCAGCATGCTGCCTTCACTCCCAACACCTGCCGTGGCCACCTGTCCCTCACAAACTGGCTACTAACAATACATTTACACAATCACACCCACTCACACACACACACACATACACATGCTCACATAAACGCGATCATTCATCCTGTTGGCCACCTGTCCACCTCCGACTCCCCTTCCCCCTCCACCACAGGAGTTGCAGAGCAGCAGACACCCACCCACACAGCTGTCTCCGTCGGGCTCGTAGCCTGAGTGACAGTGGTTGGCCACCGTGGGGGTGACGATGTCCGGCTCTGGGGCCGGGATGACGGACGCAGAGCGGGGAAGACACAGGTAGCCGCCATAGTGGTTGAAGCACTTCATTTCCCCTTTGCAGGCATCTGGGATGGTCTCGCACTCATTTATGTCTGGGCGAAGGAGCAAGACGTGGAGGCGTTAGAAGCAAAATTGGTGAAATTGTTTTGGGACAAAAGTAAATAAAATAATAATTAAAAAATAATAATACTTCTTTAATTTTCTGAAATGGAATAGTAGGAAGCAGAGCTTAACTAGTCCTATCCCAACATTAACATATACTGCAATTACAAATTATAGAAATTAAAAACAGAACATTTCAGTTTACATTCTTCGAAAATAAATCAAGTCAAACACTCAGCAATTGGCACATTCACATTCTCTTATATACCTTGAAAAAATTGAAAATCTTTTTAAATTGGTCTGGATATATTGCTCGTTTCATGTTTTCTTCAAGACCATTCCACAACACCACACCACAAATCAAAATACACATACTTGCTCTATGAGCATAGTGCTGTTAATGCAATTGACTTGGAGTTTACCTTTGCAGTGGCCTGTCTGAGGGTCCCAGCGATAACCGTCTGTGCATTCCTGCAGCCAAGACGGGGAGAAAACGATGGTAGGAAAGATGTGAGTGGACTCTCCGAGCCAAGCAGTTGCATAATGAATTCATAATACATAATAAATCCCCAGTAGAGGTACATGATGCCTTGTTTCCTTTGTGTTAACGTAGTAAGTTGGGGGCCAAAGGAGACAAGATCAGCGCTGCAGCGTTCAGGATTCATGACAGTTCAAACTTTTTTTTCAGCCAAATTACATAAGTAATCAGTCACATTGCCCAAAATCAAATTACTATGGTAACAGGAAATGAACTCAAATGATCCAAACCTGTGACTGCTATTGTATTTTTCGGTATCGACCCAAGAGGTGTCAGAGAGGGGAAGAGAAGATGCAAAAAGAGAGCGAGGAGGAGATAAGGAGGAAGAGCGAGTCATCCATCCTTACCGTGTAGGTGTCACTTTCTGTGGGCAGCTGTGAAATAGCACTATGGAGGAGCGCAGACACGCACACGGACACGCACAAGATTGATACACAAACGCCCTGCATACTAATGCGCTGATTTCCAAAAGGTGGAAAAGTAGCACAAATGAAAGCATGCACACAGAACACAGACACAACACAGACGAACACACACAGACACAGACACACACACACACAGCTCTCAGACAGGCAGCTCCGCCTTCCACAGGTGACAGGCAGCAGATGGTGTAGTGTTCAGAACCGCCAAGGAGTGGTATCTAATAATTTTTTGGGGAAAAAAGACATGGGACATGGGAAAAAAGAGAGATAACGTTAGAAACTCAGATATGAGCAACAGGCTCTGTTCAGTCTCAGACGAATTGCTGCAGAGAGCCGTTCCTGCAGCTGAAATGAATAAATCACACCAAAGCTAAAGCACCAGAGCCAATATTCAAGTATCCAGCAAAAAAAAAAAAAAATTAGCATCTTGGAGGGGCCTTCACTGTTTGTCAACCAAACAGTTCCCTGTTGATTCACGGTGGCATGAATGCTATGAATCACTGTGGCAGGTAAAAACATAAACAGCGTGACGCGCTCCATCCTTCTGCTGAAAATAACAAAGTCAACATCACAGAAATGCCTCCATTTGAGCTGCACACAAAAAGTCCTCTGTGTCTGTCGCCGGGCAGACTACAACTCTGTGCAATGACAGTCTGAGCTTCGCCTCCAGAGGCTCCGTTCACGGCAGATCGGGGCGGCATCAGCTCGGGAAGGGAGGGGATCATTCCTGGAGAGCGTTGGCATATTTTTTTATTTTTTTTTACGACAGCAAACAGCTTCTGCTTAACTGCTTCATTTTCTGTAGTGAAACGTAACTGCCTATTCGAATCTTGGCAGATGTTGTAAAATGGGCCTCTGTGATGGTAGGAGAGTGCATTTACAGTTGTCGCCCAACTAATATGGATTTTTACAGCGGCCATTTTGGCATGAGACAGCAGGGTAAACACAGGTGCTAGCTAGGAGACAAATTAAAGTTCTGTTCACTTGGCGTCACACAAAGTCAACGTGTTTTTCCTCGTACCAGTCAAAAAATATATCCTGGGCCTTTTTCCCTGGTTTTTCCTTTTATTAACTGAACCCCCTCATTGGGGTTGAATGAATTTGGAGTTGGAGGAACCAAAATTGACTTTTAGTCCCAGCTCTGTCTGTCTAGCTGTGTTTATTCTAAATTATCCTTCTGTGTAGTTGAGCGTATTTTTAGAGAAAGTTAATTATGTTTGCGTGGGGAACGCTGTCAGAACGGGCTCTTCTCCCAGCAGAGTCTTCAGTTAATGTTCCTGAAAAGAGGCTGGACACGAACAAGCTTCAAGCTGGCATAATCCAACCGTAACCGAATGGCCTTTCCCAGCTCACTCAGACCAGAAGCTGAGAAGAGACAGGCCAATTCTGGGAATAAAGGGACCTGGGCCTGCGTTATATAAGGACAGCGAGCCTCAATTAAAATGCATGAAAGTTATAATGAGCGTGTGTATCTACGTGTCAAGCGCTCCAATGTCAACTTAGCAAACCACATTGGAAGTCTGAGGCTGCATTGGGATGCACGACGATGACATCACAGGCCATTTGTGACTTGTGACTTGTAGAAGAAGCGACCAGACATGCACGCAGGCACGCACGCCGCAGCGCACTCAGACATGCCGCAAGACGTGACCTCTCCAAGTTGGCCTACAAGCAACAAGAATTTAACCAACGAAACCACCCAAAAAAACACACTGACCATCAGCGTCAGTGTCCAGTCACCCGCTGGCTACTGGGTGCGGCCGCTGGGTCCCGTCGCTGCTGTGAGATCAAGAGGTGGCGGACCGCTGGAATGCCCAGGGCCACGGATGTGGCAGCTACTTCCCAGCTGGGATGCCCTGCCACAACGTTGTTTCCCAGGATATCAGGTTCGGGGAAAACCCCCCCCCCATGGGTTTGCTAAAGTGAACTGCTGGTGCCAAACCCCTGGCTACCTACCATGCGTCCCTCCTTCCTCGATGCTGACGGTGAATCCACATGATGAGGAGGACCGCAGGGTGACTGGAAGGTCGTGTTGGTGGAAATAGAGTGATAGGAGCTGGGATGTAGGCTGTAAAGCAGAGGTGACTGGTGTGCCACAGTGGGTTCTAAAATGTGACAGAGGGGCCGGAGCAGCAGCAGATGGATGGAGTATTTTGGTGAGCCACCTCATAAGAGAAAAAAAATATATCATGGAATATGTAGAAAAATGTGTGCTTTAATGTCGATTGAAAATGAACAAAAGCAAATTTAGAACAAAATATGTGTCTCTGAAGCCCCACGGTGTTGAAATGACTCTGAAAACACTAAAAGAAATGGATGAAATACAGCTATTTTATGACTTACTGACGATTAATATAATTTATTCAAGTTCGCTGGGCCGGATTAAAAGGTTTACAAGGCCGCATATGGGCCCTGGGCCGTAGTTTGCCCATGCCTGCTGTAGAGTGAAGGCAGGGGGAAACCCTCGTCAGATTAACAGACTCACAGTCACACCTATGGACAATTTAGAGTTGCTCGTTAGCCTAAGGTGAGTTCTCAGTGAAGGTAATGTGTACGTCTTTGGACTTACGTGCGTGTAGAGAACCCATGCAGACACAGCACAAACCCCACACACAAAGGCCTCGGGTCAGAATTGGACCAGCAGCCTTCTTTATGTGAACCGACAGTGCGACACATATAGCCTGTAAAATATCTGAAATGATTAGAAAAAAAACTGCCAATGACAAATAACGACTCCCTCACGAAAAAGTATTTGTGTAGATTATTTGTACCGCAGCTCCGCAAATTAAGTTGCTGAAATGAAATCAAAATGCTTGCCGATACTGTCTGCCGTTGGAATGCCGTCCCATGACAGCTTTATCATGTGACCCTTATCATCGCAATTTAGCATCGTTAGTGTTTAAGGTCGATTCCCGCTTCTTTTCTTCTTCTTTTTTCTTTTTAAAACCCAGACACTCGGCACAATTTAACAACGGACGTTTAAGATGTCATGTGACTCGTAAAAGTAACCACATGGGGATGGGCGAGAAAAAAAAATACACACACACATAGTCGGACCCCACACACACACAAAAACACACACACCTAAACACATACAGACACGCATGCAGCGTCACAGCCGGCTAGTTGTGTGTTGGTAGTGAACACACGGTGAGCGGAGCTCTGTGCGGTTCTGCTCCATCGTGCGTAGAGCAGCCGGGTGTGAACACGATGGAGCAATGCGCACTCCAGCTGCCGCATGTTACCACGGCAGCGTTGAACCTGCACCAGAACCACACTGTTCCGATTAGGAGCCGTCAGGCCTCACCTGAGCCGTGCCGTGCCGTGCTGTGCCGTGCCGTGCGGCAGGCCTGTGTTGCATTAGTGTGGGCAGGCACACAATGTGGGCACGGATCATGAGCTGGGGGTGGTGGTGGTGGGAAGGGGACGGTTCTCCATTCTGCTGCTTTTGCAATCCCACCTGAGTCATTGCAGTGACGCCAGAGCTGTCATGTGTTAGCTATTAAACGCACGCCTTGTAAACAGTGATAAAGTGGACTGTCAAATACCATAACCTGATTCAGGTTTGATGTGTGTGTGTGTGTGTGTGTGTGTGATTGTGCACCTGGCACCTGTTTCTCTATGCTGAGACTTCACCCAAGCGGCCTTCTTGTTCTCCCTCAACCCCCCTCCCGGGAGATTTTTTTTTTTTTTTTTTCAGGGATTGTGACATTAAATGTTGTGCAGCAGGGGATGAGGTGGAAGGATTTTGCAACATCGTGCACAATAATACTCGTCCTGTGACTCAGTGCTCCTCTTCCTGCCTAACCCCCCCATTACCGTCTGTGAGCTGCAGAGCCAAGAAGCAAAAAAACTACACAGACAGACTGTGGGCCACGTTATCTTGGCTCCAGTTTCAGAGCCAAGCAGCAGAGTAGTGCTACTGTGACGTGTATGGCTCGTACCAGGGAAGGAAAAAAAAAAAAAAGGAGGCCAAGAGGCGAACCAAAAGCTTCAAATTATCCCCCTTTTTAAAAAAAAGTTTAGTCAACATCAGGAGGCATCCGCTTCTCCCCCTGCTCGCCACCGATCCCTCCCAGTGTCGGAGTGTCAGTCAGATGTTAACAAAAGACGGAGGAAACACTCACCGCTGAGTCCTTTTGTCAGACGAGTGTCCTGTCTCTCTGTCTGAACGGCCGGTCCCTCTCTCGCTGGCTGAGTTTCGGACGTCCCCGGCTGAGCTGGCGTTACAGAAGTGTCCCTTGAACCTCCTGCCTGTGTGACCCTGAGAGAGTGAGTGGGCAGACAGACAGCTGGAGCAGCTGAACACATGCAGAGGGAGGGAGTGAGGGAGCGAAGAGGAGAGACAGAGAGTGAGAGAGAGAGAGAGACAGCCCATTCTTACCCCCCCTCTCTCTTCCTCCCTCCTTCCTCCCTCCTTCCCTCCCTCCGCCCTCTGGCCCCCCTGCGTTGTCATTCTCCGCTCTCCAAGCCCCCTCTCGCTGACCCCCCAGGATGCAAATTCCTGGTCTGCGGCCCAAATACCAAAATTCCAAATACGTCTGAATCGCAGGCGGAACAGCTAACAGATTCACACACTTGCCCCCCCACCCCACCCCTCACCCCACCTCTCACCCCACCTCAGCCCTCCCCCTCCCCCATCCTCGGTCCCACAACACACCTGGTTTCGTTTAAACTTAACCCCCGCAAAAGTCCCAAAGCTCTCTTTCCCCTCCCATTTTCCCATTTACCCCCCATCTATCTGTACTTACTTCCCCCACCTTTTTTTTTTTCCATAAAGCGACCAAAGCCTACACTCTTGTCCAATCTGACAGGCAGGATATTTATAGACAGGGAAAGAGAAGTTAATGGAATGTGGACAAAAATTAGAGAGAAGACAGAGTGTGTTTGCGTGCGCGCGTGCGCGCGTGCACGTGTGTGTGTGTGTGTGTGTGTGTGTGTGTGTGTGTGTGTGTGTGTGTGTGTGTGTGTGTGTGTGTGTGTGTGTGTAAGCGCGCGCACGTGTACGTGTGTGAGTGCGTGCGTGCGTGGAGACATTTTCGGAAAATTTGCGATCTTACTTTGTTGAATAAAGTGGCGCTGCCTAGGACAAATAACAGAAAATAATCATTATTCTTGGCCAATCCGCCAGCTTCTGCACCATTTATTTTACTTGACAAATCCATTACTGCACATAGAATTATTTCTGCGGCTTGTTTTTTTTTCATCTTAAAAACTGTCTTGTTATGTGGTAAACTGTACGCTGTTGCTTCGCCCATAACTCACCCTTCTGAGCTAGAGCCTGACTCAGCTAAATAAATACCATTCCGCTTTAAATAAAATCTTTTTTTTTTAATTAAATGGGCAGAAAATGCATTAGGGGCGGCGCAATTATTACAATGGTTGCTTTTTCTGTTTGGTTAAAAAAAAAAATCTTCTGTTTTGCCTGTGAAAACCTGTTCTTAACCTCAGTGTTTATCTGTTCCAAGTGGTGGGCAGAGATGGCAGCTGTCACTACAAGGGGTGTTGTTAAAAGTCTCCCGACTGGATAAACTGCCCCCTACTCCAGCTCCCGACCCCCCAGGTGGTCCCCTATTCCCATGGCCACACAGTAACTACTCTCTAACAAATGTCTCCAATCATTAATTCATGGACACATGAAAATGCTGCTCATACTGGGGGGGTGGTTAATGAAGCCTCACTGTTGTCCGCTTTTGCAAATAAGCCATTTTGCTGCTTATTCGTCTATTTCTGCCTCTTAACTCACTCTAGCAATTTTGAAAACTCAGTTAAATCACGTCTTTGGAATGGCTTGGTGATAGCGTATATTTCCATAGGCAAAGCAGACGAAATGAAAACACAAAACGGGGTGACTTTAATGATAATCTGTCATTTTTATTTACAATTCAAATTTACAGACTCTAAGAATATGATAACGGGGCTTGTGAAACCTAATACATCACCGCCAACTAACTGAAAACAGAGACAGGAGGACAAATCGGGGTTGGGGGGAGAGATAACGGCTCCAGCGGTGGGGAAAACCGAGGAAATGGTGGGTAGGAGAGAGAGAGAGCGGCCAGCGGTGACGAAAAGCCCTTCAGTCGTGATACATTTTAAAGATGCAGCTTTTGATGACGCCCATGTATCTGTCCCACACAACCTGGTGTCTGAGGAGGGGGGGAAAAAAACAGGAGACACACAAAGAGGTCAAACCGTCGTCGATGAGTAAAGCAAAAGAAGGTGCTTGGAGTCTTACGACAAACGCTTATTGTGAAATCGGGGCAAATGAAGCAATCTTTGTGTAAAGGCTGGTGTGGGGGGGTCTTTTTATGAATATCTCTTTGTTAAGCATGTAGTAGAGCGGCACTGTGTAAACCTTTAACTGCATTCCAGAGTGTATGCGGGGAGAAACAAGGTGACTACAGTTTGAGAAGCCAGGGAGACAGGGTGACACCCACTGGTCGAACAGGGATGTCAATATTAACGAGGAACATGCGCCACAGCACTGCTTGATGGCTGCCAAGTGTGTAGCATTATTAGGTTATGGGGATTTTTTTTTCTATTTTTCCAAAGCACTCTACAAAGCTCTGACTGTATTTTAACACGTCAGCCCCTTGGGATTTTGTAAGTGCGGCAGTCAACCCCGTGCGCTTCGCAGAATAAAGGCACATGAACTCACTTGAATGTGTCGAGTATGTGAGCCGAGTTGGTGTAGTGAGTGAGGTAGAGTTTCATATCTGCTGCTGTCCATCTGTCTGACCGACACGGCTCTATAAACTGGGACAGAAAGGGAGGAGAGGAAACATTAAAATCCGACCGTCAGTGAGCCTCGTTTTTTTTTCTTCTCTATTTTTTTTTTTTTTTTTAATTATACAGACCTTCTCCACAAGATCAATGAAGAAATCTCTGACATCTTTTGTGTTGGTTAATTTTGCTGCGATATTGACGAGGCCTCTGGAGAGGTTCTGCAATTTGGTAGAAAAGTTACAGGCAAATGTCCTGTTATTTTATTATTTACTGTTCTATTTATTTGCTCCTACTTTGACTTTCATCACAGAAAGTGGCATGCGGGATCACATGATGGTGTACTGTATCCCACCTTGAAATTAGCTTCCATCTCGGCAAATGCTTTCGTCTTTCCTCTGAGAGCCGTACAGACCAAACTAAGTTCAGGGCAGAATAGAAGCAGAGGAAACCACATCATTCGTCATTTAAAACAAGCATATTAATGAGTAGCCAGCAAAAAAATGAATAAAAATCCTGTATCGTAGGTTTTTTGTTACCTTTTGTGCTGATCCAAAAGGTCCTTGTCAGAGATTAAAATCTTCAGTTCCTTCAGCTCTTGTAAGAACTCCTTATCAAGATCCACATCCATGTCTTCCACCATGTTATCTACCGGGAAAAAAAAACTCATCTCAGACTCAATTAAGTCCGGTTTTCTAGAGGACGACTAAGAACCTTCACATGCATATCACTCCAGCTGTTCCTGACCATATAAACATTACTCACTTACAATCAGCAAATTGGTAAAAATTAAAGATGATCATGTGAAGTTAAAAAGGACCTCTGGTGGTCATCGGAACACACTGAAGGAGGCCTGTTATTCTAAAAATAATTTCTTTGCATATTTTCCTTGATGTTATTTTTGGTTTTTCTTAATGTTCCTAATAATACTTTTAATACATCTCATTCTCCCCAATCCCTGAGACTTCAGTTCCATCTCACTGACTTGTTGCACATGTACTTAAGTCTTGCATTAAAAAAAACTGGCAGAAAATGGCTAAGAAAACATGGTTTAAAATAGCTCACCGACAGCTCCAACAGTCCAGTTGTCGATAAGCTGCCCAGCACAGAAAGCAAAGTCCTGGAACGTGAGATACTGCAGCTTTCTTTTTCCAGTCTCGAAGCGATTGTTGGCAAAGAAAACAATGGCAGCATAATCCCTGAAACAGACACAAGACATTTATATAAGCTCGCAAATTTAATAATTTATGACCAAGGCCTTCTCAAGAATTTTATCTCAAAACTGATCTGAAGCAACAGTTGTATGAAAGAACAAATCTGTGACTTGGAAGACTAATTTACCTTGCAAGTTTGTCGGAGAGAAGAAAATGCTGGCGAATGTTCTCCACTAGGGGTCCTTTTAGTTCCTCCACAACTTTAAAAACACGTTTGAAATTGTCAAACTGAAATGAAACAAAGTGGAAAAATTTAAAGTTGGGGGGAAAAAAACAGTGAATCAATTAGTAAACAAAGAAGAAAAAAAACATAAAATTAGTCAGTTAAGATGTTTGAGTCTCTTTGTTACTGGATGCTATAAAGGACCACATATGTTTTCTGGTACTCATATTGAGAAGTTGTATAATCATATTGGTATGAGTTGATTTAAATTTACTTAACGTCATACTTATAATCTATAAGAAGTAACTGACTACCTCTCACTACAAATGTGGACGGTGGTTGTGGTGTTAAATTCACCTGTCGCCTGCAGCTCTTCAGTGTCACTGCAGTCTTGGCACTGATGTCATCCAAATCTTTCTTTGTTCCTTTGGAGAGTTTCTTTCCCAAGACTTCTCGGACAAACACGTCATGAAAAGCATAATATCTAAACAGAACCAACATCCAGTAAGAGACATCATTTCTACGTAACACACACGATCACACATACACAAGAATCTTAACACACCTCTCAATAAGGACGGCTTGTCGATTCGGTGGGATTTGAAACAGTAGTTGGTTCCCCAGTTTGGTTGGACAGTGCAGCCAACGTTCGCACATCTGGAATGTCCGGTACTGATCCATGGTGTCACTGAGCAGAACATCTGCACTCGCTTCACACTCCTCCATCACTCCTCCTTCCATTCGCACTTTTACAGCATCGTTCACTGTTTTAGATGGTGAGACATTATGCATAGGTGGTAAATTAAAGGTACGTGCTGCTTCTGGTCTTATATATGCAGATGTTTCAGTATGCTGCTGGTCAGAGGCTTACTCATTCACAATTACTAGAATATCTATCTTGCATAGATTTTTTTAGAGTTTGCATTGTTGAACCTTTAGACTTGTAATCATGTAAGCAGAAGGAATTGATATTTTGTCCTCTATATTAAAGACTGTTGTAAAGTTATTGTCACTCCCCGGACCTTCTTGCACCAAGTTAACACCCCTACCTGTGTATCCATCCAACCAAAGCTGGTACACCTCTTCATCCATGATTGTGGTGTTGCCAACAAATATATCAAGCTCCACCGCCATCTGCGTGTTGGCAGAGTAAGAGTTCAGCACGTAAGTTACAAGTTGCTCCGCATTAGCTTGCCGTCTGTAGATTCCAACCTTAAGCCTTTGCTAGTTGTTGTTTTTTGTTTTGTTTTTTGTTTTTTAGCACTGCCATTGCCACAAAAGCCTTTACCTTGCGTTGAGTACTTTCTCCTTAAAAACAACCAAGATCTTGGAATATGTAGCGATTTAGTCTTGAGGATTTACTGTCGCGTTCTTTCCATATCGGTTCTGATTAGTTATTATTATTATTAGTTATTAGTAATGTGACTTCCTCCATTAGAAGCTACCTTGTATGCTAGCGAAAGAACGCTATGTTTAAGAAAGAACGCGGTGGGCACATTTGCAAAAGGCAGCAAAATAAGCGAATGAACACCGGAATAGAGTCAGATGGAAAGTTAATTGTCACCAATCGCCTTTAAACGAAATCTATTAATTGCTAGCTTCGCTAATGCTACGCTGTGTCAACAACAGCCGTTGCGCAGCATGTACTTCCGGTAACTTGGACCGTCGCCGGAAGTACATGCGCCTTTAATTCAAACGCGAGATCTCGCTGGCAAATACAATCAACAACTGCTCGTTTTCTAGGATTTAAAGCTTTAACTTGTTTTAGACTGGTTAACTGATGGGGTTTTCCCGTATACAACATTGTGTGGTACATTCACGCAGATTCCTCGTCATTTCGAAACAAGTGGGCAGCGTAAATTATCTTTCAAGACATAGCTAGAGTTTAGCATTTATTTATCTTGTTAAGTGTTTTATTTCCGTGTGAATTTTAAAGTTATAATATCTATTTATCACAAATTGATTCGTTGATTTATATACATATAATTCATAATTCCTCTTCTATGTTGCATTTCACAAAAGCAATACACGTTGACAAGTCAGAACGTGGCTTGTACGTCTGTTTTTCACGGGAATCTTTCTAAATTAAAACCGTGGCAAAACTGTCTAATGTACTTGTCTGATCTGAGATAAACCCTTGTACACACACACACACACACACACACACACACACACACACACACACACACACACACACACACACACTTGCTGCTTGCTGCATGTATGGGATACAATCTGCTCTCTTTCCCCCCCGGCGATTAATCTAAATAAATCCCTGCAAATCCCAGAGCGCCCCCTCCCTTTCTGTGTTTCTGCATGCGCCCTTCAAAGTCACAGCTTGGAAACAAACCAGCCAACATGTCTTTTTGTCGGAACTCTCTCTGCTCATCAACTGTCTCCCTTCTAACCTCACATGACACGGTGATTCCATCCCCTGCTCCCCCTTGCGCGGTTAACACCCTGTATTGTTGTGGCCTCAGTGGAACAATGGAGGTGTGACACGGGGCGGAAGGATGTGGCTGAATGCCGTAGCACATAGCCATGGAAAAAAGCCCGCAGTCACTCTTTCCGCCAGTGTAATTTGGAAAGAAAAAAAAAAAGTCGGGTGCGATTGAACAACTATATACAGTGCATATTTCATTGAAGAGCCATTTTGGTGTATTTCTATTAAATACGTGAGAGTAGTACAATTGCTTCTGTATTGTATAAATTTATATTCCGAAAACCTGTAGTGCAAGTGAATTAACAAAGACATCGGGTGGTTATTCCTTTATTATCAGTGCGTATGCGTGTTGTTCCAGTTGAAATAGGGTTTAACAATGGCCTAGTGGGGGCGCACGAGTACCTAGTTTAAGGAGCACATGGTGTTGCTCTCCAACTTCACATCTGGTTGTTTTTATAACGATGACAGGATTGTAAGGGAGAGTCCAAATGATTGTTGAGATTACCGAGATGCCATTTGGCAAGTTCTGACCACAAGTCCGTTTACTGAGAGCCTTTCTAAACCTCAGAGGAAACCACAAACATTTAGATTACTACCGAACTGTCCTGAAATCACAAGCGCACAAGAAGCGAGACTTCCGGAAATGGCTTCAAATTAAGCTTCTCATACTGAGGAAATCGGCTTTTGCTTTGACGCATCTATGACTCATATATTACATTAAAACTCACATCAGTGAAAATTTTTACTTAGAATCGTAGTCATATGAGTAAATCATGACTCAAAATGAATTATTTGGTAATCTTTTAAACGACATAGTTTTACTCTGAAGGTTTTCCACGTGATCACCATTAACAACTGCGTTAGCTTGACGTCCAGGTCGCTGGTTAACGGAGTCGCAGCCGTGAAAGTGGCGCAGGCGGACATTGTTGTGGTAACAGTCCATCCTCAGAGGATGTGCACAGATGATGCACTTATTTCGAGCGGATGGAGGACAAGATTAGGCGGTGATACGGCTTCCCCCCCTCCTGCCCACATGTCCGCGATTTGAATCGTCTGTGGAAAAGCTGCTGCTGCTGCGTCGTACGGAGTCCTCTTTTCAGTCATCCATGGAAGTGAGTCCATTCAGCCGAGGCGAGCGGAACACAGACCGATGAGACGATGGCAGCGGCGTAAGCGGGGGGGAAAAAATCACAACATCTGCAGGGTGTGTGCACCCGAGACTGCTGGATTAAGCCCTTGGACATCATTCGGGCCTTTTGTACGGAGAAACCCATGGGGCGGCTGTTGGCTTGCAAATATTGCGAGAGGAGGTAAAACAAGGCCTTGGGAGAGCACAGGCGTCTTGTGAGAGAATGACATATTGGCGTAAAGGGTTGTAAGTGGTGCGTTTTTTTTACACTCGACCATATTCAGGCATCCATCACGAAGGACAATCAGTTTATTTCGCACGGAAAGCAGCGACTGCTTCTCCCTTCCAAGAAGCCATCTAAATCAAAGAAAGCACATGTTTCCGTCATCAAGAACTGTTGTGACATGACATCTGGATCAGGCTGGATGCAGATGAAGACAAGTATGTGATGTCTTGTCGTGTTGAGCACTGAAAAAAAAACTGTCTTGCCACGTCTCCACGCCTCTATAGATTCTCAGGTACTTTAAGGTGCAACCGTTCATTGAATACAACATGGGCAGTGAGGGTGAGATAATAAACAGAGAACTGTCAAAGATTTCTGACGAGGATTTACTGGCGTGCTCCAAAGAGGAGCTGGTGAGCCGATTGCGTAAAGAGGAATCAGAGAAAATCGCAGCCCTCATCCAGCGTGGCCGGCTGATCAAGGAGGTAAACAAACAGCTGCAGGGACACCTTCTGGAAATCAGGGAGCTAAAAGTCATCAATCAGCGCTTGCAGGAGGAGAACGTGGAGCTGCGGGACCTGTGCTGCTTCCTGGACGACGACCGGCTCAAAGTCAAGAAGCTGGCCAGGGAATGGCAGCTCTTTGGCCATCACGCCGCCAAAGTGATGCGGGAGGACCTGGGCGGATACTTGAAGAAGCTCGCCGACCTGGAGCGCATGCAGGACGGCCTGGTGAAGGAAAACCTGGACCTGAAGGAGCTTTGCTTGGTCCTGGAGGATGAGTGCGTCAGCAGGAGCGACTCCAGTCCCGGCGGCTCCACTGAGCTCAACCTCCCCTGCATGGTGGCCAGGGACTTGGGGGATGGGAGCTCCAGCACGGGCAGCGTGGGGAGCCCGGACCAGCTCCACCTGGTGTGCTCGCCTGATGACTGATGGTCAGCAGCAAAGGGGGGCAGGGGCTTTGAACAAGAAACCTGTAGAGTGAAAAGGCTGATCCTATGGACTGTGGGGAGAGAGCAATTCTATCTAGTACAAATTAAATTGGTGCAAAGCATTAAAACGGGCCTTTTGAATGCTGCCCAGACTTGGTGTGCCGCTTGGTTTTGACTTGATTTTTTTTTTTCACTTGTTCAGGACTTGACAAAGACTTTTAATTGATGTTTGACGGGTGTTTATGTAACTAAATGTTGGTGGGTTTGTTTTTTTAACAACTTCTGTTTTTGTTGGGGGGTTGGGTGGGTGGGGAGTCCGTCTTTTTTATCAGTGGTCTGTTGATTAAAAAAAAAAATGGGACCAAAAAAGTGGGTCACATATATAAATTTATCTCATGCACTGGACTAGACGACACTGGTAGAAGCCTTTTTTCCTATTGCACTGGACAGCGTTACCATGGATCTTTGAATCGCGGATCTAAAGATTCCTTTTAATCCAGTTATGAGCCATATTTAGTCCACTGAATTCCAACAGCACTGAAATAAACGAGTTGTGATAGACGAAGAAAGAATTTGATACCTGCTTTTTGCCAGATACCAGATATTGTGTAATTCTTGGTGCGCTCTCTTCCTCAGGACAGTGGTGGAGTGCCATATGTGCATGATGATTGTCACAATGTGTACAGGCCTGTTAACTTGTCGGATGTGTTTACCCTTCAGGTTAACTGTGGGTCGGAGGGTTCTGTGTTAGAACCTGGCCAGCACACTTAAAGAAGGCTTTTTTCTTGGACCTCACTAAGAGCTGAACTGAATAAATTTGTGTCTCTTTTTTAAAGCCGAAACTCTTTGTATCGAACTGAAAGGTCTACAAGTTTGAATGATTTCTATTCTGTTCACGCCAAACCCTTTTAGAGTCACTTATAACACATTTTGTGTTATTACTATTACATTATTGTTGTGGATGTTTAATTAGCATATCACAGAATTTGTTTGGTCAGCTTCTTCTGTAACTCATGCTTTGTATTTAACATGTAACATTAGATATGATCTTAACTTTGACCTTTCCTTGGTTTACCTGTACTGACTAGCATTACTAACTGATTTTCGGTTTAAATCATAGATGATGTACATGCATTAGAGAAGATTTATTTTGTTGTTAGCTGTTTATTGATGGGCTATGCTCGTAGTGCAATTAAGAGCTTTAAATACAGTGGGTTTGACACTCGGTGCTGGACTGACTTTTATTTTTTTCTGTTCCGCTTTGCAGAAACAATTGCTCACACAGTCACATGATATTGGATTGAGGGAGTAATATCTGCCCTCGTTGACCTCGGCCGATTGATGTTCCCTTCATGTCATACAGACTTAACTGATATCCATCAATTTTATTTTTGGATCGCTGTTCCCACAGTCAGGGAAGCTTAAGAGGGAAGCAGCGCTTTTATCCACTTAGTTATGCACAGACATGGCTTGAAAGCCCCATATTCACAGATTTCTTTCTCTCCTGAGCGCCGCAGCACTCAGATTGACTCTCTTTCCATCACAATTTTCACACTCTGGAACCATTTTAGCAGCCGTCCAACTTCATCTGATGTCTATATGTATTAGCTTGACATTCATCACATCTTGACGTTGTCAGCAGAGTTTTGTGTCACAGTAGAGAGAAAGTCGTTGATATTAGAGGGCCTCAGTATTTTTGAGCCCCTCAGCTATTTGGTACAAGACTTTTTAAAAATGGGCATTTCAACAGTTAAATGACATTCTAAACATTTAAAAAATAAAATATGTAATTTTAAGTGTCAGTGTAAATCGGCATTTAGTTTCAAGTTAAAACATAAGACAAGAAAGTATTTTTAAAACTTTCACTTAATTGATGGTTCTGTTATCAGCTTCACCAGTGAATATCATTTTGTACTTCCTTGAGCTTTTAAGTGTCTCATTTTTCACTGTAAAAAAAAAAATCTTTCTTGACTTGAAATGATCAGTCATTTTTTGACTAATCTATGGTTTTTATAAAGAGCAGTCTGACTCTATAAACACTTACTCCTTTACCTTCCAAGCAACAACAATACATTGAAGTTATGAAACACTCTTCTTTATTTTCTGTAAAGTAGTACAGCATTGACAAAAATATATCAGCCAGGCACTGCCCATGAAAATATTCTATCAGAAAAACATTACCAAAAATATATATATTACACTCTCATAAATAAATACAAAATGAGATAATGTATGTGAACATCTACGGCCCAGCCCTAGTGGTCAATTATCTGCATAGTAAAAATTAGGCTTCTGAAGAGATTAATATAAAAATAAGGCTCATTTATTTATTAGCTCTTTTCCCTTAGTGAGGATGTTTATAAAGTGTTTCATTACATGGTGTAAAAATGTAACAAATCATTTAACACATTATATTGAGTTAATTCTATATATCACTATTATATTATTTAACATCATAGAATAGTATAGTAAACTTTTCATTTTCTTCAAAGAATAAATTCTGCATGCAATGCTTTCAAAATGTAATTCTACAAGTTACCCTTTTAAATGACTAGTAGGCTGACTTGATATTAAAATTAAAGAGTGTAACATTCTCATCTTAATAAGGCAATTAATGTGCACGTCTGTGCACAGGATCAAATTTACCAAATGCACCAGTTGCGAAAGAAAGTGCACCGTGAAATTGTTTTCGCAATCATGGGGTTAATTTCCGGAATGTTTCCCCAAGTACCGCTTACAAACACACAGAGTTCAATCAGATCGAACGTCAGTGTTTTTCACCAAGATGCCAGGACCGACCATCGATCACAGAGTAAGGATTGTTGGGGAGTGCAGGGAGTGATCTGATTGGTCGCCGCTGCTGCTACTGCGACGATGAGCTATGCCGCAGGGCTCCGGGTTCCGGGACTGCAGGACTCTTCCCTGGTGGGATGCAGCTTGGGATGAGATGGAGGCACTAGTGTCCAGTGGGGCAGACGGATAGGTGAAGACCATGCCAGCTGTGAAGGGTGTGGGCGAAGGAGTGGATATGAGAACTGGGGTGTGAAGCGACTCTGACTCAACAGCGACAGCAGCAGCGGAGGACGACGACGCAAACTTGTTGGGGATGGTTATCTTCGGCTTTGGCTTTTCAATCTTCATCTGCAGCTTGGTTGAGGGCCTGGGTGAATTGGTGTCTTCCGGCTCCAGTTTGATACCTCCCAAAGTGGACACTGGCGGCTGTTCGTCGGACTCGGAGTCGGAGTCGTCTCTTTTGCAAATGGGGCGGTGAGCCTCCAGGACGAGCTCCAGCTTGTCCTTCTCCTTTTGGAGCTCATCTATTTCCTTCTGCAGACGTGACTTCTCGTCCTCCAGCATGTCAGTCTCCTACACAGACGAGACAGAGCAGACATGTAAACGCTCTCGACATAATGACAGGCTCCTTTCCGTGGCCTATTCCCTGTGTACTTTCAGTGTGAATCGTGTGACATTTCTGTAATGCTCACTCACATTTTGCAGCGTCTCTGTCAGCTCCCGACGGCGGTTCCGACATTTTGCTGCTGCCAGTTTGTTCCTCTCCCTCCTGATTCTGCGTCTCTCATATTCCTCGCGGGACAACTGTACAAAAAAGAAAAAGAGAGGAAAAGCTTAACATTATGCTTTGAAAAAAAAAGTCAAATACCTAATAATCATCTTCCAGTACTAATAAACTAAAGCTGGATGCTGAGGTATGGAATAGTTTCATCGTGTTAAATGCGGTCAGATATGCGAGTCAGTGAGGCAGCCTGACACGAGAAGAAACACCACCACCGTGTGTGTGCACTGAGTCATGACAGACATGGCGGCTGAATAATTTTGAAACATCCAAGCTTCTGTCTCTTTGTAACACTCCGCCTCTGACTTCATCCGCAGTCTCCCCTGAATGTGTGTTGCCTGCCACTCCAAACACTTCCCGCCCTTTCATGCCCATGTGGATGAGTCACGCTCAGACCCCAAGCTGTGACTCAGGTGTGAGTCACAGCTCATGACTTGCCTCTGAGTCACATGACACTCCACTTCCTGTACAGCTACGCTCCAAGAAAAAAAAGGAAAAAACTGGGACAGGAATATGTGCTAATCAGAGTGGCTGACGATACACATTACTGAAAAGCAGTGACAAAAATTATGACATTTCTCAATGGCGTACAACTGTGTCGAAACGAGCTTCCTATACTCCCGTGCCCTCTCATTCTTAACTTGCTTTGCTAACAGAAAAAAAGCAGAAATTGAGATATACAGACAACATGTAACAGGAGATCATTACACTGAGTCAACACTGAGTCAAAGTAAACATAAAAGAACACAAACAAGGTTAATTTTCTCCACCTCATTTTAGATAATCTATGAACTGACCACAGATTATATAACTCATTGAATAAATAACCAAAGCTTTTGTCAGCCCTTCCCTGAATTATATGGTTTGTAGGTCGAAGGTCACAGAAGTGTGTCATAGGGCACTACAGGATGTTGCATACTGTACAAGCACTCATCATTGTGCTATTGCCCACACCTTGAAATCTGAAGTCACTCTGAGGGGAAACATAGATCCTTGAGGAGCTTGTTTATAAGCCTGAGCTCTTTTAAAGATAAATACACTAAAGATATTGTCTTTTTATATCAACTGAGAGATTATAGGAACCATCGTCCTTACATGCTCATCATTGCGTCGCCTTGTTGAAGAAGCAGCAGTGGTGGCCGATGCCCTGATGACCCCTGGTCTCAGAAAGTGGGAGTGGGAGTGAGTCGGGCCCAGCGGCCGAGCCCCTACCACAGTTGGGTATGGGGGCACCGGGGACCTGGAAGGGCCTGGTGGGTGCATCAGGGAGGGCTGGACCAGCCACTGGAGGTCCTGGTTGGTAGTGATAGCGTTGAGACTGGGTACAAACTGACTGGTGCTGGCCATTGTATACTTCTGGGGAGGAAGAAAAATGTGGATTAGTTTCATGATTGATGAATGAGTAAAGAGTGTTTTCTATGTTGAATCAAGAACTATTGTTAAGGAAGCTGGGCTTCTGGATTGACATATTGATAGTATTTCAAGCTGACACACAAACAGAACCATAATTCCTGTTGGAAGTCAAATAATGATGCTGGGGGAGCTGTCGATGGTTTGTCAGGTTTGTCATTTTCACATTTGGCCTAAAATTCTCAACGTCCTACTTCCCTGCTGGCTATCTTTTATCTCTCCCTCACTATCTGTCTGTGATAAGGTGTTCTCGGGTTAAATGAAAGCAAACCTACCTGTTCCTGGTTTGTGGTGGTGGAAGCGGCGGTGCTGCCCAGCGACACGGGGATGGACCCGGACCCGCTGTCAGTGTACGGCGGGTTTCCTCCTCGCTCGTGACTCGCAAAGTTTCGGTACATCCTCGCTGCTTGAAAAGAGAAAAAGAGTATGAATTGTTTCCAGATGAAACTTATAAAGCTGCCGGGTTTCCACAAAATCACTCCCAGCGCGATTCTCGCGTAATCAATTTCAAACTTTGGGGTAAGCCCACCTTATTGCGGTAAAGCGGTAGAGTCCACACGGGTGTGTTTTTGAGGGGGGGGCTTGGAGAGAACTGCCGCCTCGCTTTCGGTCAGAACGCCCAGGAAGTTCCGAAAAAGTCTTTTAGTGCATCGACAGCTGCTTAGTCACACGTCCAGCAGCCAAAGTCTGGCAGGGACCGTGCGGTTGTAAACTCTTAAAGCGGCTCCGACGGTCCACCACGCCCCTCCGAACTTACGGGAAATAGTGCTGTCTGGAATCGCTCGCCAAGGAGACACGTGTGGTGACGTCATTGGCCATATAAGGTGAGAGTTTCCTCCTGAGAGTAACAGGGATTCCTCAAACAGAAAAAAGGGACGTTTCGCATGCGGGTTTTTTCTTCTTCGACGTCTTCTTCTTCTTCTTCTTCTTCTTCTCCTCCGCTATGATGCAGTGGTTAAACTACAAGTAGAGTTTCCGACTGCGGTGGAAGCGCGCTGTTCTAAGAAATCGCCCGGCTGAACTGTAAAGTTACGGTTGAATATCCACTAGATGGTTGCAATTGTAACTGTTACACAGGATAAAGAGTAGGCCTATGTCTACATAGTAAGATTGATTATTTTAATCAACCAGCAGAATCGCTTAGCAAAGGATAGACGTATAACTGACTGGTCTGTATAGTCTGAGACAAAGTAAAGTGAGTTTTATATTGCGGAACACCGTGGCGTGTGTATGTCATGTTTTAAAATATTGGAAAAACACAACCCGTTTATTACATCATGTGAACTATGTTGTTGTACCTGTTTCAGCGCACGCATGTGTCTTATGTCTAAAAAAAAAAATAATACATGGATATGCTTAGACGGACTACGATCATGCATATGTTTTATGTATTATTTATTCATTTATTTATTTATTTTTAAAAGACTTAATTAAAAACCAATCCAAACTATATTAACCTTAATTATAATCACTACCTCATATGTACTCTTTAAATTCGGAAATATTTGAGAGAGATGATACATTTTTACATTTTGTACAGGAGGATTGAAAAGTAGTTTTAAGTGTAAACATTATTCAGGCTTATACTTCATAAAATGGATCACAATTAATGGGATATATTCTGTATGTTTCACAAAACAATGTGAGATTGCACTTAATTTCAAACTGATTGTTGTAAAATGCTGGCAAAACTACACGTATGTGTGAGGTTTTGGCAGTCACTCACTTTCACTGACAAAACAGCATCAGTGTCCACATGCCTGTGGAGATGAGTCAGTCGAGTACAACAAAGCTCCTCAATTATTTCACCATCTGTCTCATTGACTGTTTTTTCACGTTCAAGCACATTATAGCACGGAGCACAGATGAAAAAAAGCCTGTTGTACTTTGAGCACGCTTACTGTGTCAAAACAGCTGCTGATCTTGCAGTCCCTCAGGACAGAGTTCCCGGCAGAGGCTGATTTATCCAAGTTGTCGCCTGCCTGACCTGGGTGTCACATTACTGCTTCTTATTACTGATTGGCATTGTGCTTTATTTTAAGGAGTCACTTTGGATAATTGCACAGGCAGTTGCTGCCGTACACCAAACGTGAAAAGAATTGGACGCGTTGAAGGTCCTCATATTTATTTTTTTATTTTTTTTTAATCAAAAAAAATAAACTTGTGCGCACTTGAGCCTCTTATTGACTTATGATTGAGGACAGAGACAAAGAGAAACCCTCCAGGAGCATGACATTTAACAAGGCCTACACCCATACCTGTAGCTCAGCTGCCAAGCTGCCACGCTGACTGTTGCATATCAGATGTCAGCAAGATAATACTCGTGCGCAGACCTTTTTTTTTTGTTTAGTTGGTTTTTTTTTTCCACGATTGATGGTGTAATGAAGAGAACGGTACAAGCACAAGGTGAGAGTCGGATGAGTCAGGTTGTAGGAATGCAACGATGACACACACTATGCCTAATTATGACATGTTAGAACATGTTGGACACCATTCTCACAGATTCAGAGGAGATCCATAAGAGTTCTTCTTCAGAATGTTAATTATTTATTCAATTGATTCATTTTTGGCCGGCGATGAACTGGCAACTTGTCCAGGGTGTCACCCTGCCTTCGGCCTATACGACAGCTGGGATTGGCTCCAAAAACCCCTGAGTGCAGGACCAAACGGGTATTGGAAATGGATGGACGAATGATTCATTTTCTCTTGCTTTATGTTTTTAGTGTTTTCTTACATTATTATTATTATTATTATTATTATTATTATTATTATATTATTATTATTATTATTATTATATCGTAATAAAAATAATTCTGTTCAGTTTGCTTTCTGTTTTGGATTGAGTTTTCCCTCCAAAACTTTGACTTCTAGGGGGTTTCTAAGGAGAGCGGAACTTTGGATTCCATTCCATTCCATTCCTTTTGACTCACCCACCAAAAATCTCCGCATCTATCCACATAGGATATACACACCCACCAATCCCGCACATATTTCACAAAGCAAATGAGAGCATCATCTGGCTGCACGTGTTTGCATTCAGTTCCATGGAGCGGTTGCAATTTAACATCATCAAGAATATTACAGATTCCACGAGGGAGATTTTGTCAAGATTTTTAGATCAAATATTCATTCATTCATTCATTCATTGCTTTTTGACTCAAATATTAGTCAAACTACTACCCCGATCCAGCTTGGTTTATATAGATTTATCTGTCCTTAAAAGTGCTTCATCAACAAGTAAAAATGTTGTTTTGTTTTTGTTTTTGAACTTGGATACGATATTTAGTTGGCTAAATTTGAGACACACACACACACATACACACACGATAATGAAATGTCGCAAAGGTGTCGTAAGTGAGAGCAGAACTGTGTTCCGTGCTTCGCGGCTGTGCAAGGTTTTGTGCCACGCAGGCACACAGCAGTCAGCCAACCGCTGCTGATGGGCGGGATCACACGGCAGTCTTCTAGCCACGTAGCTAGCAAACAACGTTAGCCTTGAAGGTAAGTGCACACTTATTGTTTTGTTTTGCTTTAAAACATTTTTTTAAAGAGCAATGCCATCTGAGTGGCTATCATTGCATTTGAAATGCCAATCTTAAAACACAGTTGCCACAAGTGTGACCCTGAAGAGTTTGAGGTTATGATCAGAAGTTATTGGTGAAGCTAGTGCTAGTGAGCTAGTGAGTGGCAGCAGTACCAACTCATCAACCGCATCATTTTAGACGCAGTTAGGTTAGCAGCACAGCTAGCCTCTCTTAGCAACACTGCCCTCTTCTTTCCACGTATGTTTCATTTTCCTGGCGCTAGTTGTGGGACAAGTTAGCGGTGTTTAAACGGCAGAGCTCCTTAGCTTGCTGACCAGCTTGTTCCGTGTTGCGTCAACAAGGCTTTCACTGAAAATTTACGTGTTGCTGGTTTTATTTCAAGCTAGCGTGAGTGGACGTCACGATGGACTTGTCACATCCCGGCTATCGTGCAAGTAAGTGAACATTTTCAATTATGGTTTATCCTATTAAAATAATTCCTTCTTATTTAGAACTTTGGTGTGTGGGTTGAGCATACACATGACAGTACATTGCCCATAGTATTACGACTGGTATAGTGTTCCAAAAAACTCATTTCTTTTATGCACCTAAATGAATTAATACAGGAATATTATTTAATATGCACGAGATAGATAGTGTTGGAGACTTCCTGCACATCTTGTGCACTACAGCAACTACCTTGGTGTTGGCCTTCACAAAACAGGAACAAGTAGATGAACTGCAGAGTATTGTGCATATGATTGTTCTTACATATAGTGACATACAAAAAAAAAATCCTGCAAGAATGACCAACAAAAGTGTATGCATGAAGGAGTTTATGTGGACTGATCCTCATTAATTCACACTTTAGAGATTGACCTAAAGTTTAGAGTTGTTAGGCGACAGCATTTTCCACACAAAGTAGAGTTAGTGTACCAGTTAAATTCTTGAAGTATTACTCAGCATATCACCCAAGCCATCAGTGTTTACTTTTAGCATGTATGTATGCATGCATGCATGCATGTATATTCATGCCAAATTCCTTGTTTTTTTTCCCCCCAGCCAAACCAAGAGCTCGTGCAGCTCCCCCCGCGACGGATTCTGTCCTCTTCGAAGACACCAGCTCTGCACCACCAGCAATGAACAGTCAAGGATACTACACCCCGGGGTACAACATGGGGGCACCCTCGAACGACTTGCAAGGAGGCCCCGGGATGAGCAACCTGTTTGCTGACCCAATGGCGAATGCGGCGATGATGTATGGCTCCTCAATAGCCAACCAAGGAAAGGATATGGTGAACAAAGAGGTGAGGAAATACCGGACATTTGTTCCGTCCCCATGGGTTTTTGCAAATAATGCACTGCTAATCTAACCGTTGCTTAGCAGGTTTGTGTCAGGTGTTAATCCAGAAATTTATCTTGAGATGTGTATTTCACAATACCTTTGTGGGATTGTATTTAATTCTTTTTAAATGCAGGCGTTCACATGCATAGTGTTTTTACGGTTAAAATTGGTCAACATAATTCCTTGTTTATTTTGCGAAAATTGCATGAATTAAAGGGAAGCGTCTGGACGTTTAGAAGAAACATTGCTCCGCTTGATTGACAACGTTGAAATTGTGTGTACACAAATTGACTTGCATAACTGACAGTCATTCCCAATCTCTTGAGTTCATGTTTTGCACTTCTTTTCGCCTCCCAGATCAGCAGATACATGTCCGTGAACAAGCTGAAATATTTCTTTGCCGTTGACACAAAATACGTCTTGAAGAAACTCATGATCCTCATGTTCCCCTACACACACCAGGTACTGTAACAATCACTAACATTTATGCAATCAGACATTGTCCCACATGAACAGACAGGACAACTGAGAACATGTAATAGTGTAGTGTAGTGTATGTTTCCAACCGCTCATCACGCAGATAATTGCTCATTTTTATCTGAATGATAACTTTATTTATAAAACAATATAATTTAGTGATTGCCACTGCCTGTTTCAGCTAAGTAACCCTTCACACACAGACATGAATTAGATTTTAAATGATGTCACCACTCCAGACATTCTGTGCCCTGATTACACAGACACTACAGTCCACACTCTGCTTACAAGACCAGGGCCAATGAGTTTTTACTATCTAGGCCTCAGCACTGTGTCCTGTAGGATTTACACCATTGCAGTTCGGTGATAGTTGCTGTACCTTAAGCTGGGGTTGTTTTTAAATATAGAACAACTTAATTCTTATTGCCTCCATGGCAGGTACTGTCTGTGAAGTCAAACTTTGATATGGTCCTGTACACTAGTCAAAAGATCATAAAGTCTGTCGTTCACTTGAACAATTACCCTTTTACCACATTCAGATTAGCGTTAGCATTTTGGTCATCATAAAGATACTTTTTTTTTGTGGCAGTTGCTCTGCGCTTTGTAATGAATGTGTCCAGTGTAGTAACAGCACCGCAAACCTCAAAATGAAACGCATTTGAACTGTGCAAGATGGTTGACTTGATGCCACGTCTGTCTGATCTTCTCGCTAGGACTGGGAAGTCCGTTACCATCGGGACACTCCGCTGCCCCCGAGGCAGGATGTGAACGCACCTGACCTTTACATACCCAGTAAGTTTTCTGTGAGCACCAGATGACCAAGAGCAGAGTCCTTTGTACAAACTTTGTTTTCCTGTTTTTTTTTTTAGCAATGGCTTTCATTACCTACATTCTACTTGCTGGTATGGCCCTGGGCATCCAGAAGAGGTGAGTTTGTTCTTCTTCAGGTGTTTTTATGACTCGCTGCCGACGTGTTTGTTTGAAATTAAAGGCGTGTGTGGTGTATGTGTCTCTAAAGGTTCAGTCCTGAGGTTCTGGGACTGTGTGCCAGCACTGCGCTTGTGTGGGTCATCATCGAGGTCTTGGTGATGTTGTTGAGTTTGTATCTGCTGACTGTGCACAGCGACCTCACAACCCTTGACCTCGTTGCCTACAGTGGATACAAATACGTTGGGTAAGTGTCACTTTATTGTCAGTGTGTGTTACACATGTATCTGCAGTTGTGATCAGACATGAGAAAAAATGGTAATACATCTGTTTGTTATCTGCCTCTTCACCAGGATGATCTTCACATTGATGTGTGGCTTACTGTTTGGCAGTGATGGTTATTATGTGGGCCTAGCCTGGGCCTCTTGTGCTCTTATGTTCTTTATTGTAAGTGGCTTTTATTCTCATCTACTTCTTTCTTAATCAACTTGTCTGCTCTGCAGTTGTAAAAAAAAAAAAAAAAATCGTACTCATTGCCTGCCTTTTAACTGGGCTTTTGTCCCTTTTCAAGGAGAAAAAAAAATAACTGCACATTGCTTTCTCTGCAGGTTCGATCCCTGAAGATGAAGATACTTACATCTCTGTCCTCGGACTCGATGGGAACCGGATCAAGTGCCAAACCGCAACTCCGCCTTTATATCACTTTGGCCACTGCACTCTTTCAGCCAATCATTATTTACTGGCTAACTGCTCATCTGATCAGGTGACCAACAGGCATTTCATAACACAGGTTCCAAGTGTATTGTACCCCCCTAAAAATGTGGTTTGTGATTTTGTACACCTGCCTTTTGTAAGCTGTTTTCACTCAAAACAATCCTGCAGACAGTGTCAGATTGCAGTGTGTGTGTTGAGATTGTCTCATGGACATGCTTGTAACCACAATTTAACCACAGATTTGCAGAAAAATGCCTGAATGGAAGATTCTTCTTGTGCATCAACCATGAGAATATGTATAATTTAAGGAATGATGAGGAATTCTTATTTTTGGATGCCCAACTTTAAGAAAGACATTTTCCAACAGGAAGTTTTTCATTGTGATCATTTTTTTTTCCTATAAAATGTTCTTAAACATCAAGAACACAGAGACATTACAAATATGATACGAGTGCCGTATGGTAATGTCGTTGAATAGTTTCTCATTTAATTCCTCTGTTATTTATCTGCGTTTGACAAAGCATGACATTTGGATTTTTTTTGTAGAAAAAATATATTCTGCTTTTGTGCATTAAATTTTAACAGTGTCCACAATTCTTTGCTTTACTTATTATTTACAGTTATGTTTCTTTTTTCCAGCATTAAGTATGATCGGCAAGATTTTACTTGAACAAGAGGTTGTTGCATAAATATTTGAACCCTTTGGTTCTATTTGCAGGGAATGACATTTTTGAAAGTTATTGTCATTGGTCACTGAGGTTGAAATATTTCAAAATCAAATGTTTCAAAATGCATGGCTGGTAATTACGAAAGAGCATTAATATATTCACTTTAAGGTGCAAAATGTCTTGGAAAGAATTCTAAATAAAAGTTTAGAATTTCATCTTCTTAGAATTCTAAGAAAAAAGTCATAGGCAAATGCATTTTTTTTCCCACGAGTCCTTTATTTTAGTTGTTCACTAGACGGTCTTGTGCGGTAAAACACAGCAAGCATATCAATCCAAAATGTATGATTTCTATTCATAACATTCATAACATATACGTTTTATGAAAAGCTAGCAGTGAAACTGCTTGGATGTCAGCCAAGATAAATGTGGTAATTCTTGTAGGCGAATATACCAAAAACATATTACCAGTTAAGTCTTATGTCAGGACAAGTGAAGAGCAAAACTCCTGTTTAATCACCCCGATTCCAGTGCACATGTAGCTTTATCATTAGGCCACTGGTATCTAATTGTTTGTTGTTTTATTTATTTATTTTTTTGCCGTCGGTCTTGGGAGAGAGCGCGGCGACTGCTGGTGCGCGCCCGAGCGTGTGCACACTGCAAAGCGTCCTTTTGGTTTCCATGGCAGCGGCGGACGGCAACAGAGCCTCGGAGCGAGAGGTGTTCGAGTCCGATCGCCAACATTGGCACCTTTAACTTCTGAAAAGACGCGTTTGGAGAGAAAAAAAAAACATTGGACGGACCTTGCAGTGTCCACGCCGTCCGCGGTTCGAAGCTTCGGTGAGTATCTACCAACCTGAGCCTGATGTTTTAGGGTGGTATTTGCCTCTTGACTAAGGTTTACCTGCGAGCGAGGGGGGAAAGGCGGCTTTCTGGACAAAAATGAAACTTTATATCGCTCCGCCATTTACTGGTGTGGTGTTGCTTAAGCCATGCGGCATCACAAACGGACGGTCTGTTTTGATAGTAAGTTTTGATTGGTTACAATGAAAGAGACGAACCGCGGTCGTGTCGCTGGCCAATGGAAGAGGGCACATGTTGTAGTGTTGCGCTGCCAGCTGCAAATGGGTGAGAGCCGCCGCAGCTCTGCTGGTCACGCTTTGTGCGGATGAAAACAGGACACGGCTGTAGGCTGCACCGGGTGGACTTTGGATTGATGCTCCACCGGCCGGAATGAAGGACTAATCTTTAACTAAATTAAGCTGTTTTGACTTTTTCCATAAGTAGGTTACTACTTATGGAAAGACTTAAAGAGATTTTAATTCCATCGAATCGGTTTAAATATATTTTCTGTTATTGTGTCTGGTGTGTTTGTACCACCTTCATTTCAATTAAGGACGCTTTGATGTTTTAAATACTATTTCTTACAAATTAACAGATGTGGCAAAAGTACTCACATTCTACTTGAGTAAAAGTATGGATTCTTGTGGGGGAAAAATCGGGCAAAAGTACTAATTCAACTCCTTTACTAAGGTAAAAGTAAGAAAGTACATGTTCTGAAATGTACTTAAGTAAAAAGTTTTTTCAATTAATGTACAATGCATTTATTGATAAGCAGAGGCACACACTGGAATAAACTCCCTCTAAAATATGACCCACATCTATATTTAACACAACAGCATAGTTTAAATGGCTCCACTTAAACCAACAACAACTGTAAGAATAAGTGAATTACTTTTAACAGAACTTGTATCTTTTAAACTCTTTTTAACACAAAAGTAACAAGCATGTTTTTCCAATGAAAAGGGGTAGAAAGTACAAACGTTTTTGGACATGTGTAGGGAGTAAAAGTAAAAAGTTGTTGGAAAAAGAAATTCCCAAGTCCACATACCTGATAAATACTTACATACAGCGACTTACCACCTCTCTTATTTACCTACCTCATCATTCCCATACTTTGATATCTCCCTGCAGCTGCATGATCCTTTAGGTTTCCCATCTTGGAGATGGAGAGTAGCCCTCACACACTGCCACCCTCCTCGCTGTGTCCCAGCACCTACGGGGGGTCACTCCCGTTCTCCTCTTCGCCCCAGCAAAGCGGCTCCAATGGTCATCTTTTGCTCCCGCTGTCGCCCACCTCTCTCCCACCGTCCCCTGTGTCACTGTCCCCGGCCACGGCAGAGTCCGTCCACTCCTCTTCCCCGCTCTCACACTGCGCCACGTCGCAGTGCTTTGATGGACAGAACATACAGGCTCTCAACTTGCCCGACCAGGATGACCTGACCTGCCTCAGCTGGCTGCACCAGAGGAGCGACCTACTGCCACTGCAACCCATAGTCAAGATCAACCCACTGCCCCAGCTGGAACTCTCTCTGGAGCCCACCCGACCTGAACGCACCATCTCATCCAAGCCCCCGTACTCTTTTAGCAGTCTGATATTCATGGCCATCGAAGACTCGCCCAACAAAAGGCTTCCGGTCAAGGACATCTACGAATGGATCGAGAACAACTTCCCTTACTACAGGTCAGCAACTGGAGGATGGAGGAATTCTGTCAGGCACAACCTGTCGCTGAGCAAGAGCTTCCGACGCATTCAGAGGGACAAGAATCAGGTGGGTGATGTGTGCAATCAGCCACAATCAAAAACAGGGTACTGTTCTGCTAACTAAAAAAAATCTATAGCTTGAAACTTAAATGTTTGCATGTTATTGTCTTGTTTCAGTCAGTGGGAAAGGGATCCCTGTGGTGCGTGTGTCCAGAATATCGGCCGGCGCTCCTGGAGGTGCTGAGGAAGACCCACAGTTATCACAGCACCAACATTAATCTGATAAATAATCCCGCTTTGTAAGTAAAAGACACACTGCACAAACAATGAGCAAATGATTTTGATTCATTTTTATATACCTTTTGACATAAACAATGGCATCATGCAATCCTTGTTTAAAAAAGTGTTTCAGTCAGGACTTGATATACATTGACAATATCAATTTCTTTTAGTTGGACTTCACATATAATGTAGAGAATTGGCACTTTATTTAAAAAACAAAAGTGTGCTGAATATTTGTTTTATCTGTGGTCTGAAGGAGGACATCAATTTTTATAAAATTGAGGGGGAAATGTGCTATTGTTTAAATAGAATTCAAATTGATTGTCCACAAGAATAGTAATAATTTTCCAATAGCAGCCGGTGCTCTGCAGAATGATCTAAAACTTAATGAGTCTGTCTTGCTATCCTGTGTGCAGGTTGGAAGAAGCTGAATTTGGGTTGCCTGCGATGTGCGACTCCTTTGAAATCACAGGTTGGTGACTCTGCAGACTTCTTTAGTCCAGCAACATTTTGTTCTTTCAAAATTTATTTTAAACTTGAATATTTTTTATGATTGTCTTAACTCTGCAGTTTGACACTTTTATGAGGTGCAGCTTTTCTTCTGCTCGGCAGCTTTCTCAACATTTCACATTGTTCCTGTGTTTGTGTTCGTATGTCATGGCAACAGCCTTCTTTTAAAGAGACAGGCCAGCAAATACCTAGGCTTGGTCCCTTTGACATCCCCTCATTTTGTTTCTTTGCCTAGACGCTACACTGACCCACACATCCGCTGAGGAAGTTGCTGCTCAGTCAGCCCGTTCGAAAATAGGCGATCAATATTTTCAATGCATTCTTTGCTTAGCAAAATGTGACACAACCTGCTTTTTTTTTCTCATGCAGATCCCCTGTGCCACACCTTCTTCCTTTCCTCACCTTCACCCCAAACCTTGACGATGGATAACCCAACATTGTGTGAAAACCCACCGTGCCCTTTGACCCCGGATCACGAAGAGCTCGTCACCATGGAGTCGGTTGAATACCAACAGGAGGTCACCGAGGAGATGGAAAAGGACCCGTTGTCTGACAGCGGGTACATAGAGTTACACTACTATGAGTCTCATCAGTACTTGGTTCTGCCTGGGGACACAGAACTGGACCTGGAGACTGTGGAGATTTTGCAGCTCGATGCTGAAGTTCAAGAGGCTGCTGGTTCCCTGCTGGACCTGGCTGGTGGTGGATATTAGTGTTAAATGTTGATACTCAGAACTGAAGTACCACCATGACCTCAGAGTGAGCAAATATCAGTGATCGAACAAACTAACAATATCAAATGTATATTTGTCTGAAATCATAAATGGTAAGGGGTGAGTGAAGTGAAATGTTGACTCTGACCTTTGGTTTGTGCATTGTTTGTAGTTAGACTTTAACAAAATTAGGAACAGCATTTTATGCTTGTTTGGCTAATGGAACTCATAAAATGCTTAAATCTTTTTCCACCATGAATTTACAACCTGGACAAAGGCTTGAGAGCATAACGCTGACTGAATTGTGTTTAGAAACAATCAAGTATTAAAAGTATTGTGCCCTTCAGTAGGCTTCAATACACATTGATGTTGAGGGTGAAAATGCAGTTTCTGGTTCAAGTAAAAGCTTCCTAAAGCTGACTGCCGAAAGCTACTGTCGTCTCCATTACAATTCTGTTACAATATCCACGGCTGACCAACCACAATAATAATTGTCTGTTGTGCAAATGCTTTTTCCCTAAAAGGTCCGGTACAATACTGCACACTGCAGTAGTTTTTAATATATTAATATTAAAAACTTTAATAATATTAAATTTATAATAACGTTTGGTTGTAGACCAGATTTTAAAAAGCACTATTAATATATGCTCTTCCAATTTCAAGTCTTGTATGTTGATTATCATTATCTTTATTTTTCTTTGAATTTGTTTGATGTACATGATATCTTGAATTTCTAAGCTGTCTCTGGACTTGAGAACTTTGACAGGAGATTTAAGTTTATCAAATGTAATCATGTTAACTGAGAAAAGTTGGAAACAGGGATATTTCTGACTTGAAATGTCACAAATTCACTGCCATTTGTTTGCTCTACTTCAGAGTATATCGAATTTCTGATGTCTATCTGCAATGTCTGTTGTATTTTTAGACTGCTAGATTTTATATCCCAACAAATAAATCTGCCATGTCGTCTTTGTGTTATGATTTGTAATGTTTTGTCTAGTTTCGTGATCATTGCGAAGTTAATATCGCCATTAGATGGCGCACTAACTACCACAATTCAAGCCCGTGTTCTTAATGTTCTTAATGTTTATTATCCCTAAAAAATATATATATATATATATATATATATATATATATTTAAAAAAAAAAGTTCTTATTGAAACAATACGTCAGCGTAAAAATAAATCTCTACCGATACTTTTTTGTAACCAGAGTTTACCAACTCTTATTTATTTATTTTTTTTATCAAACTTGCCAGGCAGTTCCGTATTCGTGACTTTATATAAACAAACACATCTGAGAGTCGAAAAGGACGCTGGATAATGTAGTTCACAAGTATCTCAAGTAGAGAAGAGGACTCTTATAAAACTACATTAACCGTCCAACGCTTGGTTGAATGCGGAAGTGGGTAAATTTTCGTGGTGGAAAAAAGTTCTCAGAGTTGTTTTCATGCCAGCGAAGAGGGGGGCAAAAAACTTGTGTAAACCTAGTTTCGGGACTCTCCCCATTTCGTGTTGAAGCCAGTCGAAGACATCCAAGGTAATGTTAAATAGTGAAATGTGAGTTAAAGTGGGAGCTATGTTCTTTGCAGGACCGTTTTGTTTGTTTACGTGAAAACGATGCTACATCGTTAGCATTAATGTCCGTTGAGCAGTCAACTCGCTCAAACGCGCTCCCAGTTCCACATAATCGGCTTTTTCTTTCTTTTGGAGACGTGCACTCCAGTAGTTTGGTTCGTTGCAATTTGGCCTGACGTGAGCAGAATCTACTGGTTCTACTGGAGGTTATGATTCTGACAAGGTCCTCTAGGACTTTGCGTGTGAGATTTACGGAGCATGTTGGTCATTAAGTTAATGCCTCGTTGTTTTCCTTATAAAGTGATCATTTTAAAAAGTTTATATACTCTTTTAGCCAGACTATGATATATATATATATTTTTTTTTTCCAAAAAAAGAAAAAAAAAAAGTCTTCTAAGAAATGCCAACTGTCTCTACTCGGAGCGCCTCACCCTTTGAGGAAAGGTGAGGTCGGTTGTGAAAGCAACGAGCGTTGGGTGTCATTATCTCCGTCTGGCTGTTCTGACAGAACTTCCACGAATTTCACGAGAGAGCAGGGTTTAGGGCGGGAGAGGGGGGCGTTGTCTCCAGAAAGCTACGACAATGAAATCTATTGATGCAGCCAATATAAAATGCGTGTAGGAGAGCGTTCTTCTCAAATGTGCCAGCCAGAGGCGAGGCGGCATGACGCACACGAGGAGCCAGTTCTGCTCACAAATAAATATTGTTCCTGATGGAGGCTTCACGACGTGTGGGGATTTTATTATCACTGCCACGCCACAGCTTTATCTGCGATCATCATCATCTACACAATTTATGTTGGAAGCTGAAGAGACGAATATCAAAGCTCTATAGTGTGGCCTTTATGGCAAGGCTTACATTTTGGTTTATACTGCTTTTTAATTTACTCGCCCCCTTTAAATGTTCAGTTTTCTGAACACTGGAAAACATTACCTCAGCATAAATCAGACAGAAATAAGACTGTTGGTGTTACTCATTGTGACTTCAAATATGGGCCGTTCTTCACACCTAATAAACTGTCAGCAGTGTGTGAATGTTGAGTGAGCAGTTCTATTTTTTTTTTATCTTGTTCTTCTTTGTTCTGCCACTTTTACGAGACTCTGTGTATTAAAACTCTTTATCTCTTGTGGTAGTGTGATATTGCTTTTCCCTTCCATGCAATTTAAATTCAGGATTCCCACTTTTGTTCCTCGCATCTTGTTAGATTGAGGCAATATTTCAAATCTTCAGAAATTCATACTTTCAAGTCCCTTCAGACTTTTATCTGCTTAAGATAAAAGTGTGAATGGACCAATTCATAGACTCTAAACTGCTTATTGATTTAACTGCATTCAGCTCTTGAGTGTAGCCTGAGGTTTTCAATGTTATTAGACTGTTTTAAATTGCATTCCAGTGCAGTGGCAGCATTTCAGTGTGTTGTTCTCTTTAGCAAGTTCTATTGCACTGCCTACTGCAAGGCCATTATATTGTAAATGTTTAGGGAAAATTCTAAATTAAGTACAACATTGCAAGTAAAAAAATAAGTGGATTTAAGAAAAACTATGTTCTCCAAGTTAAGTTATAGATTTTTGAATATTTCACCATGCATTGTGTCTCTAGTTAAATATCTTTGCGACCCTACTAACTAACAATTGACTGGACATAACTGCATCATGTAATATTGTGTTTGTGTGATCTTCACAGGTCCCAGCTTTGGTGAAGATGGGGAGTGAACCAGGCCCAGTTCAGATTGTCAGAGTGTGCAAGGAGGAGCACTCCTTCACCCTGGACACGGAGGCGTTGGCTCGGGTTCTGTTGGCTCCTGAAGTCCGAGACAAGAATGTTGTGGTGCTGTCAGTGGCTGGAGCCTTCAGGAAGGGCAAGAGCTTCCTGCTGGATTTCATGCTCCGGTATATGTACAGAAAGGTACATAATGTTGTAATCCAAAACTATGAGTGCCAATTAGGTTGTACTTGGCTTATGTTTCCTGTTCCAAGTATTTTGCATCTTCACAGCAGGTGATCCTGACTGGTACATCCCTGTCTGTTGAAGGTGTGTCAGTCTGAAAGAGCATAACTATGTATGTAGAATGGAAAACCTCACTGCAGTCATTCTGCTTTAGTGCCCCTCCCTGCCTGAACATGTGAACAGACAAGTTGACGACCGGAACAACCCAAGAATTTACTCAACCCTGTTCACTCGTCACAGGAGTGTCACTGTGTTTTCTGTACATACTCCAGCTCTGCTGTTGTCTCCTGCCTCCTTGACGATGTTGACTTTAGCAAATTAGCTGTCGTGAAATTGTTAACTCACATTAAATGTAGATTAAATGTCCATTTCTTTTTTCTTTGGAGTTCAAAACTGCATGAAAAATAGTTCCTTCCCGCAGAGCCTCATTTAAATTTCTCCTTGAATTTCACTTCTGCAGGAGAAAGATGACTGGCTGGGAAAGGATGACGAGCCGCTGTCTGGGTTTTCTTGGAGAGGAGGTTCAGAACCAGAAACGACAGGCATCCAACTGTGGAGCGAAGTTTTCCCTGTTACCAAGGCAGATGGATCTGAGGTACCTGAATTGAATCTATTAGATGTTTGAAATGTTTGAAATGTTTCATTGTATTAATATATTTTCGGTGGCAACTATCACAATTCTAAATTATTTTGAGCTTGCTTGCAAATATATTTGAATGTCATTCGCTCATCCTCCCTTTGTGCAGATTGCTCTTTTTTTAATCAGTATTCTAGTACTTCTGGGTTTTTTTTTATTCATATTTCTAATTAAAATATATTTGGAACATACTGGATTCTCTATCCTCATTTCATGTAATTTTATTTCTGTCCTGTAGGTGGCAGTAGTACTGATGGATACTCAGGGAGCCTTTGACAATCAGTCCACTGTCAAAGACTGTGCCACCATCTTTGCTCTCAGCACCATGACCAGCTCAATCCAGGTGACTCGCCCCTCCCCCACTACCAAGTGTTATTTTTCCTGTTAACTTTCTCAGAAAATATTATTTTAAGAACATTTTATGATTTTCATTTAATACAAAAGTACATTTGCATTACAGATTGTATTATATTTTCATTTAATAGAATGTATTCTATTAAATATTTGTTTTTGCTGTTTTTTAGATCTACAATCTATCCCAGAACGTTCAAGAGGATGACCTGCAGCAGCTGCAGGTCTGTCTACAGTAGTTTGACAGTAGTAAGGAAGACAATGAAGTCATTAGCACGTCATTTTGATGACGACTAATTTAGTTTTAAATCATGTACCAATTTACTGTCTACCGTTCACAGCTGTTCACGGAGTACGGCCGTCTCGCCATGGATGAGATCTTCCTGAAGCCCTTTCAGGTGAGGGGAAAAATGTTACTGCTTGTCCGTGATATCAGGCATGTGTCCGCTGTTGCTGCGCCGGTAGATTACTTCATTTTTCACACTGTGCTTTTTCTCTCGCAGTCTTTAATGTTCCTTATTCGGGACTGGAGCTTTCCCTATGAATATGATTATGGCTTTAGGGGAGGCAACGACTTCCTGGATAAAAGGTTACAGGTACGTTACCCTGTCTTTATCTGGCAAACTGTTATAAATACACTTATCTGGTCCTGAATCCCTCCTTCTTGTACTTTTGTCATTTTTAAAGGTTAAAGAGACTCAGCATGAGGAGCTGCAAACGGTCAGAGAGCATATCCATTCATGCTTCACAAAAATATCCTGCTTCCTGTTGCCCCACCCTGGATTAAAGGTTGCCACCAGCCCAACGTTTAATGGACAGCTTCAAGGTAGGATCGTGTCCCCTGTACCTTTAGCTCGGCATTTGGCAAAATACCACAGATACTGAGTGCTGCTTTTATATATTTATCCTGTCAGATGTGGCCCCAGAGTTCAGAGAGCAGCTGCAAAGTCTGATCCCAAAACTGCTGCACCCCGATCATCTGGCTGAGAAAGAAATAAATGGAAACAAAGTCACATGTCGGGGCCTGCTGGAGTTTTTCAAGGTATCATCTTTTCTTTCTGCTTCACCTCTAAAGCTAAAAGCAGTCTTTTTTTTATGTAACCTTATATTGTCTTTTCTCTTCCCAGGCTTACATCAAGATTTACCAGGGGGAGGACCTGCCACAGCCGAAGACCATGCTCATGGTGTGTGCTGATGGAGCCCAAATTTGAATGTGCCTTTATTTTGCCTTGACTTGTTAATGGATGTAGCTTTTCCGTTCACCAGGCAACAGCCGAGGCCAACAACCTGGCAGCCGTGGCAGCAGCCAAAGATCAGTATTACAAGAACATGGAGAAAGTGAGTTCATGAAAGTAAATTTTTGTATGCTATGTAACATCCATTGCACGATAAAGGATCCCTCCTCTGAGGTGTCTTCTTTTTTCATCTTAGGTTTTTTTTTTTAGGTTTTTCCTTGCCTGGGTTGAGGGTCTGTACTGTAGGTAGAGTGGGTGTTGCATCTGTAGAGCTACAAACATGCCTACTAAAAGCTTTTCCTCTCTCAGGTGTGTGGTGGCGACCTGCCCTATGTGGCTCCGGAGTCGCTTCAGGAAAGACACCAGTTTAACTTCAGGGAGGCTCTTTACAGCTTCTCCTCCACCAAGAAGATGGGTGGCCAAGAGTTTTGTGACAGATACCAAGCACAGCTGGAGAAGGAGCTGGAGGAGATGTGGGAGTCATTCTGCAAACACAATGAGGTTAGAGGACAAACAGCATAAACCTGGTCTTTAAAAATACATTTATGTCTTGATCTTGTGCAGAATTGTTTGCTTAGTTAGTTAACAACCTTTCTCAAACTTATGCTGTTGATTACAATAATCTCTTTTCTGTTTCCTTTCAAAGTCCAAAAATCTCTTCAGTGCCTTCCGGACCCCTGCGGTGCTGTTTGTCCTGGTGTGTCTCCTCTACGTGCTGTCCAGTGTGTTGTTCTTCATCGGCCTGGCCACCTTCGCCTTGATATGTGACTGTGCCATGGGCGTGGCCATGATGGCCGTGCTGGTGTGGGCCTTCATCCGCTACTCTGGCCGGTACCGCAGCGTCGGCGGAGCCATCGACCAGGCCGCAGGCGTCGTCTTGGAACAGGTGCGTTCTCTTTGGCCGGTGGCAAACTGAGGTCTGTTAATGTGACTGGTTACTGCTAGCTTTTAGGGAACTGGCACTTCTGCCATCTTAGTGGAAATACCCCACCGCCAACTCCCTGAGATCACCGCACAGCTGCCTTCTTTTCCAAAACATGTGGAAGGTGTGAGTGGGACGAAGTACAATTTTAATGTTTTGGGTGAAAACTGTAAACAAAACAGGCGCTGATGTCAGATATTTACAGGAGAGTTGCTTCACTGAAGTCCAGGGTGGAAAGACCGGAAAGTGTGTGTGAGGGGAAAGAAATCCTTAAAGGGAAAAGGGACAGTGTCATCTGAGAAGGAAAGTTTTCTCTCCCATTTAAACTCGCAGGATAATTGCTATCATTTTCTGTCAAGGGAGAAGCAAATCTAACACTTTACAAAAAGAAAGGCTGCTGTGATTGAGGCGTTTTCTTTGGGCTCTTTTGTCACTAATGACCTTTCAGACAGTAGCAAAGACTGTAATTACGTGCCTGTGCTGTGGGCAGTGGCTGTGCCCACTGAAGTGTTTCTTTCACAGCTCCAAAGACCTAGTTACAGATTTCAGCCACCAGGGGGAAGACGGACACAGGAATCGGCAGACAGATGTTCAGCTCTGTGTTTTACTGCCATATAAAGTTAACTTGGTGATAAACATTGTTCAGTCAAAGGAGTCTTGCCGTAATTTCACTTTATAAAATGTGTTTATGGCAAAAACTACGGTAGAGGAATGGTACGTGTCGCCAGAGGAAGACGCGCATTTGAGCCTCAGAGAGAAGTTTGTGACTTCTGAGAAACAACCAGAAGTGAAACTGGTGTCATTGTCACTTTGGTGAAGGGTGTGAAGATTCATTTTGAAGACAGAAGAAAAAGCTTCAGTCTGTTTCTCACCTCTTAATGGGCAAATCTTAAGGCTCACCCATAAAGTAGCTGGTCAGCACTAATGACCAAATGCACAACTGCAAAGTTTTACCAGAATAAAGGAAGCTACTTTATAGTATCAAGGAAATTATTCTGTAATTATTGCTGAACTTTGTTTTTTTAGTATTCTGTTAAAATGATTTCAGGGTCATATTCTTTCACTTTAAAGGCTACTTTGAGGAACAATGTTAATGTTAATTGCTCCATGTTTTGTCCTAGTTTTTACCAGATGGTTATGAAAGTCAAAACATCTGTGTAAAGATAACTTTACCAGAACGCAATAAGCAAAATATGTCCCGTACCATAACCTCGTTTTTCTGCTGCACATGCAGTTTTCATGCAGTTTTGTGCGACAGCAGCTGCATTCGTTGTTGTGCAATTATAATCTGGGCCTTTTAACCCGGATTAATTTTCACCTATAAAGTTTGTGCCCACAAATGCCAACATGGGGCATCTGAAGTTCACTGCTGAGTTCACTTACTATGCCCCTGCAAAAGCAGAAGTGGTTTCCGTTCTTTTTTTTTAACCCTGCTCTTCCTTAACTGGCGGGATATGAGCATGCCGGATGCGGCTGAGCAGCATCGGCTAACCATACCATTTAAAAACGGAAGTCATCATGTGTCGCAAGAAACTCTGTGACAGCTGCTACTCTCAAACTAACTTTTACCCGACGTTTTCTCTCCGTCCTCCAGGCCACGGTGGCGCTGAACAAGTCGAGGGGCGTGAACACCACTGATGAGAAGAAGTCCAGCTAGAGGACCTCGGAACCCTCGCCCGTCTCCACGCGGCGCAACTGGCACACCACACAAGCATGTATTTTTGCAACAAAAGCCTTATCAAGCCTTCCGCACAGCTAAATCTCATAGCACAAGGTATATTAATAGATATGACGACGACAACACCAGCATTCAAAACACAGCCCTCTTCTCTTGTGGTGGCTGCATCTAGCAGGGCAGGATGTGCAACCATCTCAGCCCTGCCTTGTTGTCTCACGTTAGATGCTGTCATCATTTTACGAGTTTACATTTGTTACATTAAGTCGACTATGTTTACCTATTACCTTATAAAACACGTCTCTCTCGCTTGGCTGTCTATGTCTCAGACCAGTTGCAAGGGGGGGTGGGTGTTTCATTTTCAGACCAAGTCTCTGCAGCATAACTTTAAATAGCAACCTTTCAAAGAAGTGCAAGCTTTAAAGCCCATTTATACGTACTTCTTTGTGGCTGTATTTTTTTAATACTTTGTGGCCTTACGAACATTCCATTCTGTTTGCTGATTTGACAAAACTAGCAGGTTTTTGAAAAGGTAAAAGAATGCATACTTTAAAGTGTATTCCGTACCTGAATTTGGTTGATTTTCTGATTCTTCCTATCGTTTATTTCTTGATGGAGGAGCGTGTTACGCTCAATAGCTTTCCTTGCTGTATTATATATTCTTTTAATCCAAAGACAAGAACATACCAAATAGTCCAGGGGTTTAACAAGTATCGAAATAAAAGTAGCTTTACTTAGCCAAAGGATTACCTGTAAATATTTGGATTATTTATGCCCAGGCCTTTTGCCCTGAATCACACTAAATATCATATTTATTCCATCAGAAAAAAGCAGTTTTAGAAAGAAAACAAGAATTAAGCCAAATTTGATTTGAAACAAATGTGCTTTTCATACTTGTGTGAATGTTTAGAAGACTGCTGCACTTTCTGAAATATTCTTCACAAAATTTGGTGCTTGGCACCTGAATATATGCATGTCAGCATTTACCTAAAATGTATGTTTTGCCTTGCTTTGAGACAACAAAGTTGACACTTCCTTTGAAACATAGCAGCAGCACTAGGAGATTACCGATGCAACATTAATGATTTTCAGTCTTGAAACTGCACTGCTTGAATTAAGACGATTGACTTCTCCATACTGTGTGTATATATGAAAGCCATATTTTATATAGGAAATCTGAGAAATTTATACTGGAGTAACCTTGTTTAGTAAGCTCTGCTGCTCTGCTTGTAGCAGAATCATTTGTAGAATTCCTCAGTGAAAAGCCAACTGAGGAATGAACAATGTCAGAAAGACCCAAAAGGGGGGAAACTGTTGCTGTGTCCCTGTGTTGTACAATAGTAGTTTCCCTGTATTAGACTTGGTAGGCCAAGTCAGAATGAATCAGGTTTTGGATTAAAGTGTGCTGATTGCTTGCAACCATGCCCTACACCTCAAAATATGATGATGAAATCGGATTCTTTTGAAAACCTCAGATTGGAGGAAATAGGACTTTTTAAATATGTGTGAAAATGAAAACTTGTATTCTGTTGTGTTTGCATTGTTTCACTTTAGCCGTTCTTTTCCAGTCTTACTAAGATTCCATGACTCTGCAGTTTCTGTCACAAAGAGCACAGGACAGGGCCAGTGATTTTGGACCAGAATAAAACAACAAATACATTATTGTGGTTGCCCTTTTTTTGCACATTCCAGATCAGTCCCATTCCACAAGAGGAGGAAACTTTAAAATGATTCTTAAAAACACTACTGCACTTTCCATCCTTTTTGGTGCCTTTTGCACACAGTTTACTCCAAAAGCCAATAAATGCATTTAAAATAGTAGTCACGGCTCTTGTAATGGCCTACTGCAGGGCTGTAGTTCCCTGGCTTTGTAAAATGCTGTTTTGGATAAGAAATAAACATTGCTTGAAGATGATGACATCCCTGTCTGAATTTATCCTTTGAGTGTTTTATTCCATCTAATGTTTATAACCCTTAACCCCCCCCTTAATTCTTGATGTAAGTGTGTTGTTGCGTATCATACAAAGGGTGACACCTGATTTAGATAAGACCGGAATATTTCTGACAAAATAAACGCACATACAGTACAGGCAGCGGAGGTTTTACTTCACTAGATGCCAATGTGTAAGTTATACTGTAAACAGGTTGTACACAGTTAAAAGGAAGCTAATGTAAACTGGGCATTGTATGAATGGAATGTGACCCAGACGGGATGAACAAAGAACCAATGTCTGTAATGTGAAGTGACACTGATTCTGGTGTGTGTCTGTGTGTGTGTGCGCGTGGCTCCTAGCCCATTCTCACATCACAACTCACACCAAATGTTCTAATAGCTTATTATTTACAACAGGATTACTTTTATGAGCGCTATAAACGAGGCTAAGTGCAGATTATGTAGATGAGCTTTGCCAACAGTGCTGTTTGGTGCTTTGCTTTGTTTTAAGAGAGCCTTTTTTTATATTTATTCCATCGCCGCAAAATTGTTGTGGGACAGATTTTTACGGCGTGTTTACAAACCTCACCAAAGAACACACACACACACACACACACACAGTACAAACGAGCGCCACAACCATCCATTGTCTGCAGCTGTGATATTATAGCGGAGCCGTCCATTGGTTTCTCGGGAGACGTGTGTCTGCGTGTACACATGACTGCTGAGGCCTTTTTCCCCTCACATCTTCCGCTGCTTCGCTTCGCATCCTCACACTGACTGGAACTGTATACTGTGTGTGTGTGTGTGTGTGTGTGTGTGTGAGAGAGAGAGAGAGAGAGAGAGAGAGAGAGAGAGAGAGAGAGAGAGAGAGAGGTATCCTTTCACATACACTCTTTCTCCCTCCTCTGCGCGTGATGCCGCGCGCACACACACGCACGTACACGACGAAAAAAAGAAAAGTGCTACAGCGAATTTCGTGTCCCTTGTTTCCTTATATGGTGATCGGCGTCGCGGCCCGCCCCTTGGTCGAGCGAGCTGTGAACGAGGCGCGCGCCCGAGGCGCGCGCCCGTCGCTCACCGTTCGCTTCCATATTTGGAAGTGAGTCCAACAAAAACCGCACGGAGGGGAGGGGGGGGTGAGGGAGAGGTGCTGAGAGGACGGTGGAGACGAGAGTGAGGAGGGAGGGAGGGAGGGAGTGAGTGAGGAGGGGGCGGGTTAACAGCGGAGGGAGGGATGGAGAGGTGGACGATGGCGGAAGGTTTCCTTCCATCCTGCGGAACCCGACCGACCGACCGACCGCCCGCCCGCCGAATGTCGACCGCATCAGACACTCGTGAATCATTCATCACCGCGGCTGAGCAATAATTCCTAGCGCACAGTTCACAGTGCCAAACTTAGTGCAGGACGATCGATTCTTTCTTTTTTTTTGTTGTTGTTGTTGTCTCTAGACACTTTTGATCTTAATAATTAACCAAGCGGAAATCGATGCGAGCAACACCTGTGTACACGCTGAGCTGCGTGCGCCCGATATAGCACTGCTCATCCATTTGTCTCTATTTTGCGCATCGAGCATTCACACGGGAGTGACGTGGAGTCCCGCTGTAGTTCAAATAAATCTGAACCGGGAATCGTGTTTATGTTAATACAATGCAAACACATACTCCCACAATGCAGTCGGCTCGTCCCTCCACTCCCCCACTGCTTACGTTGACTCACGCCATTACACAAAGCCTAATACAAAAAAAAAAAAAAAAAAGACGATTCCAGTGTGGGTTTATTCTTATATGTATTTGAGGTGGTAAAACATTTCCAACGCTACAAATGTCATGCCAAAGCTATTTTGATTTAAAATAAAATGTTATTGCGCTGTATTAAAACAAATATGTCTGATGACGATTTACCAAAATAAGAGCTTTTTCTTAATACCTACATAACGTTCGGCGCTTCTATCACAAAACAACTACGTATATAGGTCAGCGGTAAATGCCGTAATACAAACGGACAGTCGTGCTTCGCAGACGGACGCTCCCACTCGTGCACTTTGATCGTGTCAGGGTCGCGCTTTCAAGCGCGTTCACGCCGTGCGAGCCACTTTTGTGAGCGAGACCGACAATCCATCATCACAGTCCATTCAATTCCACACAGACGCTGACCTATTCAGAGCTACAGCCATGGTGAGTCTGCTTCCCCTCACCCCACTCTGTTCAATCTTCGCACGTCTGTTTGTAATTTGCGCCGGAGATGTTGGTGTTTTTTATCGTGTGGGGTGGATTTGTGTTAAATTTGGCCGGCTGTTGGTAGTTTTCTTAGCATCCAGCCAAATTCACCGGCGCGGTGCAGCAAAAGCCGCTGCTAGCGCCATTGCTATTCAACCAAACGACTGCGCCGACCGGCGATGTCTACGTTGATGTGTTTTTCATTTTTACAACCCGTCGCATTCGCGATATTCCCTGGCTGCTTTTATGCGGCGGAGCCAACGGACCATATATATATAAAAAAAAGACACACACAAGAAAACGAGCCCACACTGGCGCCATTTCGTCCATTCTCCGCGTTTCGCCGAATAAAAAGCAGAAAGGCTAATCGGACGTTTTTAAAATGTCCAGAGTTGTCATCGGTATTGGCCTCGTCTCCTTTTCAACACAATCACGGTTCTTTATTCAAGCCCGGCTCGCCGATGCTTCTATATAATAACAGCCTTGGCGCTGGCTGGCAGGTGCAGCAGCAGCAGCGCCTCGGGCTAAGCAGCTAACGGTATTGTTAGCCGGGCTAGCAGCGTTAGCAGCGGAGCCAACACACATCCATGATGGCTGCTGCTGCCGCTACTGGCGGCGGCCAGCTCTGATTTCTTTCCTCCCATTCTCTTTGTTTGTACGCGGCTTCGACACACAGTTCAGACCGCGGGCTAATTACCTGCCACAAACACAACAGATTATCCAGGCGATTTTTTTTTATTTTTTCCTTCTTAAAATGACGTGGGCAATTTGCGCGTCCATGGGGCCGATGTGGATTCCGGCGCAAAATGAATGAATTGACAACGAAAGTTCGACGGAGATGAGCGTCGCCTTATATAGCAAGCTAGCAACTCACATGTGCGTATGCTGCATTCATGGCCCCACCCTGAATTTGGTGCAAAGACCATTCAGTCAGATGCTCTGTTGACATGAACCCGTGAGGGGTGTACGCTACTTCTACTCCACTGTTCGTCTTTTCTTTGTTTTTCGGGTTTGTATTAAAGAAGCATATTAGATAAAGGGTCCGTTTTGGGGGGGTGTTATGTAAGGGTCAGTTTGTCGTGTAGGTTCCGCTAAGCTCAAGCTAACGGGCCGCTGTCTTTGAACGTCCACTCTCGGTACTGCGCATCCCTTTTTGTTGCGCATCTTAATTTTTCCACTCCTCATGTACACTGTAACACTTAATACGCCATTACACCACGTAACCCCAACACCTGTTTTTTTCTTTTTTCTTTTTTTTTTCTTAAAGCATTATTAGTATTATGGTTTTGTTCCCCTCGGCAAACGCAAACATGCTACATGTCGCATATAGGCGCAGCAAATTTTGAGTTTGATCCAAAATACGTCGTTTTTTCCAGTCTTCTATTTAAGTTTTATTTTCGGGGGATGGCGGCCTTGACAACATGGTTTCAATTTAATGTAAACGCTGCTCAAAGCCAACCAGGTCGCCTTTTTTGTGTTTGTGAAATTGATCTTGGGTGTGATCTTTCACTGTTGCGACGCGTAGGGGAATTTAAAACCTGAAATTACGTCGTTCCACTCGAACAGTTTGAAAGGAAATACTTTTTTGGCCTGTATTCGATCAGAGGTTCGCTCAGCAAATCGTCAGCTATTCAAATCATAATTAAAAAAACAAAAACATTCGAATAAGGAATTAAGGCAGTAGAACTATGAGTGACTGGAAATCATTGTGTTTTTTTTGTCGTGTTACGTAGAGAGACGTGGTGTGTACGTGGTTGGTCATGATTTCTCAGCATGACCGTGAAAGTTGCTGCACCATTAAAGTCACATGATACCCCATTCAAAGAGAAGTGTACAAACCGCATACTTTGAGAGACACACTAGCCGCTTCAAGATGAAAAAACATTTGAAGCTCCTTTGTCGTTCACTTGTGAGACCAAGAAAGCAACTGAAGATCTTAGCAGGTTAATTATTAGGTTAAAAGTGGGTGTTATCTCTCGCGGCTTTTTACACCCTGAGCAAACAAGCGTGAGCGGCTGCTCGCTGAGCCGCTCCGCTTGCTGCAGTTCCCTTTCCTGTCTCGTCCGTCCTGCCCTTTGCCGTTTCCTCTCAGCCCTGTCGTTTCCCCTTTGACACACTGCTGGCGGACAACACTTTTCTTCCATCTTGTACCGAGGAGGCGTTTTCCTGTGATGGATTTGCCTTAAACAAAGTCAGCAGACCTGGCTGAGTGAGTTTATGGAGCAGCTGCGGCTCCTGCTATGTGACTTGAATTCTGCGCGTCTACAGAAGCCCCATTGTGTGTGCGAACCCTGTGCTGAAACACTTAATTCCTGACCGTGGCGTGACCCACATGGTCATCGTTATGGCTGCTCGCTTTGCTGGGACTCGCCACTTATGTAATGTTTTATGCCTCCTGTCGCAGAAACTTGTGACACACCTGTTTGCCGATTTTACAGTGTTCGCGTTTCAGGTGTATGTTGGACAACGGGTCCATAGGTCACACACACACACACACACACACACACACACACACACACACACACACACACACAGAGGTCTATATGCCTGTTTCCTTGCTGCTCTCACTGTGACACACCTGATGTTCAATATATGGGGTTTAAAGGTTGCAACCGTCATCTCAAGAGGCGTCGACGTCTGGCCAAGAGGTTCTAAAAGTTAGTTTTCAGCCCAGGCCATTACTGACACTGTGCCACACCTTTGCACTCAAATCCTCCTTATCAATCAGCCTCATTGTGTTTGCTTTAAGCAATCAATCAATCAATCAATCAATCACCTTTTGTTTCGCCCACGCAATTGGCCTCGGAGCGGGTTTCCTTTTCTACAGATGCAACAACTTGTACTGCATGTTAGCACAAGTAGCAGTAGTTCCTGTATTAGCACTTATTGTTAGAGTCTGAACATGGCGAACGGGATAACCCCTTAGATATAGAAAGGGGGGGTTTATATAGGAAGGGACAATCTTTTCCATTGAAGGAGTCCTCTTCCATTTTCTCCTTAAATTAAAATGAGAGAAATTGGCTTCATAATTTCTAAATGGAACAATTAGCATGCCACTCACTCATGAAAATATCTGGCAGCAATACCACCGAAACCACCGATTTCCAAATAAAAAGAAACTCAACACAAAAAAGAATGTGAAGTTCAAAAGTGCATTCTGCTCCCATGAAAGCTCAAGTGGCTGATTTAATCAAGTAAAAAAAAAAAAATCTCTTTAATCTTTGTGCTGTTGTGCCATGCTTTTCAGAATTGTTGTGGAACAAAATCTTTAGCGAGTGTGTTTGATTCATATGTGTTGAAATTAACAATTTACATGTTACAGCGCTTAATGTGACGCAGTTCAGTCTAAACTATTCTCAGTGTATATCCAAATACACAACTTCACATCAACATCTATCAATGTTTGTTGTTTTCCCAGAAGTAATATCTCATATTAATATTCGGCTTTACACCGATCATATCGGCTATATCGGATCGGCCGATATTTGGCATTTTCTGAAATGTTCGTGATCGGGCGTCATGTCATACATCACCGATCCAATCAATGGTCGTGTTGAAACTTTTTAAATCTGTCTCATGTACTCCAAAGTAGTTTCACAGCATGGACTTGTTTGTTTGAATCCGAGAGCTAATGAGTCATGATTTAAAAAAAACAGCATTTTCGTCTTCGTGCCTCTTCCTGTTTTGAGTACTGTCGCTATGTGACGGACAATAAAGTTTCTTTGAATCTTTACGACAGCAACATCCATGGGCGACACAAAACAAACATGTCGGAGGTGTGGAAGTTTTTCAAAGGGAGAGAAACAGACATAGCACAAGCTATCTGCAATATATGCAACGCTTACAGTACCTCGCGGGGGAACATTGGCAAAAAATTTCAGCATGACAAATTTAATCAGGTACTTTGAAAAGATACACGCGGAGGAGCATGTTGACTTCAGGAAACGCAGCGCGGAGAAAGAAAAAGAAACGCAAACTCCGAAACGGATGCTAAAGCAAACATCTCAGTCAGACTGGGGCATTGCAAGATTTTATACTCAGGAAACGGCACATAAGTATATAAGTACATAAACAAGTAATTTAAATATTACTCCTCACGTGATCGGATCGGTTGTCGGTTTACTTAAACTCACTGATCGGTGATCGGCACAAAAATCTTGATCGTGTAAAGCCTAATTAATATACATTATTAAACAGAACTACAGGCTGGACTCGGGTCAGAAAAATCTCATCAGACTCACACTGACTCCGGTGTGGGATGAGACAAAATTCTTAATAAAAAAACAAACTTGTCCACTCCTTAGGCCTCCGGTGTGAAAGTCACAGATGACGTCATCGCCGTCTTCAATGACATGAAGGTGCGCAAGGCTCAGGCCAATGAGGAAGAGAAGAGAAAGAGGAAGAAGGCCATCCTGTTCTGTCTTAGCAAGGACCTGAAGAACATTGTGCTGGATGAGGGCAAGGAGATCTTGCTGGGTGACTTGGGAACCTCCGTCCAGGACCCCTACCAGCACTTTGTGAAGATGCTGCCCCCAGATGACTGCCGCTACGCCCTGTACGACGCCACATATGAGACCAAAGAAACAAAGAAGGAGGATCTGGTCTTCATCTTCTGGTGGGGACGCACGCACCTTATGGGATACAAGAAGGCTGTGAAACTCATCAGGATGTGCTAAACGTCTTTTTGTTTTCCTCTTCCTTTCCACTCTTGATGTGCAGGGCTCCAGACAATGCTCCACTGAAGAGCAAGATGATCTATGCCAGCTCAAAAGATGCCATCAAGAGAAAATTTGAAGGTAAGCTTCAAATTTAGAAGCTTCAATAAGCTTGGGCAGAATCTTGGGCTTGAAACAGACATGAAGTGATTGCTAGTTGTTCAATTAATTGCTGATCACATTTTATGACAACTAGGGATGCAAATTATCAATTAATTCATTAGTCGTTAGTTGATTGACCTTATCGATCGATAAACAATTAATTGATAAGCGGATTTTTCCTGAGAACCTAAATTTCACAATGAAAAATCTGTAAGGAAGGCATTATTTAGTTTATTTTCACATTGGAGAACAGTAAAAACACCCTAAACATTTATCCTCTGACTTCAAGTTAACGTCTAATGTGTCACATTGCAACTTTTTTTTTTTAAGAAGTTGTTTAAAAGTAACTTGTTCTAGGTATATTATGACCATCACAGTAGCTACAGGTGAATTACAGTAAACATTAAAGTTCATCACTGGTCGGATGTTTTCCCTTAAAGCAGCAAGAGATGTTTGACTGATGTCTGCGACAGAACAGTGGTCCTTCCCGGTTTAAAAAAAGAAAAGAAAAGCCTTTCATCGCCCTCTAGTGGTGGACTTGCAATATTACGTGCCAGATGAAAAAAAAACCAAAGAAAATACCAAGGACACCTTAAAATACTTATTGCCTAGATGTTTCTATTTACTTGCATGATGTACCATTAAATTATAAAGGGCTTGAGCACATTGTAGTTGTTTTTGAACATTAAAATGAATGCTTGAGTTCAAATCATTGTCTTGTCATGGGGAGAATGGTACCTCTGCTGTTTACAGTAGTACAGCAGCCAGTCTCGACAAGCATTATAGTCGTTTCAGTGGCAGTGATGCTTTTCTTCAAAGCGCCACTGAAAATTATTTTTAAAGATATCATACGGCAGAAAAACCACAGCGTTTTTTTTCTTTTTAATCCAGTTTCTAACTATATTGACTAATCTATGTTTTGCTTCGTTCTCAGGCATTAAGCATGAGTGGCAGGTGAACGGTTTGGAAGACCTCAAAGACCGGAACACCCTGGCAGAGAAGCTTGGCGGCTCGTCAGTCATCAGCCTGGAAGGATCGCCTATATAAATACTCCTCCCCTCACCCACCTCTGGCTTCAGTGGAGGCCTTTCAGACACATCTGTCGGGTTTAGCTGTTCATTCCAGTGCGGTTTGGAGAAGGGCAAATGCAGAACCAGCACCAACTGTGGGACTCTGGGTGGGATATTGCGGGTGGGTTTTGGGGGTTCAAATGACAGACGAAATAAAAATAAAACGACAAAATTTCACAAGTGCAAACTGTCATTCCAATTCACGCAACATTAAGATTATGAACAAAACACACACTAAGGAAAAATGTGAAGATACAATTGAAGATGGTTGACGGTGATAAACTGAAATACACATTTGGATATTTATGTTCATGACAGGTTTTTGGTTTTTATTTTGGGTTCCAGTGAAGGATTGCAGGGGGAGAAAGGGAAAGTTTTCTAAACAATGATTCCTGATCAATTCTGTTCCAACTGCTTTTTTTTTTCCCTTTTTTTTTTTTTTGCCAAACTTCAAGTTAAGTTTTGTAAATGTGTGTAGTTAAGACTAGGTGTAGTTTTAAACTAATTCACTCTTGATTGCACAAGATGCAACAAAACTTTCTCTGGGGAATGCGGTCAAATATATATATATATAAATATATATATATTTTTGTTTTGTTACTCCATTGTTTTGTTTTGGGGTTTATTTTTTTTTTCCATTTTCAAACATGCAAATTCCAAAACTTGAGTTATTCCTTTTCATTTCCATTCTGGGTGAAATTACCATAGCACTTGATGTAGTAAACAGACAACATTCCTTGTACTTGTTGCGACCAGGATCCTCTTGATTTAAAACTCTGGTGTTATTAAGGTTTGATGGGGAGCGATGTGTATATGAAAGATCAGCGGTCGGAGTTCAGACAGATTAATGAATGGTGGATGTTTTGTATCGTCTCCTTATCTCTAATAAAAAGCACTAAACTACTGACTTGTTCTGTTTATTGTAGACTTTCCAACCCCCCCCCCCTCCCAACACTTTTTAAACATGTCATCGGTTTGTCCATATCCTGTTGTAATGTTAATATTTGTTTCATGTTTTTTGCTCAGTGTTTTATGTCCCACCACACAACCGGTACTTGTCCATTTAAGTATGGATGATTGAAATTTAAAGGGCTCAAAATTGACGCTCAGGCTATGAAGAGCTGTGAAATGTGTTTCTGCCAAATGACAAAAAGAAGGGGGGGGGGGGGTTGAAATGTTTTGTTGTTTTTAGTCTGTAGGTGGCGCTCTGTAGCAGCTAGCGTTTTCCTGAACTGCTAGCCAAATTTGGTACTTTATCCGAGTGTGTTCAGGGGGGGCAAAATAAGGTTGAAAGACACAAAGAAAACCATAAGCTTTCTGCCGGGCTCACCTTCAAATTAGTTTAGAACCATACTGACGAATTAAAAGGAAAGATATCGTATCATCCATCCATCCATTTCCAATACCCGCCTATTCCTTCACTCGGGGTCACGGGGGTCTGCTGGCGCCTCTCCCAGTTGACAGTCCTTAGTCAACCTGTGATGCAGTACTGATATTGTCCACAGGAGGGTACCGTAACATCATTTTTACGAGTTGCGGTAAACTTTATTACACTCGGTCACTGTGGTCCACACTGAGTAGAGATTTTGCAGCTGCTGACATCAGATTCGACTCCATTGTCTGTGCAGATGTACTAAAATATCAAACATTTCCCCTCAAATTTACACAAACACAGGTATAAAAGCCCCCCCCCCCCACCCTGTTAAGTGGTTTGCAGAAACGGTGAGCGCATTTTACATTTGCCTTCATGCAGAAACATTACAAAAGTTGTTGTTTTTTTGCTGTTGATCTCAATGTCTCACCTTTTCCTTTCAACATCAAATGCAAATGATTTCATTTAGTGAGTAGATCTGCTCTGCTGGCATTACAGACAGGTGTTATGTTTGTTAAGTTAATTCAATGTGTACTCTTACAACCTTAAAGACGAGAAGATTCTGCATCTGTTTCAGTCTGTTCATGCTCGCACTTCTTATTCCTGGGTGCAGTCTAACCTGTTCCCGTGCACCCAGTAACAGATCTGAGCAAACTTAAGGGGCGTGATGCGCACTGCCACATTATAGTCCCTGCTCTGCCCGTCTATCTCCAGCCACTGATGTCCAGAGAAGATGCCAATCACTTTCCTTTCCCAGCGCTCCAAACTGTTGTCCCACACTCTGCCGTACACCCCCGAGCCGCTGGCTCCTGGCCGGGCATCACAGTGCTGGTAAATCAGGTCGCTGGACTCCTCTTCCACAGGACAGAACCTGTAGACCAGCTCACCGGACCGGTCGCTGTCAAAACCCGAGAAGTGGATGCGCTTCCCCGCCAAGTCGGAGGAGGACGGGGCCACAGTGAGACGCATGTAGGGACGTCTGTGAGGCCACAGCAGCTCCAGGAGAGCGTAATCAAAGTCCATGCTGACCTCCTGGGTGCCCTGTATCCAGCCTTTGGGTACTCGGGTACGCTTGACCCTTGCCCAGCGGACCAGCGGCCTCTTGCTGCCGTTGGTGCTGTTGATGGACGGCGGGATCAAGAAACCCACCCTGAGCTTCCTGGCCCCTTTGACATAATCCTTCCCGTCGTGCACGCAGTGTGCGGCTGTGAGGACGTGCTGCCGGGACACGAGCACACCGGTGCAGCCGGTGGAGATCCGCACGGCCGTGGAGAAAGGGTAATCCGACAGGAAGTCGTTGCCTTGGATGTTGAAACGGCCATCAGCCCCGTAGATCTGCCTTCTGACACGCTTGTGTCTGAGCCTCCTCCGAGGTGGAGGAGGATCAACGTGAACATCGACCCCATCCAGTCCATCGTCGCCCTCTACGTCCACTGTGGTGAGAGTACGGGAGCCATCAGCGTAGAGGGTCTCGAAGGCCACCTTGTCCGTGAGCAGCTGCGGCTGCGTCCGCGCCTCCTGCTCGCGCAAACAGGTGGAGTTGCAGAAGGTGGTGAGGTCCAGCCGGGCACGAGCGCTGAAGGAAGAGCGCCGGAGGGGAGTCGGAGCGTGCGGGACCAGCGTGGGGACGTGGAGGTGCTGTTGCTGAGGAGGATCCGGGGAGGTCAAGGTCAGAGTGGGGAAGAGGAGGAGGAACTGGAGGAGCACCAGGGACAGGGGAGTCAGCATGGTGCTCTCATGGGGCGTCGTCATGGTGATGGAAAATACTGCAGCGACACAGACATACATGAAGAAACGCTCCTTTTCCTGGCAGGACAGTGGAAAACATTTCCAAACACAAACACAGACATCTTATAAACACAAAATGATCCTGGGGGGGGGAAAGATCTGGACTCCTTCACAGCTGATCGCCGACTTTAAATTGCAGCCTCTGTTGCCAGAAAGGTAAGCTTGCAAAATTTATGTCGCAATGGAGGCCTGAGGTTCACCCGGCGTGACAGAGCAACAATGACCCGTTTGTTTTCAGTATGTGGATTACCAGGAAAATAGGATTCTAGCATGACGGAAAGAAGAAGGCATTTTCTTAAGCCTGTGCTGGTTCTAAAGTGATAGAAAAATTCCAAAGAAGAAAAACAAATAAAGAATGTCCTGAGGAAAATTTTTCAAGCAAGACATCTAACAAGGTCATTTTGATTAAATTTTGCCCATCAGCCCCAAAGATTTAATTAGATCCACAAGATACATGGACATCCTGGAAGCTATGGAAGAAAAATGATCAGTCAGTGTTATGGCAGGGAGACAAGGATTCCTCCTCAAGGCCTCCATTTAAAATGTCCTTCAGAAAACATGATCCTAGATTTTATACCACAGCAGAAACATTCCAGATTGTGAACAAGGGCTTTGGGACGTTACAGTAAAAAACTCCCTTGTTAAATATTTGTCCAAGCTCGGAGGTGAAAACTGTTTGGTCAAACATTAGCTAGTGCTGAGCAGTGTACTTGCTGGTGCTTTCAGGGTTGATTAACGGGGACAAAGAGACACTTGATCCCCCTCTTCCAGGCTGCGGACCTGGAGGCACTCCTGGTACGGAAAAAAAGCAGGTGCGTAGAAAAGTGAAAAGCAGCAAGTCGAGGCAAGGCAGCCAAACAGAGCGTCGTTCCCTACAAAGGGCAGGGTGGGGCCTGTCCGCACACCTACGTGCTGTCCTGTGCACTACTACAAAGGAGTTGCAAAAAAAAAAAAAAAAAGACACTCCCTTAGGTAGAGAAAATCCCAAAATCCGGTTTGTTTTTGACGCGTGAGGGTGCATGGCAGCTGCGGTGGATCGTCACGAGACTTAGAGGAAACCTTTGAAAGGTTAATTGGCCGGTGAAGAAGGTGGTCAGCCATGCAGGCAAACCTGCGAGAAGTTGAAACAAGGATCCTGCATGGAGTTAGATGGAGGTTTCTAAACTGTCAGAATGCAGCTGTAGGGCAGGATGATGGGAGAGGGATGATGATGATGATGCAGTTAACGGCGTTATTTTTCTCAAGATGGAGAGGAAAAGGTTTTAGTTTCTCCCTATCACTGCTGCCCAATCTATTTTTATGAACTTGCAAATTGCACTGGGGAAAGTTTCCTTGACTTTAGTGAAATTTGAAAAAAAAAAGGGGGGGGGGGGGATCACTTCAAGAACAAAAAAAAAAAAATTGCAAATGAGAAGACAGAGGAGAAACCCAAAAACTTAAACCTCACATTCCGAATCAAACCTCTGAGGCACATTTATAATCCAACATTTTAGTCATGGTTTGTCTTAACATATCTACAGTTCAAACCTCAACGTGTATCACACTACCTGCTGGCCTGAGGGTCCGTTGTGCGTGTTCACATCCCGGTCAAGATGCCCTCCCCATCAGACGGGTCCTTCAGGAAGCCCTCCCTGGTTCTGCTCATCCTCTCCAGGAACCTGCAGGTACCTTGTGGCCCCAGTGATCTCTGTGTATGTAATCCACTGGAGTGAAAGAAAAAAAAATCCACTCACAGGTTTACTGGAAAGTCAGAGAATTGATAACAGGACCGTCAGTGAGTCTTCATTCCTCCAGAAAACGTCCAGCTCTGACAGAGCCGCAATAAAAGCCCAAAGCCTGGAGAAGAAGTCCCCCTCCCTGTGCGACTTGTTTCTCCACAGGGTCCTAGTGCTGCCTCATTTCTCTGAATGAAAGCCCAAGGAGGGAGTGAAGTAAAGTCCTAGGTGGCGTGGTTGTTGTTGACGGTCGGTCACTGATGGTGCTGGTTTAAATCCAACCTGTAGTGGAGTGTGTGCAATGTATATGATCAAAAGGTTGCTACAGATGCCAACTCCAGCTGGAATACATAAAATGTCTTTATGGAGAAAATATTTTTGTACTCCAGCTGCAGCAATGATTTTTTTCCCATTATTGTTTGTTGTGTCTTTTCTTATTATTTCTGGCACGATGAATTTGTGCTTCTGGATAACTGTCTTTTGGTGGAATTCAAGCCAGCTTGATTTGACACCCCAAATTTAACGTGGGTGTGTCTTGAGGGATCCTGATGAACCTGCAAGTGGTCCCATGTCTCTAGGACGAAGTTGACCCTTGACCCCATAGACTTGTATGGGAGCTCTGGGTTAGGGTTAGGGTTGGGATAAGGAGTAGGGTTAGGGTGAATGAGAAAATATTCAGTAGGGAACACTATGTAGAAGGGATTTGAACTTTATTTTCACTCTGCCGTGACCCGTTCATGTTGTAAATTTTCGTGGCAATCTTTCACAGAGCTGTTAAGACGAAACCTCTAAAAAAAAAAAAAGAAATCACCTTTCAGAACTGTTGTTGAAAAGATGACGGATCACAAAAATCCAGAGAGAAGAAAAACATCCTCTGAGCTGAGAAAGGTCCTGGAAATTTATATGGAATTCATCCAAACTGTTTGAGTCTGAGTCAAACAGAACGCTGGCCTGAGGTTTTCTTTCCTGGCACTTATATCTTGGATGAAAATAAAGACATTTTGAATTATGTTCTGTGTTTTTTTGCTACTACATGCTGCGTGTCTGCTACAGTAGTTCCTCAACTACATGGAAATAAAATAGTGCACGTCTTAGGTGAAATCACACTGGTTTCCTACCGTTTCCATTCCTTTGCGTAAGAAGCAAGATAACAAGATAAGAAAGCTGAGATGTTGGATTGTGAACTTTTCTTGACACAAACGGCCTGAGAGTTGGTGTTTCTGACCCCTAAAAGCTTAAACTATCTCAGTAACTTTTTCTGTGGCACACACTTTCAACTGCTCTTTTTCCAGGACGATTCATTTAAGGAAAAAAAAAAAAAAATCTCAGCAGACTGGTGTGTTTCCCAAACAGGACGAACATACGGCTGTCAGGTTCTTTTAATGCGCAGGCACTCCCTGTCACTGCCTGAGCAGCCAGATAGAAAAACAAATGATCTCCAACACTTGGTGCTTTATTTTTTTTTCCCCCTCCACAGTAACCCTGCCGTTTAATATATTTCATTGCTGGTAGCTGTCAGGGCAGAGCTCTGTCAGCCGGGAGGAGAGCAGCGTGCAGGATTCCAGCCGAGTGAGTTCATGCTGGGTTAGTTTGTGCTGAAATGCCTTGAATTTCCACAGTGCTGCGGTGCAGAGTGCAAGCCAAAGCCTGTAATAGTTCCGTATCAAGTTTATCCCTCGTGTTTTGTTTCCGCACATTACACGGGGTGTGTATGTTAAGACGGGGAGCGGTGTTGCGGTCTCAGAGCCACTCCGGGGGTGCTGGTGGATCAGGACCCGTGTGTGACTGTTCAGCGAGCGGACATGCTGTGAGGGCCCCACAGCAGTTTCTGTAAGCAAATGGGGATTTATCAGCTGGGTCACAAAGTTTTCTCTGGACTCTTTTAATCGGATAATTGGCTTCACATTCAAACAAATGTTCCGCTTCAAAACAGTAGAGTGAACCTTTTATAACAATCCCAGAGCTGGTGAGTGAACTCTCTGGACCGGAATCCTCTCCGTACTCAGGGACTCCTGAGGCTTTTTAGAGAACTACCTCTCAGGGTTTGATGACATACAAAAATCTCCCATTAGTAATATTTTGTAACAATCACGTGTTTCTCTGTCCAGTCAACAAACTCCCCAGAAATTTGAAAAGTCCATCCTTTACATCTGAAGTCCTCGTCTGGAACTGGTTGGTGATCTTTGATTAATGGCTTTATCGGGTCAGTGTCAAGCTCTCCTGCAAGGTGTTCCTTCTTCCCTCCTGATGTCCCAGTTTGTACAGAGATAAAGGAGCAGGCACATTTTTTAAGGGTAAACAACCCTTGAAATAGTTTTCTGAGTGGCAGACTTCATACAAAGGGCTGTGAGTTATTGTCCGCAACGTCTTTTAGAATTCTTGGCTACCGTGTTCCAAATGCAAATGCATTCTAATCTGCCAACCTAACGAACAATCTGCTTTATGGCTCTTTCATACATCTGGATGTATTTCTTGTTTACTCATGCCAAATCTATGAATTTTAAAGCTTTTCCAGTCCTCCACTGGCTCTCCATGTCAGGTCAAACCATCTGCCAACATTTTTCACATTTCACCCAGGAGGTTAAAGGGGTAAGACACGAGGAGTTCTTGGAAAGGCCTTTTTACACTCATCATTTGGAAAAAAATATCTTGTCCTCAGTTGATCAGATCCTCCTCCTGCCGTCGGTGCCTGGTTCTCCTGCAGGGCCTTGTGGGTAAAAAAAAAAAAAATCATCTCGACCTCCTTTTCAACATGATGTCACTGCACTTTGCCTGAAGGAGCTGTAGGAGGGGGTTGCTGGTGGTGGAGGGTTATGCATTTGGCAAAAACAGCGTGCAGGAATGCAAACTGCCTGCGATGACATCCATCAGGAGGGGAGGTGAAAAGTTTCTCCATATATCTGTAACCAGTCTGGACAGATTAAAGGCTGCAGGAGAGAAGAGGGAGTCTGCTGCCGAGACTGGAAGCCGTCCAACACTGTACTTGTCGCTCCAGCCGCTCGCTTCCCAAAACAACCTTAAAACCTCTCCTTGGCCTACAGAATCAATGGAGAGACCCACGTGTGTTGGCCGATTCAATGGATTTCATGGCCACGGCAGACTTTTTGACCGCAAAGGGAAAATAATAAATCCATCTGCCACCACTATGTCTGTTCACAGTTTTCAAATTAGTCGAAGAACACAAAAAGTTAAATGACAAAGAAATAATACCCAGTTATCTTATAATTAGAACCAGGGACCACTGAGAGCCAAACCTGCTGATCACTAACTCAGAAGTATGAATAAAATACAAAGAAATGTTTATTATGATTGTCATATAAATCTAAAACTGATACAAATTCAATCTTGAATTAAGCTGAAAGTAAACCAATGGAATGTTCTCATATTCTCAAATATGACACAATGCTGGGCTCACAACATCCCCAGATGATGAAATGGTCAGATCAGAGCCAAAATGTTTGATTGCAGGGGGGAAAACTCAGTTGGTTTAGTGTCATTTGGAGCTGAGTGGTTGCAACTCACCACCAGTCGAGCAGTTGGTGGTGAGGTTTTTAAAGTTAAAGTTAAAACTATAAAAAATAAAATAAAATACATTATCACAGGACACACAGGAAGATGAATCCGTCGGCGGCAGGGAAATCGTCTAAGGACGTCAGAGCAGCGTAGCAGGTTGGACCTTCTGCAAGCCACGTGACCACACACGATGGATTCCACTTCCTCCCTTTCTCATTGTGAGGATGGGAACATAAAGCACTGAGGTCATCTGAGTCCAAGAGCAAATCTGGTGTTAAAGCCTGTGTAAACACAGCCAAATATTTACAGCCACAGAGTTGCAATGTTCCCGTCGTCGCTCTGGGTGGAGGGAAGACAGTCCTCTGTGATTGATTACTGATACACTCAAAGTCTCTGTTTCTGAGTGAGGTCTCACCTCACGCAAAATTAGATGAACTAAATTCATTTCTAACGTTGAAATCAGATTTCACTTTGCTTTAACCAGCAAATTTCTCTCAATTTACAGGCCAACTGCCAATAGGGTGACATCTTCACAACTCTTATCAGTCACGTAACACAGTTAGTCTCATATTCACACAATTATATTTGAGTTATAACTAAATGATTTTTTGATGAAAGCTTGGCCATGACAGGCCTATTTCTGTTCAATATGATCTGTGTGCAGTGAGATTCCTGCTTTATCTGCTGCTGCTCAGCTGGAATATTCTGAGTTCTGCAAGTATTTACTGGTTAAGTGGTATTTATGGCTGCACCCATGCACACTCTGAGTGTGAGCGTCCTGGGGGATGGAAAAATTAGCCAAAAACATTTGATGACATTCACAGCTGACATGGGAGCTGATTGCAGACAATTATCTGATTTTAAACATGCAGTAGATATTAGCTTAAAATTTGCATCCGTATGGAGTTCACTGAGCTTAATGACTGTAAGTTTGATATTTACTCTCCCTTTGAGCTCCAGTTTGTTGTCCACCAACCAGCTTTTGCTCAAAGCTGACCAGATTCCATTGTTGAACCTGGTCTCTTTTGTTTGCTGCTGCTGAGAGGGAGCAGTTTGAATGAGCAGATCTGGAACAATCACAACTTTGAGAGCTTCGGTTTCGCATCTTAGAATCTAATTGATGGTCATGCAATGCGAGGAATTTTATTTTCCAACCTTTCTTAAATTCACATCCTCAGAGAGTGTGACAGGGCACCAGAGTCATAAAGGAATGTTCTGGAAAGATATTGTCACCATTCTTTTCCCTGCACACTCACTTACTCACACACGCGCACACACACACACACACTCACACACACACACACACACACACATGCTTGTTATTTTTCTCTTTCACTGAAAATCTTAACAGTAACATGCATCGTTAGTTTAGTGCCACTGCTGCACCACGACACCCAGCAACATTGTCTGCACTCACTATCCGGTCCAAATTTCAACTGAGTACAGAGGAACAATGCCGCCTCTCTCGGCCAGACACACCCTGCTGACAGAGCTCCTAATAAGGTCTCACTGATGGGAACATGTGTAAAGCTGTTTCTGAGATCCCACCCTTCACTTCTTGGGCCCCAGGGCATTTTATTTCAAAAAATGTTCAGTCTCCTGCCTGGATTGTGCAGGTGGAGGATGAGAGCAGAGCTAGCCAAAACACTTCTTCTTTGGGGTTTTGCTGGATTGGACAAAAAAACAAAAACAAATTCAAGAAGGAAGAGAATGTGGCTTTTCTTGCCGCATTCTTTCCTTCAACGGGAATTCACTGAGGTTTGGCCGTGTACTTTTTACAGGAACCTTTTATTCCCGTCCTTCTGGGAATAACAGCGCTGCTGTCCCTGCACAATTTACACTGAGAAACAAAGTGTCCAAGCACTCATGGACAGCCACACACTCACAGCTAAATCCTTTAAACATCCAGGATCACACAGGGACAAAGAGGCCCCGACGCCTGGTGCCTGACACAGACTCCTTGAAATCCTCTGGGCTCGATTTTCCCTGAGAATAACACTCTCAGATCCGAGAGTGACGCTCATAACCGGATTCCTGCATGGCAAATCTTTTCTCCGTGCTCAGCTGGAGCTTTATTGTTTTTGACCAGCATTAATTCCACGGGCTGATTTGGTCCGTGAATTCCGTGGCCAGGGGACGGCTCTGAGATTTGCCGCTCCAGAAAAACGCATCACGGTGGTGGCAAAGCATTCCGAGTGACAACTGTTTAATTGTAAACTCATCCGCTGCCACATGAACAAAAGCCTGCCAAGAACACAAGCGCATGAGAATCTTGGACGATCACAAAGGTCTTGCGTTAGCGCAGTGTTTCTCAAAGTGGGATTTTCACATTCGTTCACATCTTGAAGGAGGGAAGGTAGATTTTAGGCTAATGCCATGCAAGTCTATGGGGTCAAAAGTCAACTTTGTCCTAGAGACATGGGACCACTTGCAGGTTCATCAGGATCCCTCAAGACACAGCCACGTCAAATTTGGGGCTTCTAGGGGTGCATGAAAAATTTTCTTCCTCCAAGGTGGGGCGTGACAGAGAAAGTTTGAGAACCACTGCGTTAGCGCGTCTCTCCGTAATAAGCCACAGAATCTAAAACACGCTGCACAAAGCCAAGAAAAATTCGAGGAAAATCATTGAACGCGTTCCTTGACACGCTGGATGCACAGCTGCAAGAGACTCAGCCACAGCTGGCCCAGCCGCGGAATAAAGTGTTTAACAAGTGTCCCTGTGCTGTTCTTGATCTTACAATATTATCTTTACTGCCCTCTCCTGTTTCACTGAGAAACATCTGGGGAAGGAAAAACATAATTGCGCAACGTTGATTAAAAATTACGTGCTGCTCTTTGGGACCGCTGATCAAATTCACATGACGGCTTCTTCTCTGGGAGCAATCAAACACGTCAGTGGGTGGCGGCGGGAGGCGCAGCAGCAGCGCCTGACGATGTGGCTGAGGTCCGATGTTGGATCAGTTAAGCCTGGAGGCTCTATGTCCTCATCTTCAACTCATGTCCCCATCTATCCATCAATCTATTCATCTATCTATCATGGTGGATTGTCAGGCAGCTGCAGTGATATGCAGATGATGAACTAATCTTCATTGACACACATTTGATTATATAGGACTAAATCTATTCCAAAAAGAAGTCTTGCATCGATCAGGCACCGGTACGCCTGAGGAAGGTCTCGTAGCCAATGTGGACAACGCCAAAGATACAGCTCCAAAACCACTGATACATATACAGATCTTATGAATGACTGGTCATTGTTTTGAGAGAACCTACACAGCTGGTCACATGTGAAATGTTCCTATGGGGAGGATCACAAGGAATATATCATGCGCTATATGGAGCTGCATACAAACCCTTTCTAATGTTTGTCACAAGATGCTTCAGACACTGCAGTATCTATCTATCTATCTATCTATCTTTCTTTCTTTCTTTCTGTCCATCTATCATTCCCATCATTGAATATGGTAAATCTCAAGCCTAACCTCTCATGAGGAACCAATCACAACATCTGAATGATTCACCAGGACAATGACTGGTCCACAGTCTTGGAGCTCCTCAGACTTCCCTATTCTAACATACATGATTTAGATCTGTACAGGTGGACAGGAGCAGGCAAACATCTCAGGGTTACAATGCACAGTGGCCTCCCCCCCCCGTTCCCTCCTCCTCCTAATGTAAACCATGTGGACGGAAGGTGTTGCTGAATTATGAGCCTGTGACTTGGCAGCGTGTTGAATGACTGTCAGCTTAAAACAGTGACGGTTCATCAACTCCAGCACAGGAGCACAGGAAATTCACTCACTCACTCGGTCCCCAGATGCCCTCTGCAGCCGCTCACAACAAACACGCCGAGGACACAACAACCTCAAAGGTTTGAAACTTTTGGTTTTCTTGACCCTCAAGCTTTAAGTTTTATTCATCCATTGCTTTTTTTTTTTAATTTTTAATTTGAGGTATCTCATTTTCAAACGTGACTATGTCATGCCTCATAAGGACTTTCTCATCTTCTCAGCACTGTTGAGGAAACAGCAGGAACTCAGGCATCACATTTCTCCACCTTTGAAAGCCAACAAATGATCTGATGTTTGATGCAGGATCAACCGTGCCACTGCTAAACGATTGTAGCCTCGATTTGCTGAGCACGACTCAGCAACGTTAGCTGTCCCACTTAAATCACGCCAGTCTCTTCCTATATATCAAACAAAAAAATATGAAAAGCCTGTGTCAAGACACCACAAACAGCCCCAACCTGCTTCCCATAAATCAGCGAGCTGACAGCTCCTTAACAATGGACTCAGTCTGACCTTTCCTTGTTGCTGCTCTCAGCACCACAGCGGCTACTCGCTGTTCCGGCCGCAGCACGGTGGGAGCACCCGCGGCCCCCCTTCGGGCCGGAGGCCGCAGCAAAGAGTGCCACTGTTTCAACACAAAACAATGAGGATAACAAATAGCAATCAGTTCCAATTAAATGTCAGGGTATAGTTTATCACGTCTGGCTCCTGGGGTTATTACCGAGTCATTATCACATAGAGGATGCAGGGAAACACTTCCTCATGTCGCGGCGGTGGAGGTTCAAGAAAAGCTTGATGAATAGCGGGGAAATGCTCACGACACCAGCTGGGGGGATGGCGAGGAGGAGCGGGCGGGGTCACCCAGGGGCGGAGCTACATGGTGGCTGTAGTCACCACACAACGGTGGAATAACTCCACAAAGGTCTTACTATTTCATCATCTCAAGTCATATCTTTGTTGGCAGTCATTTCAGATGTCTGCTTATTGGCACCCCTACATGAGTCATGAGCTCACCCTGTGGCCACCCCAAGGAAACATTTCTGGCTCCGCTACTGGGGTCATCACACTCTGACTGACACACAGAGGGACCCTGCCAATGGCTTTTTGAAACAAAGGCAGCTCAGAGATTGTTGAAGTTGAGAGGACAAACTATGAGAACCAACAGAGTCTGATGTGATCAAATAAAACTGTTTTTCGAACCAGAGGCCTCCTTCACAGCTGCTCCTCTGGACTCACTTTGTAAGGCCTACGCAAAGGGACATTGGGACTAATTCCACCCTTGTTTTTACCCTCATTCACTCTCATTCCCTCCCTGCTTTGTCCGCAGCTCAGGGAAACTCCAACACATATCCAGCAATGTCGTTCAAATCAAGCTGGGGCCAGGCTTTTAGCATTCAGTGTCGCTCTCTCCTTCAGTCCCAGCTGCTCCCTGCTCTCCATCACCTGACAGGAGTCTCTCACTGGAGTGAAGGAGTGAACGACCAGCTGCCAACTTCTGCGCTTCGCTTCCTGTTGCTCAAGACGTGAAAGTTTCCAGCAGCCGCCGCAACATTTGTTGCACCCCACATGGTAAAACGCAACGTGGGAGCCCAGCCAGGTATCTTAATCCCCATCAAACCTGAGGATTCCCCACCAAGAGATCCCATTAGTGAGGATAAGAGCTGTAATGTAGTCCAGAGGGTCTCAGTGCACTTGTGGTGCGCAGCACTGACCTCCATCTGATCCCTCACTGACTGGAATTACAGCTCGGGCTCCAGCAAGGCAGCGTAAAAGATCAATGAACTGTGAAGCATTTTGATGTCTTAATTAACAACACACACACAGCAACAAATCCAATAAAAAAAAAAAAAGCCAACCATAAAATTGAAAAGAGCAACATTTGCAGAGTCTCTGGAGACTTCAGCAAAAGCACTCAGGGGCTTGTGGTCTGGAGCAGCGGGCGGTTTTAACAGCGAGAGCAGCTGTAATTAGAAACAAGAATGATGCAAGTTGCTTGGAATGATGCAGTTTGATGTCATAAAAAAACGTGTCAGAAATGGGAAAAAAGCAACAGCAGCAACAGCAAGACAAGGCAAACGCGCATTGCATGTTGAAATGGAGGAATCTCGTGAATGAAACGTGCCTACATTCTTTGTAGACGTGCGGCACATGGCACACGGAACCTGGGTCAGCCTCTGGCGTCACTGAGCAATAATCACACACAACATGAACACAGGCTGTAATTCATAACAGCCGGATAGGGTGAAATTTATTCACTTTAATGATCTCTGGAGGGCGATCACGGTGGGCGTCGGAGCGTGAAAGCGGAGAAATCAGACACACATGACGATAAATCGCAACCCTCATTCCCGAAAATGTAAACAGAGATCAAAAGATAACTGCAGGTCACATGTAATAAGGATGACTCGAATGACCTTGGATCGCTTTAATCCATCCCAGGAGGGCATTTCAGCTTCCCAGACACCCACGTTCACAGAAGCAAGTCCTATGAGGAATGTAGAACGGCGCTCGAGTAAATTCTCCACCAGAGTCCAACAAACCGCAGAGCTACTTTTTAAACAGTAAGAATTTCCACTGTGAGTCTCTGTTTAGTTTGTATGATAAGCATTGCGGAGGCAAGCAAGGCTGAACCAATTCTTCGCTCCAGGAAAGAGACGTTCAATCTCCACTGAGATCTTTAAAAGTCCAGTGTAATCAAAAAGTTGATTACTGTACTCTGACCTCATAAGAATGAATAATGCATCACATTTCTGTGTCTGAGTCCTAAAAGATTTGAGGAAAACTTAACCAATACTAAGTTTTACCAGCTGGAGATGCAAATAATAATGGATGTTGATTTCTGGCTAAATACAGTCAGAACTGAGTTTAGAATCATGCACTTTAAAAGATGATCATAGATTCTCACTGTTTTTACACTGTATATTTGTCTTCGTAGAAAGCATTTTGTACAAAAAATATGAAAAGTCCTAGGACATCATTTAAAGATGTAGGGGATCAGTCATATGAGCAATTATTTATCAAGAAAAATGTACATAAAGGAAGAGCACATGTATAGTGGGTGCTAAAGTGGGTGCTCAGCATTGCTTTGGACAGCGTGGGAGTGTCTTTGGGTTCTGGTTACATGTCGGCTGAAGCAGCGACAGGCCAGTGCAGGGGTGGAGAGATAACACACACTGTCAGTGAGAACAATGCGGAAGCCCAAACGCTTGTTTCCCGTTCACATAAATCAGACCAAGGGGGGTGTGAGGGGGACTTGGATGGCTGTAAACTCACGCCTCATCCTTCAAGTTGTAGGAATCTCTCTCAATAACAAGAGGTCAGGTGACTCACCCCACCGCCACTCCTGCTGCCCTCTAACACAGGGGTGGCAACAGTAAATTAAGAGCACTTCCTCCTTGTCTACAACACACACCTAGTCAAAGTTCCAACTCCGTGGCCTGGTTAAGATCTTCTGGGGTGGAAACAGCAACCTCGTAAACCAGTGCTGTTTTTTCCCCCACCTTGACTTGGATACAGAGGGGCCCCCGGAGGAGAGGAGGAGGAACAGCAGCAGGTTCTGCAGTCAGTGTGGAAGCTGATCACTTCTGAACACCCCGCTGGGATAATTCAACCCCTGCACGAGTGCGTATGTTTTCACACTCACTAGCCTACTGAACTCTCATGCCAGCGCCGGTGGAGGACCTCCGGTGTGAACAAACAGACATGAGGGGAATGCACGCGGCCTGACAACACGCGCAGTCATAGCCGCAAGTTGACGCCGCGATAATAAACCCTCACTAACAACTTGATGCTTTTTAGTTTTACTGTCGGATTCCTGTACGACAAGTTGAGACAGAAGCACCAGTGGCCTGATTCTCCTGAACGCACTCGTCTTGTGTCCACAGCTGGATCTGATACAGGAGAAACTGCACGATAATAAAAGGTTCGTGCTCAGGTTCAGTTTCAGAGGACCTGCAAAGAAAATAAGAATTCTATTACAATTCTTCTATCTTCCCATCTATTTCGAAAGACTCGCTGTCATGGAATCCATCTATTCTGACCTCTGAGCAAAGAGGAGCAGAGTAAACATACAAAATGAGATTTTAATGTCATTTTTACTTGGTGATGCCAGAGTATCACCAAGTATAGTATAGTATAGTATAGTATATCATAGTATAGTATAGTACAGTAAAGCGATCAATTACTAATTATTTTAGTTAAAAAAAAGATAAAGTAACAGTTCAAAGTGCAAATTTTGCAATCTTAACATGCTCTCTGAACACAAACTGCACATTTTACAGAGCAAACTCAGCACTGGTGCCTTTTGCGCAGCCCATGGCCTTGAGGTTGGATGGTTAGCATACAATTGCACTCTAGCACAATTTAAAGGCAGCTAACCTCATCTTCATCTCTTTGCAGCCCTTAGATTTTCTCTGCCAACAGGGGGTGAAGAATTGCCACATGATTGCAGCCGTTTAAAACACAAGATGCAGCAAAGTGCAGCCTAAGTGGAAGTTAAGCCCTCAACAGATCACAGGCAGAGGGGAGGGGAGCAGCTGTGAGACGGGCAGACGTGCCCTGCAGGGACAGACGGATCTGCAGCGAAGGTCTGCTTGAACCCACTGAGTCACCGCAGAGACAATCCCACCTGCAGCAGCATCTCTCTCTCAGACAGCCTTCACAGGCAGAGGCGTGCGCAAAGCACAAATGCTGGTGGAAAAAGCTGAGCGGGAAGTGGGAAGACACGGCAAGCTGCAGGCCTGGAAGTGCTGGCGCTCACAAAGACGTGGGCTGACTGCACTTTTTCCAAAGGTGCAACTGCCAGCGTCAACTGGAAAGCTGGACGTGTTGAAGCTCGGCTCACATTCCTGAGGAACAGAACGCTCCTGAAAATTAGCACAATCGAGGGCATTTGACATCCCACAATGCACTGCGCCCACTGATTCCCCTATCAAATTGTTTAAGAAAATATACAATTTCCTTTTGGGGTTTTTCCCTTTCGTTATTTGACATATTCCTGTTTGTAAAAGGCCAAGTTACCCACCTCACGCACAAGATCTATAAATGATTAATTAAATATTCCGTGCTTTTGATCCGCGTCTTGGAAAGAAAACAAATTGATTTGCGGTCACCTGTCAGACAAAGTTGACACTTGGGGGAACAGTGCCACCTACAGGGCGATAGGTCTACCTACATTTATACCGCTAATTACAGACAAGGTCTCACTACGTAGTTGTCCAGTTAGACAATTAATGCAGTGCATATATCATACCAAAGTGGGATATGAACTCAAAAGTGAATCAATGACTCAAACAATGTTTTCACGCCACCACATTCTGATGTACAAACAACAAGCAGTATCGAAGGAAGCGGGTTTATTTTCATATTTATTAATTTATAATACAAGCTTTAATGTAGACCACATTGCATTTTTAGTTTTACATTTATTCATACTGAGCTAAACTTCATAGCTGTGACACTGATCGACAAAAACACAAGCCAAAGGACACTCAATGGAAGGAATCAAAAGGTTTCCGTCGGTTTCTGAAGAAACTGCAGCCAATCAACACCTTCAGTGCAACAACCACTTTTGTTAAGGAAAAAAAAAAATTACAACCACATGCCCTCACTAGTTCCTCATACTGTATGCCGCGTGCATCAAACTCCCTCAGAAACACTCACACACAAACACAGCCGCACTAAAATACTTATACACAGATAAAAATTGATATATTTAAATTTCAATATTAATGATATTACTGAATTTCCACGATAAAAAGCAAACGAGAAGTAAAGACGGCTTTCCAACGAAAAGGAGATGAAACAACACCAAAATCTTCCTCTTAATGCTTCGTCGGCCTGGTGGGAAAAAGCTCCGCCCCTTCCCCCGCACAACCGCTCGGCCCTCAGTGTCCACTAGGGGGTCGTGTCGCGGAGGAGGGGGCGACGAATCCTCGTTCTCATGGTCGGCCTTTTTTGCTTCCGTCTGCCTTCCACTGGCGTCACCGTGTCGACTCCCGTCGTCGGGGAGGTTCAACAGTCTAGTTAAGTCATAGGCAGAGGCAACAAGCCATCCAGCAGCCACCCACCGTGTCCTCTGGAGGGTGCGAGGGGGTCCGTTCCTCCTCCTCCTCCTCCTCCTCCTCCTCCTCCTCCTCCTCCTCCTCCTCGGCCTGTTCGTCCCTCACGTTTGCACATCCTCAAAAGTCTTTCCTCCATTGGTCCTTTCGCCAGGAACTAACGGCTGTGAGGTTCATGGCATAAACTGCCACTGGTGCTGATACAGACCAAATGTTTCAGTTCATAGGAGGCAGAAACTATCTTGGGGGGACGGGGGGGCGATGGTGGTGGGTGGTGTTGGGTGGTGCTGGGGTGGGGGGGTAGTAGAGGGGATGGCACGTCTCTTCCCAAGTCCGTGTTATGGAGGGGATGATGGAACACGATGAGAAGCTCTAGATGAACAGATAGGTTAAGTGCAACGTGTGCGTGTGCGTTGGGAGAGGAATAGGAAGTTTGGGGGTGGTGTGGGGGGGGGGGGGGGGGGTTAACACTATTCAATAAGACCTGTGGAAAAGTCCACCACTGGCAGGGAGGGGTAATAATAGCCCACACATCCGTTATAGCAACACTTGTGTCCATTAATAGCGAAAAACTTCCTGGGTCTTTTTCAGCAAACGGCTCAAAACTGGATAAGTGTGTGTGTGTGTGTGTGTGTGTGTGTGTGTGTGTGTGTGTTGGGGGGGGGGGGGGGGGGGCGCAGTTTACACACGTCTGCTGATAAGGTTAAAGATAACGGGGGCAGAATGTAAATGTCATTGGCACAAAAAGAAGCCTCAGAATCCAAAGAAGGCGGGACTTCCAACCAGACTTCCTGCGATTGGCTCCTGGGCTGACAGGACGACAAGGCTGGAGGGAGCCGACGGGATGGTTACCTAAGTGTGTGTTTAATGCGTGTGTGTGTGGGGAAACGGGTGGCGGGTTCATTTTTCTCTGTGGCTTTACAAGAGGAGGCAGCAGTTGCTCTCTGTGGTTTTCTCTCTGTTCCTTTGACCTGCAGGGGGAGCAGCAACAGCAGAGAGGTCAGCTGGTGGTTCAGATGGAGGCGGTGGAACACGTTCTGAGAGGGATGAAGCCAACAGACTGGTTCCGAGCCCCACTATGGCAGCTGCAGTTCTGGCTAGATACATGACTCTGTTCAATTCTGAGGTTTGACTGGATCAACGTGGACAGAAGGAGAGCGTCTCACCGTGAGAGTTGGGCTCTGGAAGAGTCTCTCTTGCAACCAAATGCATGACGGTCGTTCGGCCAGGCGGCAACTTCAGAGCTTCAGACACACAAATGACCCATGATTGATTAGCGCCATTCAGCGACATGTTTTTAAGAACTACCAGAAACAGTGACGAGGTTCCATAATGCACTGAATTCACTTGATTTGAATTTTTTTCCAGGATTAGAATACGTCTCCAACCAGTCAATGAACTCGCCAGAAACGGGGGAAAAAAAGCTCATCTTTGCACTCTTTCACACGCTGAACTTTATAGAGAGGTTCTGAAAGTCGCACCTCTGTGACATCAGAAAAAGGGAGCGACATGTCACTGACACTTCTTTGAGGTTAGCAGCACCAGCAACACCTCTGGGATTTCCTCTGTTTCAGACCACCTCACAGCTACCTTGTTTTTGTTCCCAACAAAATAAACAGCATTTGAAGGAATCTAAAAACTAAGGCAGTGAACAAAGGGCTCAAAATGCCAAATATTGATATGTTGTCCAGAGATCTTGAAGTTATTTGGAGAATTAATTTTGTAAGGAGGCTGCACCGAAGCCCAGGATGAATAATAAAGACGTGAGTGTGCACAAACTTTTAGATTGAAGATTTTTGAGACCAACAAACCAAGAAGGTGACGGCTAATTTGTTGCAGAAAAGCTGAACAGGGCTGTGACACATTCGTTCTGAATAAAGTGCATTTTTTTTTCTAAAGTGATGTGGCGCCATTAACTATAATATGAAGTAATGCCCCTTGTTATACTTCTTAAATGACTGGGAATTGTTGTTTTCTGCAGTGAATGCATAAGCAGAGATGAAAGAAAGAAGAGAGTTTTATAATGAGGTGGATAATTAACAGGATTATGGGCCATGGGTGTCAGTTTGTCTACAACTCTGCCCACATTGTTTCCCATCAAACAGATTTTTCCCAAGCACAACCTCAAGCTCACGGGAAAAAAGGAAGACTGTGAAGTTAAAAATGATCATTCGTGGCTCGAACCGGGATCAGAGGCAAAAGTCAGAAGTGCCATCAGAGTCTCTGAGGATTTGGTATAATGAAGTCTTATTTGCGGGCGATTAAGTTGGACCGAGGGTCCTGGTGTCGAGGGAGGATCTCACTCTTACCTCCGAGAGTCACGTTGCCGTGGAGGAAGCGTCCCTGGAAGATGAGGCGCAGTATGCTGGGGCTGCTCACCGTCTCCTCCTCCCACCCTGTCACAAAGGCACCGCCGTCACAATGCCGTCATTTACTTTGCAGCCGGACTGTACTGGAAGCTGCTAATGACACAGGTGCGCGGCAGCTCGACAATAGGGGCGACCCACACTCAAAAGAATAAAGATTGGCACAAAACAAAGAGAGCATTACTGTGTTCAGATGCACACGGGGTGGAAATTCTGGGGTGCCGAGAGAGAATTAAAGACTAACGGAAGTGCGCATGAAAAAAAAATCTGAAACATATGAAGCGTAACTTCATAGTGAGTCGCCTTGATCAAAAAAACCTACCTGCGGGCCAGTTGTCGAACACGTGCTTGGCGATGTCTGTGGCCGAGTCATTCGGGGAGAAAGTGAAGTCCTGCGTTTTCCCGCTGACCAGAATGAGGCGGAGGTGCACCTGCCACGACAACAACAACAACAGCAGTAGCAGCTTCACCCTCGCTTGGCACAACAACGAAAAGCACACACTCTCAACTTTCCAAGGGGTTGGTCTTAAAGCCAACGCTCGGAGGAGAACACCCCCCCCCCCATCTCCCCTCCACCCTTCCCCACTTCCTCTGACCTCTCCTGACGCGAGGCGACCCTGGGAGGGCTGTGAAGACACAGGCATTCCACTCTAATGAGATTTGTCCCCAGCAGATCTCCGAGCCTACGACCGATGGGGGCGACTTCGTTCACCGAGGGCTCGCGCTGAAGTGAGCCCCTGTTTCCGCACGCCACAACAGATATGGGTGGGGCTGAAGAGCAGGCGGGTGAGTGGGTAGGTTGGTTGGTGGAGGAGGGGGGGCAAACACTGGCCCCTTTAGTTCCCGGGTGCTGCGAGCTCCTCTCCAGGCTGTCGGCCTAATGCGATAACCCCAGGTGTCCCAGACAGCTCTCGGCCATGTTATTAAATTTACATGGGGAGTGCGTAGCCCCCCTCCACCTCCCCTGAGCCCACTACCACCACCCCCTACCCCCCCCGGAGAGAGGAGGGAGGGGAGGGAGGGCCTTTAACAGCGGGGCTCCCTCACAACGTTATCCGCCGGCCGAGCCAACAAAGCGCTCCGTTAGATAACAACTAGTCATAAAGAGAAAAGAAGGAGGTAAAAGTCTAACCTGCCTGCGGGTTTAAGGTGCACTAGTTAGAACTCCAGTGATCAAGGAGCATCGTTCACAAAGGCCAAAGAGGCAGTGGACTCCTAATCGGCGTGTGTTTATAGGGCTGCAGCCTTTGATTTGATATAAAGACAAGAGGTGACTTGCACAGCAGTGTCAAGAAGGAGCCACTCGAAGCTGAATGAGTGAGAGATTGCATTACAGTTCTCTGAACATTTCCTTTGACCTGCCCATTGTAAAAACCTTGTCTGCGATGGAAAAGAAAACACCTGCATATCAATGTGAAATTGTTAAAGATTAGCCAATTTCAGCCAACGAGGCCGAGCTCTGTCCAGTAGGAAACCGGCTGCGGGTCACAACGTGTGAATCATTAGTCAATGTGACCACAGCCTGTTGCATAAATTAGGATGGTGCCGTTTCTGCCGCTTCACACAAATCATAAATATTCAATGTTATTCCTTTTGACAATAGATTGTTTCTATGTTGCTGACAGCAGTAATTCATGGGTGTAGGGCCAAAAATCATTATTAATGAATCTACTATTGTGACTTTTTTTTTGTTCTTTTGCTGCAGCATCTTCTGACCACGCCTTTAAACAGTGACCTGCGCTGTGCGGACCTTCCTCCTGTGGGTTCTCATCTCTGTTTTTATGCGACGGATTGAATACACTGAAATCCAGTCATAAATTGAATCTATCCAAGGCACATATACATGGTATGCAACAATCATAATAATAAAAACAGCAAATATGATAAATATAATTACATATATGTAAAGTATAAATTCATATATATATATATATATACATATATATATGTGTGTGTGTGTGTGTGTGTGTGTGTGTGTGTGTGAAAATCGTCAAACTGACATGTACATTTCAAAGCTGATTTACAGGTTAAGTGGGTTTCATATTAATGCAGAATATATGAAACAGCTACATATTTCTATTGTTATTATTATTAATATTATCAATAATAATATCAATATCAATAATAAAAATATAGTTATTATTACTTGGACATTTTTTTGTTTTTAATCTTTACACCAACCTTTCTAATAAACAATACACTAAACATCCATTTCTTGTGAACTGGTCATCACATGAGGCGCCCCCCTCCGTTTAAAAAAAACGTACATTCCACCAGACAAATCTTTACAAGTGAGGCATCACTTCTTGAGGTTGTCTTTGACATTTGAACTTCTCCATTTGGTGCCACAACAACTTCCTTCGCTTCGCCAGCCACAGAGGACAGAACAAAGAGACTTAGGCACGAGGTGGCGTGACATCAGTGGGGGCGACCCCACTCTCTGATCTGTTTACAAATAAAACCCTCGGCTCTCCCCATCCCCGCCCCCAACGAACCGGATAACCCCGACATGGAGTTGCATACCCATGTCATCATTAACAACCGCTGTCCCTCCATCCCTTTCATTGCCAACAACAAAAACAAAGCAAATCTGCCTGGATACTGACGGCAAAATCCCACAGTACAAATATCGATGGTGCCCCCACACAAAGGACCACACTGAAGAGGACAAACAAGACTTTGAATTGTCTGCTTTTTAAAAGATTAATAGAACTTTCTATGAATTTGATATTTTTATATTCTGGTCTTCTATAAACATTGCCAAATGCACTTTGTTATTAATCCCCTGGGGAAAGTGCCATAGCTGAGGATCCATTAAATCCCACTCCACCTGACTGAGGCTGGGTACCTGAGGCATGAAGCAGTTAAAGGATCTGATATGCTTTTCTCAAACAAAAATGAAAAAGAAAATCATGCATGAATGGTTATCATTTGAGCTATTGTGGTTCAGTTTCAGTTGTAATTTCAAGACAGGATGCGCTCAGCCATCAGGCCAACGCTTGAGTGCATAAAACTACCTTAAAACGAAAAACAGACAAAACATGTACTAATTGATAATAATTCATCAATCAAACAAGTAAAATGGCTGTAAATAATTAAGACAGTAACATATGCTTTGGTTGTTCTGTAAAAATTTGTTTCAAAGTCACTGGACATGGTTATAAGTTCTGGGCCCATTAAAAATTGTACCCAAGAATCCCAAGTGACTGACAACATCTCCTCTATTTGATCCATTTCCTATGAATGTCGTCCACTCCTATGTGGTGGCGGGGGCAGTGGGGGAGACAGGATTTATTAAAGAGGGTACAATCAATTGGCATCTAAACCTTGAAAGGAAAGTAGGGCAACGTTTTAACTGAGATTAGACAGATGGTGTTCACAGGAGCAGCAGTCACTAGCCCAGCTAAGTGTGGTTGCTTGCTAATCCATTACTCCCCTATTATCCCCTGCGTTGAAAGTCAAAAAAAAAAAAAAAAAAAATCAACCTGAGGAAAATGTATTTCATGGTTTGCAGCTATGCTGAATCAGATTCGGGCAACGATTGGTCCTCCAACAATTACAGATGGCAAATGGATAGCGTGCTCCTGATGCACCACGGAGGACAAGATAGGTGTAAAGCCCGCAGTCACTCACCATATCAAGATCCCTCTGAGTGGTCATGGCTCAGGAAGGTGAGAGGCCGGTTAGGTTGAGCAGAGGCAGCAGGACTGTGGTGCTTCACTTACTGGAGAAGGGGCCAGAGCCCTGACACACACACACACACACACACACACACACACACACACACACACACACACACACACACACACACACACTGGTTACTTCCCACTGCCTGGCACCGTAACGACAACGCAATTACGAACCGAGTTGCAGCAAACACATCGTTATCATATTGAATGTCAACAGAGCGCAATGTACATACTCCCTCCAATACATGGTGTGACAAGAGAATAAACGGGTAGCAAACTTCACTAAAACAACAATGTCAGGAAACGGGAGTGACGACGAACCTCACAGCTGAATTCTGCTCTTTAATATTGGGGCTAGTGTTGGTGCTAGTGAGCCGATGTCTTTACGGGATTGATTTTTACACTGACTGCTACGAAGGCCAATGTAAAGTTGCTCGAAACGACTGCTTAAAATGGGCTCTGCCAAGGTGCGTCGACTTGCGCCGAGTTATGCCCTGACATATTTCGACATCGAGCTTCGCAGCTACAGTTAGCATTAGCTACCGTGTTAGCTTCTAACATTCGTGCTATCGCTACCTAGCTGCAGGAGCGATAGGTGAGCAACTAGGCGTGCAAAGGAGACCTTCCTGTTGACGACCTCACCTGCATCCGATGACAATGATGGAATGTTGCATTCAGTTGAATTGACGAAAAAATGAGGGGCAATTATCATGGGGAAAATATCGAGTGTAGACCGATGCCGTCGGATGTAGGTATCGATGGCTAATGGACGGGAAGACGCCGGAAGTCAACTGGTTGTAAACACAGGACCGACCGCTATGCCATCTGGGAAATTAAGTCCAGTTCGAGTAAGCGGCGCTCAAATACTTCAAAAAAACAAAAACAACAAACTAAAAACAAAACACGTGACCATTCACTGCTTGAAGGTTTCTTCAGATCTTGGACTATTCATTAATTAATTTATTTTTTACGTTTAGATAGCTGCATGTCATGTTGGTATGTGGGCAAACACATAGATATTAAAAAGCCCCTGTTTATATCATAGTATGAGTATTCTATACATCAAGCTGAGATATTAATATTATTAGTTGTAGTAGTAGTAGTAGTAGTAGTAGTAGTAGTAGTAGTAGTCGTAAAAACCCGAGTGGCATTAATTTTTATTCAAACTAAAGATAGCAAATCCAAGATATCAGATGGAACATAGAACATGACCTAAGTTTCAAGAAAAAGTTCGCCTAAAGAGAAGAAGTTATGGAAAGCACTGCCATTTGGTCCTTGATGTTGATCCCATGAGCTGGTAGGTGAGTAATGACAGAGTGGATTCAAAGAAGTGTTTCAACTGGATGGCTTACTGCGCAATGCCTTGCCTTGTCTCAGGCATGACTCAGCTAAAAACGAACAAAGCAGGAATTATATGCAAACATTAGAGATGGAGTTTGACAAAGGGGGTAAAGGCAGTGTCTGTTGTATTAGGTTTTCCACATAATGACAAAGCATTTGGAACAGTCAATTGTACGTTCCACTGTGATGAAATCTGGCAGTAACAAAGTAGACAGAACAAAAGACAAAAAACCCCTCAAAAACACCTTTAAAAAAAGAGAAGAGAATAAATAAATAGATTAAAACAAAATTAAATTAAACAGTTGAGAAACCAACCAAAGTCTTGAGGATGCACATAAAATCATTGGACCATTTAAGAAATTTTGTGACGGAGGCACCATGAAAATATGACTTCTTAAAAGATTCAGCAAATGTTGGCTGCCAAAATTTACTTTTTATATTTCATTATCATTTCTATGGACATTATCGTCTTTCTCATACAGGAGCATGTCACCTTGACATTTGCAAGTTACTGGTGTTTGGAACTTTAAATGAAGAAAAAGATGCTTTGCACAATTTTAATACAATGTAAACAAGTTTTTATCATGGCAGACTTAAGTTTAACTGAAACAGTATGAAAACAATGTATTGTTCTGTTGAATTCGAAGTCAAATTAGAATATATTGGTGTTGGAAAAAATGTGTTTTTTTAATGTGTAAACCAGATCAGCAACATGTTAAAGTTGAACAAATTCAGTTTGTAGTTTTCATGGTTAGACTGTAAAAGGGGACTTGCTATCTATTTTGTGATTCCATTTCTAAGTTTTGTATCACAATATTGATTTAGAGTTTGCATTCAGCATGCTATGGATAGAAAGGACTGTCATGAAAGGAAAGTCAAGTAAGAGTGGACATGCTGTGAACTCTGGCAAAACCTAGTGAGGTGCATTACATAATTATGAGCCGTCATGTTTGAAAATAAGGTCATATCTTAGTATACTGAGTAAAAATGAAAAGGTTTGGGTTCTGTGCAGGTATTTGAATATTTGTGCCATTCTGTTTTTGTTTGAAGATTGATAGGATACAATGGGGGACATGCTAAAGGGAGTGTAGTTTGCATGATACTGGTCAAGCATCTATATCAGGGGTGGCCAAATTTTTTTTACTTGTGGGCCACAACGGGTTGTAAAATTAGACAGTGGGGCAAAGGCAGGTGCAGATGGTTGGTGTGTTTTGGTGACCCACCTCATAGGAGAAAAAAAAAATATCATGGGTTATGTAGAAAACATGTACTTTAATGTCAATTGAAAATGAACAAACGCGTTATAACAAACTATCTGTCTCTAAATCCCCACGGTATTTAGCTCTTTATTGAAACACTGAAAAAATGGATGACATACACCTATTTTATTACTTACTTACTATTAATATAATTGTTCTAGTTTGGTGGGCCAGATTAAAAAGCTCAATGGGCTGCATATGGCCCCTGGGTCGTAGTTTGCCCATGTCTGATCTATATACACTCTGTGTGAGTATTCTGTATTTCTAAAACTTCTTTGAACTGTTCAAACAAATGGTTTTGTAATATTCTCATAACCGGTTATACTCTAAACGCCCTACTTAGACACGCTCTCACGAGCTCTTACGCAATACGCACAGGGTTATTGCAGGTACATGTTGTCCAGTGGTGTAGTCTAGTTTATGCAAGTGGGTATGCACTGATTTTTTTTCCCCTCCCAGCCTACGTACACCTCTGTCGGGCAGCAGGTTCAAAACAACACAAAACAAGAACCACCATGCTCAGTAACGCATTAAGTATGCATCCACATGTAAGTGACATCACGAAAGACTATAATTATGTATTGTCTAAATGTAAATTTATTGCAAGCAACAATATGTATAACTGTCATTTACAGCTGGATTTTAATTAACTGATGAACAACAGTCACAAAATCTTTTAAAATAAAGCGAAAACAAATAAATAATTAATTAAGTGCAAAATGTGGTGCAAACACAAATAAATTATTTGAAGCGGCGCTAAAGCAATAGCTGACTCTCAAACAGATTAGAATATAAAACATTTTTAATCACATTTTTTAACGGGAAAGCAAACTTGTGTAAAAGAACAACAACAACAACAACAACAACAAAAAACCCTCTTTGCGCACGGTCATTCGGCACCGTTTCCAGTGGTCATACGGTGTATACCTGCGTACTACACTGTTGCACTAAACAACACTGAAACTGTCGCTTCCTTTGGCTGGCTGGCTGGCTGGCTGCTTATACATAACCGACTCCGTTTCCCAGACGCCCGCACTTTGGGCATGCGCACAGGGCGTCGCCTGACGGTGGTAAACAGACGTCAGAAGGGAGTCTTCGCCCCGAGTCAAAACAAAACAAAACAAGTGGAAAAGACCCCGAAGGAGAGGACGTTTGGACGGCCACGACGACCCAAAGTCGCGCAAAAGTCACCGGAGAGCATAAATGGACACTTTGAGGAAGTTACCGGAGGTATTCGGCGGACTTTTGAAAGGACTGTAAACTCTGTAGTAGCAGCAGCTTAAGCAGCTAGCGCCGCGGCGGCTACCGCGCTACTCTCTAGTGGGAGCCGAGCGAGCGAGCGATTCAGCGAGCGACGGACCTCGCGACTGAGCCTACTTCGCCAGAAAAGTCTCCGGGAATCATATTGAGGATTTCCACCGGGAGACGGCGAGACGACGACGGGCGGAGCTCCGGGGGCCCCCGGGCCGGGTGAGAAGCTGCTGGTGTTTTTCTTGTGATTAGTGCTTCTTGGGCATCGTGCGGAGAAACATGGCAGATGGTGGCACGCGCCCGGCCGCAATGTGGCGGCTCGTGCGCACCTAAAAGCAGCGACTGTTAGAAGTACGGCCGCATTTCATCCGTCGTTTTTTTTTTTCTATAAAGGACATTGAAGTGGGCACTTTTTGAAGCGGCTGCGCTCCTTTGGCTCGACGTCTCCGCGTCCCTGAGCTGCAGCGGCTTTTCACCGACACGACCAGTTGGACGGCGGCTGTTTTTCACACTGACTGACTGCTGGCAGAAAAACAAAGTTTGAAGCGGTGTGTCTCTCGGCTCGTCTCCGCATTAGTACCATCACTTCCGTTTAACCGGTCCAGTTCGCTTCCCACTGCGGCACTTAGGACGAGATTTTCCCTTGAAAGAAAACTCGTGGTCTGCATTTCTTTGGCCAGACGTCCCGTTGTTTACCCCCGGAGACTCGCAGGGTTGCCCCGAGGGATTGCTCTCCGGCTCACGCGACACAACCAACTCTTGTAGTCTCACAAGTTTTTACATTTATTATCATAGTTTTTTTTTTTTTTTTTTTTTAAATAAATAAATTATAATATTGACGTCGTCCTGTTATAAATGTTTAAAATGCACATGCCATATATAGTATATATTATATAGTAAATGTATATATATATATGTATATGCATTTCCTATAGCGCGTGTTTATACTCGGGCGAGAGAAAAAAAAACTGCGGTTCACTTTAGGTGAAGTGGAGCCTCCACTCTTGTTTTTCTCTCATTCAGACAAAGGGACGCTCATCCCAGCCTTCCTCCCTTCTATAAATCACAAGGTTTATGATAGTTACTATAAAGGAGATTATTTGGGTTCCCTAATCTCCAATCTGAGGATTAACCGAGGCTATTGGTGTGTTCAGATTATTACGTCTCTTTGCAGACCCTCTGTTTACACCCCCGCGGTGAGGGGGAACATATTGTTTTTTGTTGTTGTTGTTTTTTTTTTTTTTTCCTTCATCACTACCATCTCACGAACTGTTGGAACTTTTCTTTATTTTATTTTATATATTTATTTTTTTAAGTCGGATGTTTTAAGCGATCCCTTTAATTGTTTTGGGCCGAGCGGAAGCGTTTAAAGAGCCGTCATGGAGGAGTCCTCGGTGCCCCCGATCGACCCAGACTTCGAGCCCCAGAGCAGACCCCGCTCCTGCACATGGCCCCTGCCGCGGCCCGATATCTCGGCTGTCAAAGCGGAGGCCGCCGACGGCGCCGAATCCGCCGCGGGGACCCCGCCCGCGGACGAGGACAAGGCCGAGCCGGAGCCGCAGCACCTCGCGTCCGAGCCCGAGAAGGCCGCCGCCGCCGCGGTGGTGGCTGAGGGCGGGGTCGGAGCCGGCGTGGGCGGAGCCGGAGCAACCCCCCGCAAGGGCTCTTCCCGGCGCAACGCGTGGGGGAATCAGAGCTACGCCGACCTGATCAGTCAGGCCATCGAGAACTCACCCGACAAGAGGCTGACCCTGGCGCAGATCTACGAGTGGATGGTGAAAACGGTGCCTTACTTCAGGGACAAGGGCGACAGCAACAGCTCCGCCGGCTGGAAGGTGAGTGGAGACCCCCGAGTGTTATGCGAGGAGCAGAGTTGCGACCTAGAAGTCGACACACTCGGCTCGAAAAAAAAACAAAAAAACGTAATTAACAAAGTTTAATCAACACAGTGACAAAGCAACAAAGACAGAAGTGAACAAAAGATACTGTGGATACTAGAAAAACACCGGAATCAAGGAGGGAAGTGGGAAGTCCGCACATGGGGAGTGAAGTTCTGACAAAGAGAAAAAGTGTTTGAGCCCTTAAGTAGCGAGGTTGAGTGGAGACCCCGAGTTCAGCTTCAACCGCCTCTTTTAGTCAATGATCTGCTATCATGTGAATTTAAATGTACAATCGAGTGAGAGGAAACAAGCACCAGGTGTAATAGTTTAATAATAGAGCAGTGTTTTTCAACCTTCTTTTTTTTTAGCCACGGCACAGTTTTTACATTGAAAAAAATCCCATGACACACCACCAACCAGAAATATTATAAATTGACACGTTTTAGCCTCATAATGGCAATAATATTAACTTAATGTATTTATACTCACTCAGTGTAAAACCTGGTCCTGTTTAGGCCTCGTTCAGACTGCCAGCCAAAATCAATTTTTTACCCATCCAGATTGAAACCGAATGGCTCTTTTGTAGTCACAAATCACATGAAATCGGATTTTTGCAAAACTGATTGAAACCACCTTGGGGTGGCAGTTTCAAATGGCATTTGGACAGGTGCGTCTCAGCCTGAACAGCTTTTCAATATATACCGCTTATCCCTGGGGTCTGCTGGAGCCTCTCCCAGCTGTCATAGGTCAGAGGCAGGTTGACACCCTGGACAAGTGGTCAGTTCATCGCAGGGCCACTTAGAAAGAAACACACACCTAAGGTCACCTACGGTTTAAAGTTCCCAATTCACCTCACATGCATGTTTTTGGACTGTGGGGAGGAAGCCGGAGAACCCATGCAGTGAAATTAGATAATTAAGCATATGTCACCTGCCATTATCTCACGGTTGCGCTAGTGACTGGTGGTAACGCAGTAACCTGAGTAACGTGTTCTTCACCTCCAGAACTCAATTCGCCACAACCTGTCACTCCACAACAAGTTCCTGAGGGTCCACAACGAGTCGACGGGGAAGAGCTCCTGGTGGATGCTCAACCCCGAGGGCGGGAAGATGGGCAAGGCCCCGCGGCGCCGGGCCGCCTCCATGGACAACAGCAGCAAGCTGATGAAGAGCCGCATGAGGGCCAAGCAGACCAAGAAGCAGGCGGGCGCGGGCGGCCTGGGGGGCGCCGGAGGAGCCCTGCAGGAAGACGGCAGTGCCGCCCCGGCCAGCACCGACAGCCCCGGCTCCTCGCAGCAGTTCGGCAAGTGGGGGGTGAGCAGCGGCAGCCCCTCGTCGCGGGGCAACAGCCTGGACGATGGCGACATGTGGACCAGCTTCCGGCCGCGCACCAGCTCCAACGCCAGCACGCTGAGCGGCCGCCTGTCGCCCATCGCGCCGGGTCAGGAGGACGACGACAGCCTGGCCGACGACTCGCTGCTGGGCCGCTACGCCGCCAGCAGCCTGACCCCCACGCTGGCCGAGACCCTGATGGAGGAACTGGATCTGATCGACGGTCTCACGCTGATGGGTGGCCAGCAGGGCGGCGCCAGCCCCAGCACGGCCCCCCCGGCGCCGCCCACCCCGCTGCCGTCGGCCGCCACCCTGCTGCCCCGTGGCTCCTCCGCCGGCTTCTCCTCCTTTAGCCAGCTGCCGCCACCGCCCAGCACCCTGGTGCAGCCGCCCACCTCGTCCCCCCATGGTGGCGCGACTGCCACCGTCAAGGCCTCCGTCTCGCCGTGTGGCCCCGGCGGGAAGGAGCCGGCCGCCTTCAGCAACTCCCTCTTCAGCCCCCACTACGGCGGCCACGTACCCTCCAGCCTGGAGGCGCTGCTCACCTCCGACTCCCCCCCGCCCACCGACGTCCTGATGACTCAGATGGACCCGCTCATGCCCAACCCAGCCGGCGTGGGTCTGATGGGCCTGGCCCAGTCGGTGGCCATGAGGCCCAAACCCGGCCAGCTGCTGCTGGGGAAGGGCCTGGAGCCTGGCAAGGTGGCCCCACTGGCTCTGCATCCGAATCCGATGGCGCCCCCACCACCGCAGCAGCAACAGCAGCAGCAGCAGCCACGACAGCAGCAACAGCATCAGCACCAGCAGCAGCAGCAACAGCAACAGCATCAGCATCAGCATCAGCATCACCATCTCCACCTCCAGCACCAGCACCAGCAGCACCAGCACCAGCACCAGCACCACCAGCACCAGCAGCACCCTCAGATGGGCTTAGGGATGATCCTCTCAGGTTTGTCTCCGGACCCGCCACAGCTCTCGGCCCTCAAGGCCCAGCATGCCTCAGTGCCAACAGTGGTGGGCTCCCACCACAGCGGGCCCCTCCCCCCGGCCAACCACGGCCTCACCCTGCCACCCATGGCACAGTTCGGCGGCCCGTCCTGCTTCCCCAGCCAGCAGGAGCGGCTGCCCACGGACCTGGACATAGACATGTTCACCGAGAACCTGGACTGTGACGTGGACTACATCATCAACAGTGACCTCATGGACGGAGACGGCATCGACTTCAACTTTGACCCCATGATGCCAGGAGGCCAGGGCTACGCCGGGCCCGCCTCCACCCAGGGCTCCACTCACAGCTGGGTGCCCAGCTAACTCCTCCAGCGGGCGTCAGCCAGGTAAACGTCACCGAGACGCTAGAACAACACCTTCAAATAATTGGTCATTCTTTAGAAAAATAAGTCAATTTTCTAATTATGATGTCTACCTCCATCACTATAACAACTCATGCAATCCTACCCCTGAAATGGCCTGTGGGTCATGTACTCTATGGAAAATATATTTGAAGTAATATGGCTGAAACCTACATACGTAGAAATGATTTGTTGATGATCTAACTGATCGTTCTGGTACAAGTATGGGCAAACTACGGCTCGGGGGCCATATGCAGCCCGTTAAACTTTTTAATCCGGCCCGCTGATCTTCCAAAATTATATTAATTGTAAGTAAGTAATATAATAGCTGCATTTCATCCATGTTTTTAGTGTTGTAGGAGTCACTTCAATAAAAAGTTAAATACTGTGGGGCTTCAAAGATGCATATTTCATGATATATCTTTTACTGCTCCAGCCCCTCTGGCACATTTTAGGCCCACCAGTCAAAAAGTTTGCCCAAGTTTGCTCTTGTGTTTTACCTTCAAACGAGTGTGTAATTTGTGAACTAATGACTGTTTTGCTGTGTCTGATCCCCCCCCCCCCCGTCCAGCAGGAATTGACCTCCAATCAAGAGAAGACCTCAAAAAAACCACAAGACGATTGATGCATTTCTCCTCCTCCCTTTCTCTCATTCACGGTTAGAAGGTTAAAATGTCCCTCAGGTTGTCACCTCACCGAGGGTGTAAAACATATTCTCCACATTTGGCCCCATGGACTGAGGCGGCGGCAGCAGCAGCGCCCCCCTCAGGAATCAATTGTTGATGTAACCCCCCCTTTGACGCCGAGGTCCGTCACTAATGTCTCGTGCCAAGAGGATGCACAGGAGATTTCAGCCGACTATGCACAGATTTTTTTCATTTTACCCACAAAACAGCAACATTTTTGATAAAAATGAGTTTTAAAGACGCGTGACACCATGTTTTTAGAGTGCAACAGACTTTATTTTTTTTCTTTGTTTTTTTTTTTTGCATGTTTATATTTCAGTTACGTTACGCCAGAACAGCAGGAGGGTGGATAAGGTACTGCCATGGCTTTGATAATGAGAACTCAATGGACTGGTGTTGGAGAAATGGCCAGTTTTCCACAGACACTCGGCCAGCATTAAAATGCCAGAGCAGATGTTCTGTGATCTCCCGAGAAGGCCGACGCCTCCGCAGTCGAGACTCTCTCTGTTAAAGGAGGAGGAGACGGGGGTTCCAACTGTTGGATTCATCATTGGACTCACATTTCTCACTTTTGGCGAGAACGAAAAAAAACAAGGATATCTGGCGTTGAAGAGGGTTTTTGTATTTGCAGTTTGGCATTTTTTTTCTTTTTTTTTTCTTTGCGTGAAGGTAGGTGTTAGTTAGAGGTTTTCTATTTTATCCCTAATGTTGATCTAACAAGTTGAAGAATGTGTGATTTTGTAAAGTGATACACAGGGCATTCGAGGGTGAATTCATGCCAACCGTGAGTGAGTGACTGGTTGGCCGAGTATTATGTCGTCTCAGCAGTTTTTGCCTCCGCTGTCTGATGGCGGACGTGATGGTTGGATCCAGAGTTTGTGCGTTTTCACAGCACTTAGGTTTCCTGTCTCACAGGGATCCCAAAAAAAAACTAGAACACATCCACTTTAAGGTTGTACCATTTCATTGAATGGGGTTCAAATCTTCGTTTTTAAAGAAAAATTCTTTTTGAAAGTACTCGTTGCACATGTATATGAATTACACGCTATGCAGATTTAAGAGTAAAACTAGATGAAATCTTGAAGGAAATTTAAAAAATCACTTCTTGAAGGCTTTTGCTGTTTTTTGAAAAAAAAGTCCTGATATTTAGTTGTTGAGGGAGGATGGATTTCTTCCGCCAACACATTAAATGTTCGGTTATTTAGTTGGAGATAGAAATTCACCATATAATAAGAGGTACAAAAATAAGAATATATTTGATCATAGTTTTAATACGGAGGTAAATGATATTTGATACATAAATATATAACTAATGACAAGTGTTGTTGTTTTTTTTTTTACATCGGAAGAAACATTTTCAGATAATTTCTAATTGTAATTTTCTATACTTTTATTTTTGTAAAGGATGACATGCATGTAGATTTTCTTTTTTTTTTTTTTTTTTTACATAACCAAAGGAACACTAATATTTGCATTTGCATGGCGAGTAGCGAGCGCGCCAGCCTCACACACAGTATTTCGGTGTACATACAGTGTAAGAGTAAGAAAAAGATGCCTGTAAGTGTGTCCGGCGGGGCGAAAGTGCGTGTCTTGAGCAATGGAACTGAAAATCCCCAGCGACCTGCCTCACTGTGTGTTCAAGTACGAAGGAAAAACAAAAAAAACAAACTGTGTCATCGACAAAGTGGCACAAAAAAAAAGAAAATCCTTCACCGGCCCGACCTGACGTTGCCGCGCCGCAGAATCGTCATCTCAAAATGAGACTAATACAACCGTTACCTCTCAGGGCAGCTCGGAGGAAAAACAGCAGGAAAACAATTATGCACAGATGTAATCAGGGCAGGTTCAAAGAAAAAAAAAAAAAAACTAAACTCAACAAAAAAAAATGCTATTTATTCTACACATTTTCTGTTTGCTCGTACTGGAAAAACAACCCGAGACGTCTCTGATTTGTTTTCCTGCAGACATTTCTGTTGAGTTGACCTCAAATTTGACTTTTATTATTTTTATTTTAAGAGAGATGTGTCCTAGTTCTCCAGCTATGTATATCAGTGCTAGCCTCTCTCTTGGGATTTTTTTTTTCTCTACCTAATATTTAAAACACTATAGCATGATGTTACTCTGTAGCGAGACAGACGTTATTTCTCTTTCTGTTCCTTCCCCTCCATTTAAAATTTTGTACGTAGTGTTTTTTTTTTTGTTTTTTTTTGGTATGTAACTCTTCAGAAAAGTGATCGGAACGAACCCCCTCACTCTTAAAAACCCCTGGAAATCCCTCTCACTGTAGCTTTGTGTTGAACTTCTTTAGCTTATGGATTTTTTTCCAAAGCACTCTGGTTTATCAAAGGCTTCTCAAAGGTGCTAGGTGTAACTTGTGACGTGTTTTGGATGCAGACGGTGCATATCCGGGCCTTTTGAATTCTCTGTATACAGCACAAGTATCTTTACCCAGACATGGTTCCTGCCCCTTTTATTATTCCTCCCCAACCAGCCACTGATAGATCTAAAGGCAGAGAAGCCGCTGTTTTAAAGGTGCATGATTGATTTCTTATTTTGATGATAACATGTAATTTTTTTTTAGGATGTTTTGATATGCATTAGCCCCTCCTCCCAACCCGTTGAATTGACTGCGCCAGGATTTCGTGTCTGTGCTTTGTTTGCTTCCATACAAAGGGGACAGGTGTGGTTTTGATTTTATTTTCTCCCCTTCCCTTACCCCCAGTTTTAACTATCTACATATTTGTTTTTAGTATTCTTAAACTAGCAGTTAGACCCTGTATGTTTGTTTTGCCATTTAAGAATGACCCCAATTTTAAAAAAGCATTTTAGTAGTGGGTAAATGTGGGATTATTTTATACTCAGATTTTCCCATACAGGAGGGTGGGTGGGACTGGTTAAATTGTGCATAAGCCAATCATGTTAATGGATTTTATTATTGTTGATAGTTTTATTTCTTCCCCTCCTCTTTCTTAACGGATTGTAAAACAAGCCAGAGATGACAAACAGTTCTGAAAAAAAAAACAAAAACATAAATAAGTTTAATAAACTGTTTAACCCCCGTTGTCTGACTCCTTGTCGCATTCTTGCTTGTTTTTTTTTCGTCGCGCAGGTTAGCAACAATAACAACCTTCCCGCCACTAGAGGGCACCACTGTCCATTTAAATATGTACTACTTCCTGATAAGTAGACGGACACTTAGATCGTCCATCCATTTTTCGAAGTCTCCGGTTCATCACATATTGAGACAAACACAGACAACCAACCATTCGCACTCACATACACACCTCCGGACTATTCAGAGTTCCCAATTCACCTCACACGCATGTTTTTGGACTGTGGGAGGGAGCCAGAGAGAAACCCACGCAGACACAGGGAGAACATGCAAACTCCACACAGAAAGGTCCGAGGCCCGGAATTGAACCCACAACCTTCTTTCAGTGAGGCAGCAAGTTTTGGTCACTACAAAATACAACCACATACATTTTATAACTGTGTAATTACTTCTAAGTACTTTTAAAATTGTAATTTCAAAATTATTTTTGAAATAATTATTGAAGTTATGCTTAAGTCCACAATGCAGACATTTCTTTTTTTTTTTTTTTGCATTGCCTACACAGGCCAAAACAGAAAACAAACGATTCATTTGAAAGAGCATCTTTATTTTCAAAAAAATCTTTTTTTTTTTTTTTTTTTTTTTTAAATAATTGTACATAGTCAAATATGCTCAAGTTGAACATTTTCTTTTTTTTTTCTTCTTTTTTTTTTAAACATCCATCTGTGTCAAAGGCTCTTGCTGAGACGCTGCAGCTCATTTACAAAGTGTCCGGTAGAAATCACAGGCGTCCACAGCTGCAGTGTTTCATCAGAAAAACGGTGTGCAACAAACACTGAGCGGCGACGGCTCTCCAAGTCGTCCGTCGGTCTCCAGGCTGCTGACGAGCACGTCCTCCACCTCCACCAGTAGCTCCGGCGCGTCACTTCAACAGCAGCACTTCACTTTCAGCCTAAGGCACCTGTGTTAACAGCGCGTCTCTTCGATATGCACTTTTCTCGTCTTGTTTCTTCGACGTCCCCAGGTTGGCTAAGCATCTCTAACTCTAGGCAGTCTGTCACACCGCTACATTAACAGGCAGGTCCTACCGTCACACCCAGAGACAACACAAACAAAAGGTACTCAAGTTTACAAAAGTAGGACAAAAAAAATGAATTAAAAAAAAAAAGACAACATGTACAAGAGCTTCAAAGACTGCTTCGCAAATGCCTTGAAATGCTGACCGGCTCACGCGCACACACACAAAGCTTTAAGCTAAACTCATGACCAGTACCATTTTACATCGGAACTTTTTTTTTTCTTTTTTAACACCTGTCCAATTCAGTTTAAATTTTCATTATTATTATTATTAGTAGTAAATATCCTTTGGTCTGAGATTCAGTCTGATTTGTTTCCAAGCACAATGGCACAAACAAAAGAAAGCTCACCGAGCAGACGGCTCGGCGTCACTGTACGAAATCATCCTTTGACCTTTTGAGTGACAGATTTGTTGAAGTCAGATGTGCATCCTGTACTCCAGCCAAGACCAGTACCTTCACTTTGAAATAGGAGGGTCGATTCCCCTACGTCTGGATGCTTGACCATCAGTCTAAAAACCTTAGCAACGCGCCGTACAGTCGAGAGGAAAGACAACAGAGCCAAACACTGAGCGTCTCCATGTCCACTAGTTAGCTACCTTGAATTATAAATATATAAAGTTTAAAAAAAGTGCTTATTAAAAGAAACTATAGTGACGCGACACTGTTCCGTTTGTTCTTGACCAACATTAATACAAAATATTAAGAAGAGACAAACGACTGCTGTCCAAATCACGTCGTCCTCCTCCTCCACCTCCTCCTCCTCCTCCTCCCCCTCTTCCTCCAACACTGACAAGGATTGTCAAAAAAAATAGGCCCCTGTCTCCAACTAACATTCACCCAACGTGTACAAAAACAGATTTGTTTTGTTTTTCGTGTGGGGGGAAGGAAAAGCTTTCGTTAATACAAAAAGGGAGAGTGTTGGCTACTGCGGCGCCACTCACTGCTATGAACAAGCAGTTTCCAATCGAATTGGAGCACAAAACAACAGGTAAAAAACACCAAAAGAAGTCTTGTCATAATAATTGCACATAACCTTCAGGGAGTCGAGATAAAGAGGACTTCACCGGCGGCAGGGAGGCGGCGGGGGCGGGTGTGGGGCTGGGGGGTGTGGAAGGTGGCACAATGCGGCATTATAACATTAAAGTTGAAGGGAGCGGTGGGGGGTGGGGGGGGGCGGAGGGAAGAAAAGCACATTCATGAGACACGGCTACAAAACAACGGCGCTCTGTGTCTTTAAAAAGAAAGTGCCACGGCCGTCCCACCCCCCCTGTGCCGCCGCCACCCCGGCCTTCGCAAACCCCCCCCTTGTGTGCCGGCGGAGGGTTCCGAGCCACTGCCTCTCCGGTAAAAACACTCAGGCGATCATGTACTGAGTGATGGCTCTCAGAGCGTATAGCAGCTCGCCCTGCAGCCGAGCCTCCATGATCAGCAGGTTGACGTGGATCTGGGGGAGGGGGGGGGGAGCAGAGGGGACAGCGGTCAGTCACAGCGCTGGGATGGAATGGAACAGAATAGAGCAGAGATGAATTGAATTGAATCAATTTGAATTGAATTGAATTGAATCGAAAAGACGTATTCCCACATAGGGGAACTATGCATAATTACAACTATATAGTGCAAAAGAAGGAAAAATTTAATTAATTGAAAAGATTAAACATAAAATAAGACATGGTGGTGCAGTGGTTAACACTGTCACTTCGCAGCAAGAAGGTTGCGGGTTCAATTCCAAGCCTGGTGCCTTTCAGGAGCTGCATTTCCCTTACAATTTTTCGCAAAATAAAAGCAACAGTTCCAAAACTTCGATAAAGTATAATTGCGATTTGCAGGTGTTGCTCACATTGGCTTGGAAAGCTCCCTCAGGTGGACGCTACCTGACCAACACTCGCGATAAACTATTCCTTTGCAATCAAGTCGGTGTCAACAGAGATTCCCTCAACATCTACACATTATGGCTGCACAAGAAACCACTAAATAAGATGAAATATCTATCGAGTGCGAAAGGAAAAAACAAGATATTTATGAGGTCCTGGGAGGTTGGAAGGGATCTTCTCACCCGTTCTGACGTCTTCAGGGGAACCATGCTGCGAGGACACACGGGGGATTTGGTGGCGTCCGGGCAGCAGGCCACGGCTTTGATGTAGAGCTTCAAGTCTCGCTCCAGCAGCTGGTTCACTTCTCCGTAATCGTAGTCGTCGTACCTGCGGACGCAACCCAACGCAACGTTCAGCGACGGGAGAAAAGAAGAAAAAAAAAAAAAAAAAACAGCGGGAAAGACGGATTCTGTTCAAGTCAGTTTAAAAAAGGAAAAGTGTTGCGCACCGTATTCCCAACACGCAGTGGATGTAGTTCCAGATGGCCCTCTTCAGGTCGGGGCTGTGCAGCGAGGGCAGCGAGGCCACACTCCTGAAGCGATCGTCCAGCAGGTGGCCGATGTCCGAGTACAGCCTGTTGACCAGCGAGAAGCCGTGGTCCTCCCAGGAGTAGTCCTGCCACCACACCATAATTCACACTTTAATAAAGCCAGTCTAAATATTTTTTTATTTGCAGCTTTCTGATTTAAATTTCAAGAGTAACCTTTACACTGGGACTATATAGTTTAGCGGTCCAGGTGCTGTATGATAGCAGCGGGCCGGCTCCGCTGGGCCATATAAATACCCTGCGGGCCAAATTTGGCCCATGGGCCAGAGTTTGACACCTCTGCTCTAGGTAAGTCATCCACTGAGGGGAAACTTCTTGCTACGTGAAAATGTCCATCCTGCCCCAGCCCACACTGCTCTCTTCAGCAGCAGGTGGGCTGGCAGCCCCTTCCTGTTTACCTCCGGACAAAACGCATCTGAGGCACAAGGTCGTCTAGACTCCAGAGCAGTGACTAATGCTTCAAAATGGGAATAAAGACTAAACCGTAAACACAGGATTTTCCTTTGATTCAAGATTCAAGATCTTTATCGTCAGTACGCGAGCGCAACGACATTTGGAGGAAACTCTCGGCTTACGCAAGAAAAAAGTAGAGGAAAAACACAAATATACATGCAAGTTGTTATTATAGAAATATAGCACATAAACACATTAAAGAATAGATCTAAAACATCTCTATATTCACAAAATAACATGAAATTAAATTGGCCTCATTCTTTACAGATACAGTTCTTCCCTTAAAAGACTTTCAGGTAAAATAAGCACATCACTACTTTTAAGTAGTGATGTTTTCTTGATGTTTTCTTGTTCTTTAAGTGTTTTAATTGTATTAGATTTTTTTCTGTAAAGTGTATTGGGACCATGTTTCATGGTGATTTTGCACTTTAAATAAACGGATTGATTCAAAGCAAACTGGACGCTGGTTCCTGGATGTTTGAAGTGTTGGATTACAGCTGCGTAATCAGGAACGTATTGTGCTGACGGGCGCCGCCAGTCACCTGACTGACACACACACACACACACACACACACACACACACACACACACACACACACACACACACACACACACACACACACACACACACACACACACACACACACACACACACACACACACACACACACGCACGGTGCGTGCTGGTCCTCACCTGCACTCTGAACACCTGGAAGTGGTCGTCCTCTCTGCGTGCAAACTCCTGATAGCAGAAGTCGGGGTCCGTGGTGAAGCGCGAGAAGCGCGTCAGGTCGGCAAAGAAAATCATCTCCTCCTCCACTTCCAGATCTAAAAAAAGCCACAGGGTGGGAGATGGGTGGGAGGGAGGTGAAGGAGGAGTGGAGGTGTGAGGGGGGAGACAGGAAATGCGTCACTCCGGCTCAGCTGGTGGCTGCTTCGTACTCGGGTTTCGCAGCATACGAGCTGAATTCCCTGGCTGCGGATGGGCGCCGAGGATGAAAAGGGGCCTCTTGAGCCGCCTGCTGCTCGCCCCGGGTCGCCTCGTCTCTCTCGTCGTACCTGTCGGCTGGAGCGTCTGGAGCGTCTGGCTCTGCAGCAGGAGCTCCTCTCGCTTGTCACGCGCGCCCTGCGACTTGTGGATCCTCTCCTTCAGACACGCCATGTCGCAGCCCGAGTCCAGAGACTGTCGGCGATGGAAAAACACACAGTCAGGAAGAGGCGAGACTGATCGTCCGTCACAGAGGAGATACAGAATCATATGCTGTAACTAAATAAATAACTTGTTTGGCATCTGTTTAACACAGCTGTCTCACTGTTTTTTTTCACTTTACCTGGAAGAAGATTTTTTTTCAATAAATATCAAGTTTTAAGTTTTGGCCCCACTGCGTATTTCAGTTTGACACCCTGCTCTAAAGAAGAAAGCTGTCTCTGCCTTCTCACCCGTCGTGGCGTGATGTGCTCCGAGGGGTTGGCGGGCGACTGAGGCACGTTGGCGTTGCCGTTGGCGGCGTCAAAGAGGCAGAAGGTGGGCGGCGAGCCGGTGGGGGAGGCGGAGACCAGTGGCGCCAGGTCGGAGTTGGTGTCGCAGCCGAACACGAAGCTGCAGAGGGAGTGGCAGTGGGCCAGGATCACCACCGCCTGCACCAGCTCGGCCAGCGACCAGCACTGCTCGCCCGACTTGAGCAGCGTCTGGAGACGAAGACAAGAGCGGAGGCGGGTCAGGATGGAGGCTGGAGGCTGGAGGCTGGAGGATTCCTCCTCCACCTCCTCCTCTTTCATTAGTCACCATTCAAACACTTTGAATGGCAGTGGAGGATCCATTACATAGAGCAGCGTTTCTCAACTGGTGGCTCGCGGCTTTGTGTGCAATTCAATTCAGTGCTTTCAATTTAGTGCTTTCAACATTTTAGATAAATTTTAGATTTATAGATGGCGATACAGATAGACAGACCAATAGATAGGCAGATAGACAGATAGAAAGATAGACAGATAGACAGACAGACAGACCAATAGATAGACAGACAGACAGACAGAAAGACAGACAGACAGACCAATAGATAGACAGATAGATAGACAGACCAATAGATAGACAGACAGACAGACACAGACAGACCAATAGATAGACAGACCAATAGATAGACAGATAGACAGACAGACAGACAGACCAATAGATAGACAGATAGACAGATAGATAGACAGATAGACAGACCAATAGATAGACAGATACAGATAGATAGACAGACAGACAGACAGACAGACAGACAGCTAAGGAGGCTGCCACTAGTGTTGGGCTAGTTGGGTGTTTTAGGTGGTGGCTTGATGATAAAGGGGACCCCACCAGTTGAGAAAGACTGATGTGGACACTGCGGCCACCCTACCTGGATGTGGGAGCAGGAGGTGAGCCACGGCTGGTGGGCCAGCACCTTGTTGATGTGGTCCAGGAGACGCAGGCGTGCCGGCGCCGCCTCCAGGCCGTGCAGCCACAGCGGGTCGCCGCCCACGCGCAGGAAGTGGGCCGAGTGGAGGCACACCAGGTAGGAGCAGTGGTGTCGCGCCGCAGCCTGCGAGAGTCCAATCAGGAAAGACAAGGGAGGCAGGTGGATGAAGGTGGGGAGGTGACTGGCATCCATCCATTTTCAATACCCACTGCTTCCTGCACTCGGGGTGAAAGTGAACCTTTTTATATGGACCCAAACAAATTTAGCTTCAACCTGAATGTATGCTGTATATTGCCAGCGGGCCAAATGTAATTACACTGCAGGCCAAATGTGACCCGTGGGCCAGAGTTTGACACATATGATTTAGAGTTTCCAATTCACCTCACAAGCTCACATGTTTTTGGACTGTGGGGGGAAGGCAGCGAAGCCGGAGAGAACCCACGCAGACACAGGGAGAGCATGCAAAGAGAGGCACCAGGCCGGCAACCTGCTAGCTGTGAGGCGACAGTGCCAACCACTGCAGAAATATCCGACATTCATGTTGAAATGTTCTTTAGTTCTGGACAAGAAAGCTCGCGAGATGGCGGCGCCGGCGGCTCACTGACCATGATGGCGATGTAGTGGCGGTAGGGCAGCGGCAGGGGGCCGTCCATGTGCAGGATGTAGTGCTGCGTGCGCAGGAAGCTCTCCAAGTACTGCGGGTGGGAGGCCATCTGCTGCGACACGGCGTCCATGCTGCCTGCGCTGACCAGAGCCTTCATGAAGAGCAGCGACACGCGCTCCTTCTCGCCGTTCACCATCATCTGCAGAGAGAGAAACAAGAAATATATGTAGATTTAGAAATAATGAACCTCGTTGGATGTCTTTCATTGTGTTCGCTGACAATGTAGCCAACGGCGATCAAACGCCGACGCCGAATATCGCTTCATTCGGAGCTCGATAAGGTAAAAGTGAGAGGGTGTGAAGCTTGAACGCAGCATGGACGGAGGTAGATTTGAAACGCATGGGATGAATAAAGTACTTATCTATCCATCCATCTATTCATCTATCTATCCCTCTAGTGGAGAGGGTGGAATGGCTTTTGTTACATTCAAAGACTGGTTGGAAACCTGTGTGGGACCGACTGGAGTCGACGGAAAATCCACAGGAACGGATCAAGAATCTGGGGCCTGTGTGTCACATTGGACTGAAAGACACAAAACAAAAGGTCTATTTTTTACTGATCTTGTGAAGCCAAGCCTCTGAAACCAGGAGACCAGGTTGGAAGCTGGTGTCCGCGTCGTGGTTCAGCCGTGATGCTGCAACTGCAGGCAGCACGTTATTCTTTCTGGAGATAAACTGGCAAACGGCGGCACTCGGCTGGGGGCTCGGCTGGGGGCTCGGCTGGCACGTAGTCAACGCCCCACTCTGGCTGCCAGGGGGACTTCGTGCAGCTACTCTGTGGCTTCATTCCACCGAGATTGAGACGTGACTATTAGCGGCTTTTCAATTGTATCTGACAAGAGAAAGTGGAAATCTGCAGAGAAAGAAAAAGCACCTGCAGGTTTTTCCTCTGAGAGGGGGATTCACGCACTGGCAGGAGGAAGCAAAACGGAAAAAAAACACAGCAGGAAATCTGTGGTACCGAGAAAAAAAGACGGCCTCCTCTCCTCCTCGCTGCCCCACAGTGTTGTAGTCAAGACTGCACCAACCGAGACCAAGACATTACCAAGACTCGAGAGCATCGAGACGAGAGCAAGACATTTGGACGTTAGAACCAAGACTGTATATAGCAAAGTAAAATAAATATACAATCCAAATAAAAAACGAACAAATGACCAGTAGTTTTTTCTGCTTTCACATAAATGGAAAAGCAACATTTCTTCTCAGCAAGGTGTTTCAATTACTTCTTCTAACATTTAGCTGCTTTGCCAGCCACTTTGAACCCGCGTCATAAAATGATAAAAATAAAAACCCGAATTAACTCGGAATATGGGTGCGTGTCACAAACAGAGTGAAACAAGGCAGCAGCTGGATTCTTATTATTATCGTGTCATTGCAGTGTTGGTTGAGTCTCCACCGGTCAAATATCCCCAGTTGGCCCAGATCCAGTCCCAGTCCGAGACCAAGACCAACCTCGAGCACTACAACACTACGGCCCCAACGGAGGCCGTTTTTTTTTTTTTGTTTTTTTTTTACATCTCTCCAAGGTGCTGCGGCCTCGAGGAAAAAGTCTCCGCTCGCCCGCCTGCCCGCCCTGCCAGTGAAACCCGAGAACTCGGCAGCGGCCGGAGCCAAATGCTTTGCCGGCAATGTTGGCAAAGACGCCCCCTTTTAACGGCTGGAGCTGCTGTCCAGGATTACCAGCGGGCTGCTGTCAAATCACCGGCACCTCCGCTTATGTCACAGACAATTGAGAGAGAGAGAGAGAAAGAGAGAGAGAGAGAGTGAGAGAGAGAATAGCAAGCGGCGGGGCCTCTCTCGCTTAATTTTAGCCCCATGCAGCTCCCTGGCATCCAGCGCCGCCGTTATCAGGGCTGGTGGCTCCGTGCGGTATTTCACCTCTCCTTGCAGCGAGAGAGAGAGAGAGAGAGAGAGAGAGAGAGGGAGAGCGAGAGAGCGTCCCTCTCTGATCCCGAGAGGAGCCTTCACCTCTTCACCCACGCAGACTTCAAGAATAAAAAGAAGAAGACGAAGAAGGCCTTTGTTCATCCCACATTGGGGAAATTTGCATAGTTACAGCAGCATGTACAGTGCAGAGTAAATTAAAAGAATGTATATGGACAATATACAGTATGTATATATACATATACACATATATATATATATATATATATATATACAGATGTATATATATATGTATATACAGATGTATATATAAGCGTTCACAAATGTTTCTTTGCACCTGTTCCCAGAGTTCCCAGTTTAAAAAGACACGCTAACGTGCTACGCATTAAACAAGTCACTCTGACCACCTTCGCTCCTTTATCTCAGAGTTTATACAGAGCCAGGGAGGAGAGGGGCCTAAATACAGAGCAGCAGGATAAATAAAGGCAGTGAGGAAACCAAGACAACGCAGACTCACTGGGAGCAGCTGGAAAGACGCAGAAGCCTCGAGGTGTCGACCCCAAAAACACCAACGAGCGACGGACGAGAAAAACTTCCAAACACTTGAGTTTCTGTCTTGCAAAACACAAGGGCTCCTCATCAGCGAACCGAGCCGGAGTATCAGTCGCAACCGCTCAGGGACTCAGCACACAGAAATAAATAAATGCAACAATGAGCATACATTATGTGGCTTCTCTCGCCCAAAAAAAGAAGTCATGTATTTACAGGAAACCGCTGCATTAACAAAGAAAACAAACAGAAAAAAACAGGAAAAAAACAGAAGTCGAAGCAGCGAAATGGGTTCAGATGTTCATAATTTGTGTGAAAAAGAAAACTCAGCTGACCGTAGAGGGGAACTAGTTCAACATTTCACGGAAAACAGAATTTCAGGGCTGTAATCTGCAGCCACAGACTGAAAGAGTGCAATATGAGCTAAATGCTGAAGGGTTGCATTGTCAGAGGTCTGGTGCGTTCACTTAAAGAAACCAGATTAAAGCCAAATGATCATGTGCAGATTGCTGGTGAGTTCTGCTGATGTGTTTTAGCCGAGTCCAGAAAAACAACACCTCACGTGTGAAGATTAAATCAGTGGTTGTTGTGGACGGGCCAGGTTCTAGTTCTCTACCCGCCACTCGAGTTCTTACTGGTGAAGAACGAGCGACCGTGACCACAACGAGAAGACACACCTAGACTAGGGATGCAAATTATCGATTCATTAATTCATTGTTAGTTGACTGACCTTATTGATCAATTAAGGATTCATTGATAAGCGGTTGACTTCTAATGGGTCACATTGCAATTTCTTTTTTTTTTAAGTTGTTTAAAAGTAACTTGTTCTAGGTATATTATGACCATCACAGTATTGAATTGATCATTCCTGCCACTACACTGTTATAATGATATTAACTACCTGTGCAAAAAATGTACAATTAATTGCGACTAATTTAATCTAATTGATTAAATTCTTAATCGTTAACAATTAATCGATTATCGATTAATTGTTAATATCCCTAAGCTGGACCTTTACAACATGTCAATCCTTGTGATGAAATACACTGCATTTCCACCAAAACACTATTAGCTATTATATAAGACGTGAACATGCCTACAAGTGACTCACCTGACGGGACATAATGTGATCAATCTGCTACAATAAGAACTTAAAACATGACAGGAAACAAAAAAACAAAGACCAGTACGATACATACTGTCACAGTAAACAATAGTAAAGCAAGAGCAACACTCGACTCCTAAACACACTTTAGGAGAACATAACATGGAGGATTTCCCATCACTGGAATTGCACAGGAAATTGGTGTTTTCTGAAATGTCATAAACATGTCTGGACAAACACAACATCCGAGTTAAATGGAAAGAGGAACTAGGCTTCGTAAGAGCAGATGCACAACAGGAAATGACACGGTTTACCAAAGTCTGCTGACTGTGTAGTGCAAAAAAAAAAGCAAAATCAACGCTCAGCAGAATCTTTAGGCAACAAAAAGCCCCTTTGAAGTGTTAATATTGTTTGGTGAACAGGAAAAAAATCGAGTTTCTGTTATCTTCACAAAAAGGTCAAATTTGACGCAATTCCTCTTTCATTGTCACGAAAACGTTTCCGTGTTAGCAGCTGATAGCACTTTAGTCAAGCGTCGAAAAGGCACCGGTTCGCACACCTTCATAATTAAAGGCTGAAAATGGGCCACGGGAGCCGCACACAGGAGCACTTTTGATACGGCGACGCCGTCCTTTTGTCCGCCCACATGAAGAAAAACCCACATGACAAGCTGGCAACAAGCATGTGTGGGTGGCCTCATAAAGCAAGAGCCAACAAACGGGCGTTTGAGCGGCCGTACATGCCATTACGACGCGCATTTTGCTCTGGCGTGAATTCAAGAGAACGCACAAACAGGCTTCACACAAACACATTTTCACACAATATTAATTGTGCTTACAGGACGTCCAGCGGCAACTGTTTTTTTTGTGTGTTTTTTTTCAACAAAAGCCAAAAAAAAATAAGCTGACAAAAGAAAAAAAAACAGCCACGATGACATGAGAGCACTGCTGTATTTAAAAAAAAAATCACAAGATGAATGTAAACCTGTGGCCTGCGGGCAGAAGATGGCAATAAAAAAAAAAAAAAAAAAAAAAGCGGTCATGGAGAGGAGCTTGCCGTGGGCTCAGGTGCACTTCATTTGACATTCAAACAAAAACCACATAGATTTGTTTATTGATCAGACTGGAGCAGGAGGCAGGGATGAGATGAAAAACAGGTATGGCAAGTGCGAGCGGAGCAGAGGTAAGAGGAGAGACAAAGACGAGCATTGATAGTGCGCTGACAAACAGCAGCAGCAGCAGCAGGTTTGGAAGGAAGGAAGAAAGCAAGGAAGGAAGGAAGAAGAAAGGAAGGAAGGAAGGAAGGAAGGAAGGAAGGAAGGAAGGAAGGAAGGAAGGAGAGGACAGAGCCACGATGACACACAAAAAAGTGGGAAAAAAAAGACGCCGGCCCCCTTAAATGTGTCAGCTCGAGACGAGATGAGCGCGTGTGCACGTCTCATCTGTGCATGTGTGTGTGTGGGTTGGGCTGCACAAGGGGGGCGGTGCAGATACAGGAGGACATTCAATCTGCATTCTGACTGAGGCTAGGGGGTGTGTGCATGTGTGTGTGTGTGTGTGTGTGTGTGTGGAAGGGTTACACATCCTTATCGTGCGCAAACATCCTGGGGGGCATAAACTCTCTCTTTAGATCCAAACCCCGCCGTCACCAGAGACGTCAAGCTGGAGTCGGGGGGACGATTTGGGATCTGGCAACCTGAACTTGGGGAGCAGCGCGAAAGCAGCTGCTGCAGCCTCGAGGTGTTTGTTGAGGGGAAGGGAGGTGGGAGGGGGCGGGGGGCTACAAGACAAACAACTAACAAAGCACCACCACCACTACCACACTGCAGTGTGACATACATCGCCCCCCCCCCCGAAAAAAAAATAAAAAAAATAAAAACCCACAATGCACAATGCCTTCATGCTGCAGATAAGTGATAGAGAAAGGCAGCGGGCAGGTAGAGCAGAGAATGGGATGCTGTGACAAAAGGCAAATAATGAGGTCATTTGTAACTTCACAAAGCATTGCGTTCAAGTCAGCAGGATTTTCAGGCAAATGCTTGTTTTACTCGTTGCTTGCAAGTGGTTTAAAGCATTGCTAACTTGTAGTAGTCATTTTTGTTGCAAAGGGTGATTTAAAAAAATATTTTTAATGGGTTAATCAAGCGGTTGTGATGTTTAGAGGCGTGTAAATCAAACAACAACAGCAGCTGAGCGAGATGAGCGGCGGAGGAGACGTCTGACTCCGTCTGTTAGGATCCCTTGTTGCTCACATTCCTCCTTGTTTTTTTTTGCTCCATTTCTGCACTGAAATCTGCAGCAAACATGCCTTTTGTGGACTTGCACTCGGGACAGCGCCCCCTTTCTGTTGCACGGCGGAAGAGCAGCGCCAGAGAAGAAAAACAACTTTGATTGGCAGTCCAGTTCAGCCAGCAAACAGCAAAGCACAATGAAAGTCGCCAATATTTTTTCAGCGACCGCGAAACAATAAAAGGCAGGACGAAACAAAATAGCCCAACATGTGGACGTTTAAGTGCGAACATCTAAAACCCGGTGGTTTCTTTCCAAAAGCCTGTCTCGTAGTCATATAGTCGTGCATAACATCTTTAAAAGGCGCCGCGTTACTTCACGTTCGCCAGGCAAAACTGACACTTTTTTCCTCTCCAATCCCCAGATGATGTCATCCTCACCTACAGCCTTCTCCTCACGCTGCATTCAAGGCTGCATTCGCGTGTGATTTCAGCAAAGCCACGGTAAATATATACATGACCATCTGCCCACAATAAAGTACTTGAGTCATCATGGACGAACAAAAACAGACAAGTCTGCAAATACGTGACAAGCAAAACCTCTCACAAAGCCAACGTGATTTTGTTTTTCGTGGCATTTTTGTAAAAAAGCAAAATATACCTTAAATAGCACAAACGATAATGTAACTTCAAAATACACTGACGACCCGTTTTGGAAATACATACACATGATACATTTTTGTTTGGGGGGGGGATAGAAAATGGCCAGAGTGAATCTGTGTTAAACAAAATAATTATTTTTGCCGTTTTAGTTTGATTGTACAGGTTCGCTAAGGTGAACTTACCCGTTAGCCGAGTTAGCTTGTTAGCGCAGAAGTTTGGTGATGTTAAGGCAGTTTTGGCGAGCTAACTTGGCCAACTTACAACCAGAGTAACGCTTCTAGAAGACGGTAAGTTATAAATATCAGAGGGCATTGAACAAAAAGAACATGTTCACAGTCCGTCACCCTACATGTTGCTTTAAAGTTGCTGGAAGAAAAAACATCTTAACAAAGCTACGTGCGCATAACAGGCGAAACAATTCCTCTGGCAAATGAATGGACGCAGCTCAGCCTCCTCACTTTAGCCGTTAGCTGTAATTGTATTATAACAAACTTAGCCGAACTATTAAAAAAAAAAAAAAGAAAAAAAAAAAAAAGAATTAAAATAATTAAATCGTAAATATCAAGTGTCAGTGTCAGTTTTACCTGTTTCTGGACTCGCTGGCTCTGGGTTTTTAGGGTATACTCCATTTTATTCGTACAGATGATCATTTTCCAAGAAAGGGAGAGGGGGAAAGTGCTGGCTACTGCATGGATGCGGCTCCGTCCCTCTCCAGGAGCTCTCCAAGCTAGCGAACAAAGGCAAGGGAGCCTGTCGCCGGCCGCGGTGCCTCTCTGGTCGGACGGTAACTCTGAACTGAAGGCTCGACCGGGGAGAGGAGAGAAAACCTTCCCGGAGCTGAGCTGACAGCTCCGGTAACAGTGTGGCCAATCGGCGTTCAGGGGGCGGCGTCAGCTAACAAATAGACTTGCATGCAAATGCTAATGAACATCTGCGAACAACAGCCTGCGCAGGAAGGAGACTGGGCCGGGGTTAACTCATGGCTGGACTACCAAATTCTTGGCAGTTCTATGTGAGGGCCAGTAGTCACAAGTCCATCTGTGAAGTTATCAAGGCTTCCAATCAAGCTGCTGTTTGATGTGATCTTCTCTCCAAAAAAAGTATCTTTGCATGATGATGTCTGTGTCACATGAACAACTGTAAACATGCTTTTATCTGAATTTTAGTGATGGGCTTACTGCACTGATATTCACATTCTGAACGTATCAAAGTAACTGGTATGTGGCTGTAATTTTAAGTCTGAAATTCTAATAATAAAGCTAGCTAGCTATTTTACATGTTTTCAGTCAGTGTTAGTTACCAGGAGCCACAAACTATACTCATGTTTAAAACATGGAAGAATGCAATGCATGGAAAGCCTTTTGTTCTCGTAAAGACTTTCTATACGTAGACTAATACATCTGCTCTTAGAGGGTAATCCTTTGTTCAAGAGGAGTCAAAATCTATTAAGGACCAACCTGAACTGTAAGCGCAACATCAGTAAACTCTAATTTTATGACATGCATTTGCATTGAACAAGATCTTGATGATATTGCTGTTGTTTTTCAAGTTCTTTATTTAAATTTTTTATAATTTATTAATTTCTGATAATGAATGGGTGACTCAACTCGTGTTTCAGTATAAAGTTACACTTATGCTTTCACACAGACAAGTTCCAAAGATCTTTTTGCTTCAGTAAATAGAGAAGCTCATGGGTCTAGAGAAGTTGAGTTTGTTTTTCCTTTCTAAACTGTTTTTGAGAGAGAATTTTACGTATTTGTACTCAATTTAACAATGAAGCAGTGCTGCCGATAAATAATTAAAAAGAAATTGGCCTCAAAAATCCATCAAGTACTTTACCAAGCCCCTCAAAGTTTAAAGCTCCCTTACCAATTTCATTGAGACTTAACATTCTACAAATATCACATGTAATGTAATGCAGTGGACGGAAGAAACAGAAAAAAGCCAGACAATCACTGAATTGGTTCATAGAAAAACAGCAAGAGGTTGTGACCTGGCCAAGTATGTCAGTATCAAGACTATTAACAAGCAGCTCCTTCATTCTAATTAAAAAAAAAAAAAAAAAAAAAAGCTATTTAAATTTAAACCATATATATCATATCAGTCACACTGGCAATATGTAATAAAAATATGGACTATTCTGTGACCAGATCAGAGGTTAGACCCCATTAAACTTGTTTACGTGCTACTTTTATCTCACTTCCTGTTTAACAAAAGCTCTGCTGAAGAAACTTCAACTTTATGTGATGCAACAGCATCCCTACTAACTCCAGTTTTGTTGTAGTGTGCAGTATCCCTGGCGTTGTGTGCCACTGTGACCATACACATGTTGTTTAAAAATTATTCTAGTGGAGCAAAATTCATGTACCACCACATTAAAAACATTTTTAAATGTAAGATCGCAGCCTGTTTGTTTTTTTTTTATTTTGTTTTTACACGAAAGACCTCCATGACCCAAGTAGAACTATTTTTACATCGACAATAACATCAGTTCTACCAGTCAGTGCTAGAAGCGTTTGGTGGGTGGGCTATTATCTCTCCCTTGTGGCAAGAATTGGCAAAACAAGTTCAGTCATTACATAGCATTCATCGCAATGTTTGTGATAAATGATAGAGGGACAGATGAAACACACAGAATGACTTCTATTCATATTTACATTTTCACACATATCATTTTGATAACTGACTTCTTTTTTTTTGTTGCCCTAATCCTTCAGAACTAAATGCGATCCATTATTTAAAAAAATATATTTTTTAAATATGGATATTGAATGTATCATTTCATGCTCATTATGTCTCTGCAAAAGACTGCTGCAGCTGTGAGGAAGAGAATCACCGAGGTCAAGAGTTTTTCTTTTTTGAAGGAATCTTGATTTTTATCATCGACTGTATGCAGCCCTTTGTCTTTTCTTCTGTGTACTCAATCAGCCTTTGTTCCAGTGAACTGCCGCATAAGACAGTGCCCAGACCTCTTCAGTTTGTTAAGTATTCTAAATATTGTTTTCTTTCACTTATATAAACACAACATTTAGGACAAAGACAACAAAAACTCACAGCACATACATGGATTTATTAAAGTGTGCAGTAAAATTAAAGTCCTGCAACATCTGATCTTCACTGAACACCGAGAGCTTTGTCCAGAAAGTCTGCAAAAAGCTGCGGCCGGCCAGGCAAAAAGGGCTGAAGCACAGAGAGATCCATCGTCCTCAGTGTTTCCGTCAGGGTGCTGGAAGAATCACAAACAAATAAACAAAAACAACCCCACAAGGTTTTTAGTATTGGCTTCCTGAATAGGAGTACATGTAAGCTTTTAGACTGTATACATCTTAAAAGAGAAGTGAAGGATCATTTAAATCAAAACAGGCAGGAGTGCATACCGGCAGGTGCAGTAAAGCAAGTGGGAGTCTGCGTGAAGCTGTTCAGCAAGCTCCAGCTGGTGGTTGCCCATCAGCTTGTCATTGACAACAACCAGCAGGGGCTTCCCTGCTCCGAGTGCCTCCAAACAACTTCCAGCCCCTGAAGAGAAAAACAAGACTGTTACCCACAACTGAAAGTGAACCATGTTTCTATTCACGGAGTAGTGACACCATGACACAGACACGGCTGAAACAACATGTTAGTCCAATCAGTCACATGCCTGCGTGCACACAGTAAGGTTGACGCTGCAAGTGTAACTTGAGGCAGTTGTTTTGCTTCATTCTAAAGTCCATTTAGAATAGAATAGTTTGTTGCCATTTGTACAAGTTAAACCTGCCTAAAACAGATACACTGGAATTCTTGTGCATGCCCCTGAGTCAGTAGGAAAATGAACAAACAGTACATTTGAGACATAAGGTGCAAAGTGCATAAGAAAGAGAAACTGCACATAATAGGTGACCAATATACAGACACTAATGAGATACAGACAATAATGATGAACACAATTAACTTTTACCTGAAATGGTTACATAGATATTGCACAAACACATTAATTGTGTGTGTGTGTGTGTGTGGGGGGGGGGGGGGGGGGGGGGGGTGATGGATACATTTGAGGACATTTACAAATATTATTTTTGTTATATTTGCTATATTTTTGAATATCTAATTTCTAAGAATCTATTAAGAAGTTGCTTTAGAGTGCACCTTTATCATCATGGAACAGTGCCAATTGAATATGATTTAAAAAAAATAAAAGAAAAAAAAAACAAAGAAAGAAAAGAAAGAAAGAAAAAAGAAAGGAAAAAAAAAGGAAAAGTTTGCACTAGTCAATAATCACAATGTGCAAATGGGTCACTGTGCCGTGCAATGTTTGAAATTTTAGTCACCTGCGTGGCTGATGACGAGGTCCGCCTGTTTGAAGTCATCTGCTATCGAGTCCTTAAACCGAAACACCTCCAGACTGATGTGTGGACAGCTCCCGGAAGCTGGAACGTACGATCCTCTCCCGACCTGAAGAACCAAACGCTCATATCCGCGAGTCCTCAAAGTCTGGGGTCCAAGGAAGTCAACATGAGTATCAGAAACACCAGCGAGCTTTGTCTTTATTTATTCCACAATGTCGGCTGAATGAAAACCACAATGGAAAATGCTTTGATGTATCTATGTCACATGACACATCCTGTCAAAGGGTTAGGTATGAGGAATACAAGGAGTACGCGGTCAAACAACAACTCATCACCTGAACGTTCTCTGACGACGTGATGTCCTCAATGAGCTCATCGAAGCTGGTGGTGCCCACAGTTACAAACACAGTCTTCATGGCTCACAGCGACACGTGTAAGAAATCACGTGTTTGAAAAAGCGTCAATTGCTTTTTTCCAAACTCACTTAAAACGACATTGCTTCTCGCTGTTTATCTTTCTGTGAGCGCAGAGGTTTAACGCTATTCCCACCTACTTCCTGGAACGTCATTTCCCCCATTATAAGTACGCTCATTAACGCTAAATGCAATGATATACGGTTAAAATGAACAACTGTCTTTTTTTTTTTTTATTGACGGGGGGGAAAAATCCATATGAGAGAATATGTATGAAGGAAAGGATTGCAATTGATATGCAACGGATATGAAGATTGTTTTAAACATCTTGTATTTATCAAACAGATATCTATTAAACTATAATGGTTAATAAACTTTTGTACGTCATTGTTAGAAGTCCAATTTCAGTCCCACTTAAACATTACACGTCGGATTGACGTGCAGATCATGTTTACTTGACAAGCACATATAACGGGTACTTCCGCATTGACCCGCTACGTCACAGCCCCTGGTACGACTCTGCCACCAAGAGGCCTGGAGCTGTAACTGCCGTGTAGAGTGTACGTGTAACCAAATTAATGTGTAAAATCTGGGAGCGGTTTAGTCATTGATTGTTCAAATGATTTTTGATGAAGTCCGCAGTATTTTGGGGCTCTTTCTTTCTTGTTGTTTTCCCCTCCCTAAAATCTGGGTTGTGTAAAGCACTAGACCTTTGCATGTGTATATATATATATAATGTTTTTGTTTTATTTGATTATTATTATTGTTAGCATTTCATTTTTTGTGTAATACAGTGTACTTTCGAAACCTTTTTTCTTCTGTATTCTGTGTTGCTTCCTGTATTAGGCTCAGCAGAGAATGCACTGAAGATGCACTTGAGAGTGAGTTTGATTCCAGGGGGACATTGTCACTGCATAACATAATTTGAGCTTATCTGCCAAGTCTGTTGCCCTTAAATTTTAAACGAGGTGTATTTATCAGGTGTGATAGAACAGAACACGCAAGCCTCTCAACACACAAAATTGCAAACCAATAAAAAAAATTTAAGGACATAAATACATAGGCATTATAGATTGTGATTAAAGGATCTTTTATATTCATCATTTTTATCCACACATAAAAAAAATATATCTGGATTCTCTTTGTCATCTCAGCAAAAAAGCGTCTGACATTTATTTGGAAATTATGTTTATGCATGAGGGATTATGAGCTCTCTCGCATATACTGAAAACTGCTCAGCAGAGAGGGGACCTGCATGTTAATAGTTTTGAGGTATGAGAGAAAAAAGCTGGCAGTAATGGGGAAAAGTAACGTGACCTTGCTGATTCAGAGACGTCAGTGCCTGCTGCCAGCTCCGTGAAGAATACACAGGCTCGGCAAGTGTGAAGCGACTCTGTCTGACAACTGTACATCAGGAGGACGAAGAGGCAGGCTTCTGCTAAGTGGGATGTGAAAAAATTACCATGTGTGACACATGAAAGCATAAATTAAAAAAAAAAAAATCCTTGCAAAACGCAAGTGCACCAGCTCGACTGTATCCTGCCAGCCAGGTGCAGAACAATGTACGCAGCAGCAAGAACAAGGAAATGGAAGTGAAGTGTTTACTTCACCAGTGAGCTGGTATTTTTTTTTTTAAGATTACTGTCAGATGCAACTACATACCCACAATTAAATGTTATCTATTGACTTAATATATATCATAGTAGTTTTGGGAACACCTTTTAAATTATTAAATGCAGCATATTTGGGGCTATTGTGCAACTAAATGTACCACAGTTGGAAGTTGACTGCTCTCCTATTTGTATCCATCTGGAAATGTAAAGGCGCTCTGTGTGATGAATTTCTAACAATACTATGGACTCGGTGTAAGATACTCGAAACCAGTGACCGTCACATAAAGTTACTATAATGAAATTCTATGTAATGAAACAAAAAAAAACACACGCACAAAACAGAAATATCAGGATGTTTATTACCAAATGATGATAACTGTTATCTCTCAGAAGACAAAAAGAAGAGACATGAGATCCAGGTGCAACAGAAATCATTTAAGGCTCTGTTAAATCCTCAGCTTTAAAGAACAAAAAACCAAAAGTACAATGTACCATATATCCTGAAAAGTCACAAAAGCGAGAAAAACTAGTATAAAATTAAATGTTTAAAACTGGCTACCCATGTTGTTAGTTTTTTTGTTTGTTTTTTTAATAAATATGTTACTATATTAAAAAGAAAAATACAATGTTAAATCTGATTAACTGTGCCATAACTTTTATCAAACCACATCGCAGCAAGAGTTATTTAATGACAACAAATCAGCCTCTCCTGAATTTAAAGCGACACACAAATATGCTTTGTGAGCTTCCTTTGGTCCTTCCAGAATCATTCTCCTACAGGAACACCTCAAGGAAACTGAAAGTGGAAGACCTGCATCCCAGCGATTCGTTTAGGACAGAACTGAGGCTAAAAACAGTAAAATGGCTGTTCTGTATCACTTCGACTTCAATAAGTAGGACATTTTTAATTTTGAGCGTGCGTGTTTCCCCATGAGTTTAGCTGCTTCAGGCTACTGTGACAATAAAAAAGTTAAATGCTATCCACAGAGCAGCTCACTGGACTGGTGGATGAAATGACGATTTGTTGTTTTTCTTACAGGTCTACTCCACAAAGTCTTACATCCTGGCTGAAATTTCTAACAGTTGGAAGGAAAAAGAAAAAAAAAGTTGTATTGAAGTTTACATTTGCTGAAGCTTGCGTCAATTAAAAGACCTATCTCAGACAAGATTCTCGAAAACAAAGCAAGCAGTATACCAGGGCAGCAAACTGGTCACAGTATGCATGCTTGAAAATCAAAATGTTTCAATATTATGAAATACTTTGTCAAAATTTCAAATTCGAGACATAATACAAGTAATAATAAAGTATATAATAGTGATTAACGCAGCTTTTAAAAGAAGCTGCAACATCACAAACACTCCGTATTATTTCAGGGTTACATCCAACTAGGGAGGAAAAAGAAAGACCGAAATTCACAGATGAGCGTTCTTGCTGCAAGACTCAGTTTGACTCCTTCTCAGGTGGTCACAAAGGCCTTTTAGGTTGCAGCAGAAACGTCTTATTGTAGACCATAACACTTATGATAATCAAAAATAGAACCGACGTCTTTCCTGTCAGATGCTTTGCTGTGGACGATCAGAAATCAGTCTGATGTGGAAAGTTTGTGTCAGTTGGCTCATAAGTCAGGCTGCCCACACTGGTGAACCAAAATCCTTGTGGCGGTCCAGACAAACAAATGCATCTGTAAAAAAAAAACAAAAACAAAAAAAACAGGGGGGGGAAAGAAAAAAGAAAGATCACCAAACATATTTAAATGGCTGAGTGCTGGCAACCTGTGTGTGTTAGTGTGTATATAAGCAGCGAGCACAGGCGTAAAATAATCTAAAGTGAACTTCCTGTTATGGAACACGTTTCTTTTTCAGGATGTAACATTTCTCGTTTTGTGCTTGGGCTCACAGCTCAGTCGGCCTCAGTGCACCGTCTCTCCACTTGCAGTCTTTTTTCCTGCACGCTGCATACTTTGTCCAATCTTATGATAACAAACTACACCAATGGTTTTTGTGGAACAGCACCACCCACTCGTCTTTCTCACTTCCAACCGAATCGGGGGGGGGGGGGGGGGCGGGGGGGGGGGGGGTGCCACACACTCAGCGACGTGTCACATTTTTCCTCTGCCTGTGAAGCCATACCTACACAAGCACCCATGGACATTTTATCACATTTCTGTTTTAAATCAGTGAGTGGCCAACTGCACTATGGTTGCGAGAATTTCTGCACAAGCAATTGGGAAAGAAAAAAAAAACATACAACCATGCACAGCGACATAGGAATGGATGCACTCCTACCTCCTCCTCTTCCTCACTGCACCACGCAGGCTGTGCAGCACTGTTCCTGCTTTTCTGGCAGCGTGGAATAATTCATCTGTCGAACAATCTCTGCAAACAACTCATCCACCATAGTCTTGCTCTTGGCAGAAGTTTCAATAAAGGGGCAGCCCCATTCCTGAGCCAGGGCTCGTCCATCCGACCCGGAGACTTCACGCTCAGATTCCAGGTCGACCTTGTTCCCGACAAGGATCAGTGGCACCTTCTCGAAGCGTTTCACTCGCACTATTTGATCTCGCATTGGCCTGATATCCTGGGAGACAGAGAGGACGGGCATTAGCTTCATCACAGGCTCTTTGTGCATAATTACACATTTTTTTGGACAACAAATTGATTGTACATAACTTAACACTCAAACATGCAGTGTACTGACACTGAAGACAAGAGTGGAAAAGTTACTGTAGGAATTTCATCTTCACAAAAAGACCCATACTCAGGAAGGTTTAGAGCTTAACAAGTACAAAAATAAATCAAAATGTGAGCAACTGAGCTGTATAGACCCGTGGAATAATTAATGTACAACGATTCTACAGACAAATCATTATCTTTTTTATGGGTTGCATTACTGTTTTCCTAATCTTATGCATTGGAATGCAGGTGGAAACAGGAATATGATAAGTGCTAAATAGCTGCACTGGATATCAATTACACACAAGGTAATGTTATAAAAAGCATATTACTGACACATTTTATTTTACACATAGTTGTCGTCAATATTTCAACGAAATTATACATTTATTGAGAAATTTTTGAGCATGAATCATTCTGTCAGAGAAAACGTGCCAACCCTTTTTAATGGCAGATCACCCAATCATTTTTAATACTTGTCATAAACCATTGGCGCTCAGCCAAGGTAAATCCGTAAAATGTTTGGTGTTTTTTTTTGTTTTGTTTTTTTAAACCCAAATATGCTTAGATACGCAGCTCCGTGTGTGCTTATGTATGCTTCACACACAAACAATACAAGAAGTTTGGAGGATTACACCTTTGATGTTTTCACAGCGTATTTATACATCACATACCTGAAATGACTGCTGGTTGACCAGGCTGTAAACCAGGATGAAGCCCTGTCCGTTCTTAATGTAAAGATCCCTCATGGATGCGAACTGCTCCGTCCCCGCTGTGTCTAGGATCTCCAGCACCGATGGCGACGAGTCCACCTCGATCTCCTTTCGGTAGAAATCTTCGATGGTTGGGTCGTATTTCTCGATGAAGGTGCCGGTGACGAACTGGACGGTCAGCGCGGACTTGCCGACGCCGCCGCTGCCCAGTACGACCACTTTGTATTCTTTCATTGGTGCGGTCGAGGGAAGCTAACGTAGCAGCTAACGACTTAGCTACACTGCTATACTCGCTCAAGAAACATTTATCGGGCCCTCTGTGAGCTAACGGGCAAACATACGGTTTAAGTCGATATCAAACGACCACCCTTTGGATCACACGCACACGAGTGGAGCTCCCATTTTGTTTTCTTCTACTTTGAGGTACTTAGCTGGCCAGCGAGGAAAAGTTGATATCCGTTAACGTTAACTCCAGTGTTAGGTAGCGCTTGAGCTAGCTCGTTTCGGGCTAAATTCACACGGTACCATGCTCACGCCTCAAAACCTTTAGTCACATCTAATCTGACAAAACACAAGTACGGAGGACACTTCGGCGAACAAGCCGTCAAGTTCTAGACAGCGAGTCAGAGCGAGATACAGTGCGCTATCTTTGCAGACAGCATGCCAATCCCTGCACAAACCAGCCCGCCGGTGTCGCAAAATGCGGGCCTGGTTCTGGTTCCGGCCCGACGTCGCGGCACCCGACTCTTGAGATTGTTCCACGGTGTTATCCGTATAGTCCGATGGCTAAACAGCCATAGTTTGTAGCCATTCCACTGTGCAGCTTGATGTGGCGACGGGTCGGTTGGAAACAGAAAAGAAGGCTATTTTCCACCAACTGATTTCCTGAAGCTAACTGGTTGGTTTCCGGTAACGACAAAACATTTCCGGCGTGACTGTTTTCAGAATAAAAACACTCCTCGTTTGGATCATTCAGGTTTCAGACCGTGTTATCTGTGCAGCGTGTTACATAAAAGACAATGATAAAATTCTGGCGTTTTCATGCGTGTTTGCTAAGTGCACACGATAACTGAAGTAATCGCATAGATTTGAAATGTACCTACTTAGTAAATGTACATGCAATAAAATAACTCTCAAAACATAACAGAAAGGTCCACACCAAAATGGTTTGGAGAGAAAAACGTTCCAAGGTCTGTGACCTACCAACTGGTGGCTTACAGAGCCATACAGATATGCAGTAAAAAAATAAAAAAAAATAAAAAAAAAAAGCAAGCTGACCAAGTGGCAACATATTTCATTTTGCTTCAAAAATAAATAAAATATAATTTTGCAAACATATGTGAATTGTTAAACCATTTTAAAGTGCAATTTTTAGGTAATGAAAATGTGATGATTGGCATATATTTTCCCCTTTTTTGGATTGCACCTCCAAAGGATCCATCAAAGTATTTCCATAACATTCATGGCTTTTGCTGCAGCACAAATATCATGAAGTAAACATAAAGTAGGTAGGTAGGAGGAAAAATTCATCACACGAGGTTGACAATTATAGTTTTATTAAAGGTTGAACAGAAACAGCAGAAAGACATCATAGGCACAATAACTTACTTTTAAAAGCGATACACTGCAAATTAAATTGGCATGTAGCACAGCAGCACGTATAAGCGTCACAAGCAGAAAACAAGAGTGAAGCCATATATGATTCTGGAACAGCAGTCATTTTTCAAGTTTGTCCTAGACTGTTGGGGGGAGGGAGGGTTGTTGTTGTTTTTTTGTTTTTTTGTTTTTTTTGTATGGCTTTGTCCTGAACAGTCTTTGGCCCTTATTGTCATCCACTTGTTGCCACTCAGTTCCTCACTGTTCCCAATTAAATGACTTACCAGCTAAGGATTTTAATAAAGGGCTCTCAAAACTAAACATTGCATGAAAAAGGCACAAATCCAAACAAATAATATTTAAATAGTGGAAATAAACACCAACCAATCATCATCTTAATAGTGACAGGAAACCAGCGGCTTGTCCATTCTACACGTACATTAAACCACGTGTGGAGTCAGAGGGCCGTGAGCCGACACACCAGTATGACTCATTCAAACCACCACCAGGACAAGTGCCATGGCAACAAAAGCACTGGCTGTAATAGCAACTGAAGAGCATCACACATGCTTGTAGAAAGAGGGTTGTGTAAAGGTGTTGCTGCAGTTGCAAAAGTAATGTTGGGAAATCGGGTCGTCTGGAATTTGGACTGAAATCCTGAGGAGAATTCGGATATGCACATTATATTTTGGATGAAGACGACGTGGGGCAAACAATAATACATTTTACAAGTGAAAAAACAAATCAACACAAACAGTCAACCTAAGTCCTGCCGGTGTCCCTTGATAGTCTCTTTATATGTCCGATGCACCGTTTTTTCGGAGTGCTCTGTAGCCTGTAGGGGGAGCTACTGTGTGCTTTTTGCATTTCTGAGACAGAACTGCACATGCACTGAGCCTAAGGACTAACAACATTTTTGGAACATTTTTATAAATGGGCAGACCGTAATTTTTGTCATTTTTTCAATGAGACATTGCAGCTAATTATTCCACACAATAAAGAGAAAATGTAATTAAGTAAACCACATTGTAGCTATGTCAGGCTTGGCAAAGACCAGGGCACAGGCAAACAAAATGACAAAATGACAAAAAAAAAGCACAGAGCAAACATTTTATGCTGTAATAAAATCAAATAGATACTCAATATAATGACAATTACACTGATTTGATTTGTAATCAACATTTCTCTCTATATTCAAAATAAATTTTGAGTATTTTGACATAGTTATGTACATAAGTGCAAACCAGGTGAACGTCACACAATCATATACACCTAACAAGGATTGACATCACCCAGCACAGCTGGGCAGGAAGAGGCTTTTGGACCAGCATCTTAACCCAAATTGAGAGAGAACTCAGAGATGAAAGCTTGTGCCTCCACACAGGGGAAACCCAACCGAGGCTGTTTTCTCTGAAGGATCCCAGCAGTGAGGACGACTCTTTCGATTTAACAAATTATACACCAAGATCGTTCAAATAGTCTGAAAGCCTCTTTACCTCCCTGACAGATTGGTCGATAAGAGTCAAAGTCCATTCTTTTTATTTATTTGTTTTTTCAAAAACACCATGTACAAGAACAAAAGAAAAAACAACAAAGGTCAAAACAAACAGACAAACGAACAAAAAACAACTGATCTCCTCTAAGAACCTTTGGACATTAGAAGAATTTAACTTTTCAGTACAAAATATTCAATCACTTCACACTAACAATACAAACTAATTAGACATTCCCTTTTTGAATAAGTTAGTGTTGTATGTTGTTTGAATTAATGTGAAAAAAATTCACAATTAGGATAATAGGAAGGTAGCCATGTTGTCATTTTGTTGCCATAGCAACAACAACTATTTCCATTAACAATGACTCCATCATTGTGTACAAATGATTATCATACTTTATCATTTTTTCCTGTTACTCTATACAAATTATTATTATATAAATGACTTTCTTTTTTTTTTTATTTCCATGCTGTTTTCTTTTTATAATGTTGGATAAAAAATGATTAATTTACCATTAATGTGTGACACTTCCATACACAGCTATCACATATTTATACAGTGGTTGAGACATAAGGCCCTCATTTGTACCCCCGCACAACAGCAAGTGATCAGGACCAAATTTACCATCCACATGCTTAAGGATCTAATCACTGGCCACAGTGATCAGAGCATTTTGCATATTCCAAAGCTTTTTTCATGAATGTGAGGGAAAGACATATAGAATCAAAAGAGAAGGATAAAAGGACAAATACAAAATCTTTATCCAGACAGAAATTCCCCATTATATTTTATGACACATTATTCTGCATATATAAGTATATGTGTGTGTGTGTGTGTGTGTGTGTGTATATATATATATATATATATATATATATATATATATATATATACATATATATATATATATATATATATATATATATATATATATATATATATGTATATATATATATATATACATATATATACATACATACATACACACACGTATATACACATAACTATGTATATACATATATACATATTTTATACATAAATATGTATATATACATTTATATATGTGTAACATACCTAAATATTCAAATGCCCTGAAGAGGCACAATTTATTTATCAAGTATTCTTTTTCTTCCAGCTTGACAGCAACTAGTGAAGGCATAAAGATGTAGATATAGGGGCAGGGAAAGGCTAGAGAGGGTTCCATTTTGTTTTTCTTGGCTGGACAAAGCTGATCTCATCAAAGTTTGATGGGATTTAGACAAAGTGTTTTGTCCGAACATTCAAATTACGTCATCATTCATTCGGAACATGATCCCTGTTCCAATTCTTTGAATTCCTCAACACACACTTTAAAACAGAGGTAAAAAGATGTGCATTTCCATTGAGATGACAGACATGTAGTGCTTTTCGGATATGATGGAAATAGGGGAAATGCTCTCGAGGAAAACTTACGCAACACTATTCCCATCTTCGGGTTGATCACAAGTTTGATCTCAGTTTGGTGTGTATAATTTATAATAATAATGTTAAACTGGAAAAGCCTTATTTTGTCTCAAGGTGCAAGGGAATTTAGATTATAAAAGTAGTCAGATTATAGTCAATCAAGTATTATGTTTAGACAGACAAATAGTAATGTATTCATTGCACTTCTTTTACATTACTGAGCTGTATCGCAAGTGCTATATGTTTTTTTTTTGTAAATTTACTCCTTCTTACCGGTCAGTCAAACATTGACGCTTCAACTTTCAATTCTTCAAACCTAAGCGTAGAAAATACATATATTTAGTTGTTTAGTGTTTGTAAAATTGGTATACAGGTTTAACATTGCAATTTGGGCACTTTGGCTCATTCAAAGGTAGGGGTACAAAATTCACTGGCATGAGATGGTACAGTAAAATAATTGTCCAATTACGGCCAATATGTTGTGAGGGTGAAAGTTATTCCTAAAAGTCATCACACCACTCTTTGACATTAAATATAAATCTAATAAATCTAAATAACAATACACATACCTTAATATGTCTTAACACAGTATCTCTATGGTACCAGTGTGACGTCAGAATATAATTGTTTATATATAGTGAGCCATTACATTTTAACATGCCTGTCACTTAGATGGCCATGTGTAGTTTTTGCAGTAGAAACATTCACAGCACAGTAGCATTATTTGAATGAATAATGCTCAGTGGGAAATGTCTTAGTATCTGCAACATTTACATCTTACAAAACATCATCCACTGTCTCTTTCAACACATTTAAGAACCTCGACAAGTGATTCATTCTTTTACGATAACGATACGACAGCACAGCTGTCGAGTGGAGATAGAAGAGATGTTTCTATGCTGTTATAATTAAGTCCCAAATAATACAACACATCTATCTTTGAGCAATGATTTGCAGTTACAGTGAACTGACAGCTGTGGTCTGAGAAGACTTACGAGAGGCACGTTTAAATTTGGGAAAAGGTGACTCAGCACAGTGTCCAGAGCTGTTATGAAAAAATGTCAAATGTCTCCAGTTAATCCCAAACATTCTTGGATGAAAATATATGAATAGATACACTTACTGTGTAATCTTCTTTTGCCATCAGACATCTAACAGGTTATATATTACTCCATGCCCTGTCTTCCATACAACTTAGTTATGTTAAAGTGTGGATGCCATATTCAGGCTCTTATAAGGGAGAGGAAAACATCAGTAGAAAAGGTGACGCATTGTTAAGTCAGACGGGTCATTTTCAAGTTCTTAGCTTTCTCCCTGAAGAGCCACAAACACAACTATCCGGTGCCAGGCATTCAGTTATTAAATCCACGTGATGTGAGATAATATTGAAGAAACCATCTTTTTTTTTAAAAAAAAAAAAAACAAACAAAAAAAACAAACATTTTCTGCTAGGAATAGCATTTTTTTGTTTGTTTTTACAGATATTGCATTCAGTGAGGCAACTTTCTGCAGACACCATCACTTGGCACACGCAAACTATAGGCACAACATCTGGAGGCAAATCCAGCTTCAATCTTGTACACTCCTGCTGACATCATAAAACTTTAAAGTTGCTGTCAAGTTCACTAATTGTGGGATAAAATTTGTCTTTAGTGTCTGGTGCAAAGATTAGCAGTGGAGTGGAATTTATACCTTGCATCATGTAAAAAAACAACAACAGACTTTTAAAAACGCCTCTTCGATCTTTAGGTCTAGGTCATCCCTTCAATTAGGTTTTTCAGCGACCGTGCCTCCTTGAAGGCAGTAGAAATGAAGAAAATCCTCCAAATCTGCATGCTAGTGGAATTACTTGTATCCTTTCTGTTCTGTCGGTTTGTTGTTTGCTGAGGTTGTTACAGTACATTACAAGTGATCATTAGATGATTAGCATGAAATATTAATGAAAGTTATAGACAATCTTAAAATGGTGATCCCTGTGCTAGTTTTATACATGATGATCTCTGGTACCTAGTATAATATATATATATATATATATATATATATATATATATATATATATATATATATATATATATATATATATATATATATATATATATATGTATATATATATTTTTTTATATATATATATTTTTTTTTTTTTGTCAGATATTGCCTTTCCAGATGAGATAACCCTTCAATGTAATGCTTTCATATGTTTTGGATTCCCTTGGGGGAGCCAAGTCCTCCTCTACAGCTGAGCAGATAAATCAAAGGCACAAACAACAAAATTAACAGCAACTCACTGACAATCCATTGGGTGAGATGAAACCATGAGAAAAGCTCGACGATGCGGCACAAAACACAAGACATTTTCATCCCGTAGCCGTTCCTGAACGTAAACGTGACGCGTGACAAATCCTCTGAAAGTTCTGCCTTTGGAACGTTCAAATGTGTCGGGTGGCCTCGTGTGATGGCTCCTACCCATAAAGGGCTCGTAAGTCTGAGAAAAGTGTGTGTGTGTGTGTGTGTGTGTGTGTGTGTGTGTGTGTGTGCGTGTGTGTTTCTTTGTGCGTGCACAAGTGTGCTGCACTTTTAAGGTGTGGGCATGTATGGCTGTACGAATGAGGAGCTCTATTGCTCGGCCTCATTGAGTCACTCTGCATCAGGATGGCTGCACTGAGGCAACAGTTAGTTGGGAGTCCGGCCTTGTATTGCAGTTTTTTTCCTCACTCACTCCAGGTTATCCTCTTTCAAAGTTTTTTTTTTTTTCCTTGTCGCCACTCTATGTCAGCGTGCACAGTCGGTGAGGCACATGTTTGATGCATTCAGAGAAATGACCCCCACCCCACCCAACCCAACCCAACCCCCCCGCCCCCGCCCCCCTCCCATCCCTGTAGCGTGCACGCTTCGGGGCGGCTGCTCTAACTTGGGTTTCGAGAAAGGCTTACTGAGTTGAGCGCCACCGGAGCCGCCACCAGCAGTTTGGGGACGGGGCAGAAGTGGGTTTCCATGGGGACGCACTGCAGCTCCACTGGATCCGGGGTCAGGAGTTCTGTGGAGTCTACTGGGGGGGGGGGGGGGAGAGAGAAGGGTGGGGGAGTGGTGGGCGTTGCAGAGAATTGACGCGTACATTATCAGAGAGGCTACTTGCAGAGCAGGACTGGGGGATATTAAGCAGCGTGCAAAATGTGACTAATGTAGAGCAGGAAAAAAACACTGAAAATGCTTGTTTCAAATTACTGTCACAGCAAATAGCAAAGCAGCAATGGTGACATGTAAAATATATTTTGAATAGCTGCTGCTAACAGAACATGAAACCCTTTTATTGTGTGAACTATTTTCCTTCAGTATTCCCTCAATTTTTGAGCAGCAAAATAACAAACTTAATGGTCAAATCAGGCTGGAATATTAGCGGGTTAGTGATCCGTTGAGATATTCTTTGTAAGTAAACAGAAATACATGCAACATATTATAATGTCTGCAGGAAATCAGAAAATTTCAGACTAAAACTACTTGCACGTGTGTCCTCTTCAGTGAGGGGAATTAGGATTTTAAAGTTTATGGGAGAAAGTTTAAATAAAGCAGTTTATTGAGGTCCTGAGACATCCTGTATGTACAATATATATTTATATACATATAACTGTGAGATTAGATGATCACTGTTAACTGTGATGTTTTTTTTCTCAGAGTAACCTCTCTTTTCGTTTGCTGACATCACAACATCTGGACAAGAGCAGACAGATGAGATGCGAACACAACACACGGCGCTACACAGTCAGGCGTCTACACTGATTCAACTTTGAGGAGAGGAGGCTAACTGAACAGAACTGAACAGAACTCAGAACCACCTGAGCTGAAACAAAGAGAACTGAAAGAGCAAACCTGATTTGAGGCGGCAGATTCAGCGAAAGGAACATTGGTGACTGGGGTCGAAGCCGACGAAACAGTGGAGGTGGTGGCACCGTGCATCATGGGAACTTTTATTCGGGCGTTTCAGACGAAAGACAGAGGACGAGGATGTCGGCGGGAAGGAGGGGAGGGGACAGGAATGATATGGTTACCATGGCAAAATGTGCAGGATCAAAAGTCATGGCACAAGTCCAGTGATATTGCCGGGATGAATTTGAACAAGTATCAAGACACATGCAAGAGAGAAACAAAAATTATATATACTTATTGGCAAAATGAAAGAAAAGGCAAAGTTACACTCACAAATGAACAAACAAACAAGGCAATACACCATCATACAATCCAATCAGACTGGAGAATCTGATAATTGTATTCAAATGGACGGGCCAAATGGATGGAGGCAGCAAATGATGTGAAAACTCTCTCTCAGTGCTTTCACAGTATTCATCAACACAAAGCTAACTTATTATTCCTATTGTGACGCAACATGGTTTGGTCACATGATATTCAACTAAATTGTGCAAGTTAAAAAGTGAAATAAACCTGCTGAAATGTCAAATTCTAACTGGTTTACCAGGTAAGAGACAACATAAGAAAATGTATTAAAAAAATAAATAAAAGCGCCAAAATCAACAAAAAGGTGAAAGACAAATTCTGGCATCACTGCACAACCCTGAGCTCACTGTGTTACTGTTGAACAGAAACTGGATTGTCAACATTACAAGTTGGTGCTTGTTGTGTCCAGAGAGGAGCTATCTATCTCCCAGTTGATCAGCTCAGCTTGGTTTAAAAAAAAAAAAAGAAAAGAAAATACACTATCTACACTGGAATGGAATCCAGGTTCTTTGTATTTTCACTTTGAGGCACAAAATATAACTCGCAGACCGGCTGATATTATCGTCCATGTAGAGAACTGAAAACCATTTTCAGATATAACTGAAGCCTTTTCTGCTGCTCCTGGTTTCAACAGCTACAACCTCACTAGATTTTTTGGCCAGGTCCACTAGGTCTGTTTTCAGAATTACAACTCAAAAGCATCACTATGAAAACAACAAGTGATGGAAGATTCACTCACATTTTGATCACTTTTGTTTTCGATAAAACTTTTGCATTTCCTGCATTTTCCTGTGAACCAGCATTGCTGTTGCTAATACTGTGTATGATAATTTGTTTAATTGCTGTTATTGATTAAAAAAATAGAAAAGACAAAGTTCTGACAAATAAAAAAAGCCAACACAACAACATATGTTAATCAGTGAATCTAAAAGATAAGAAACTGCCTTCAGCTGATGCACTGTAGTATTATATGCAAGAATGAGAGAATGAGGATGAAACTTGTGCATGAGAAATAATGTGTGTGAGCGTTGTGCAATGATCTCTCTTGAACAGAGAGGAGCTACAGTTTGCTACGTGGGTGTTTTGGTTGCAGACCCCTGTGTTGTATAATTTAGGATCGCTGCGTATCAATAATTCAAGCCTGACAGACTTCAAAGATTCCTCCAGCCACTCTTTCTTTACATCAGAAATGTATTTCGAGTGCTCCTATATAATGGTCGCCCCTGCGCGCCAAACAAATGTTAGCCGAATGTCTCATTTACTCCCGCGAGAGACGTAAACTAATGAGTCCACAGCTACCACTTCAATACTAGCTTGCATTAGCACTTATTCTTGATGGATTGGTTATATAATACTACATTTTTAGGGAACGTTCCCTCAATTACGTGATCAATTGCCTGACTGTATCGTGCTGATTCAAATTAATGGATTTTGTTCATCTGCTGATGACTGGTTATTAGATTTCCGCTTAATCACACACACGGAACAGGGTGGGAAGTTTCCACAGGAAGGAGGGTGTCCGAGCGGATGTCAGACACAGAGGGAAGCATTGGTTACGACGAGACGGGGTGAGCACCGAGGAGAAGCTGCACAAAGACACCATATGCATGCAGTGGCTACTAACACCTGCATGACCTCGTCATTTACGGCATAACGACCCTGGCAGAACCAAGCATCAGGAGTCGTCCTGCTTCCCTTCTGGAACCAGTGTGTCAGATGATGCTTCAGTCACGCTAACGTGTGCGGAGGCTCACCGGTGGGGATGAAGGCTGGTTGCTGGAGCTGCATGTTGGCCAGGGCTTGCTGGTAGTGGAACATGCTGGGGTTGAAGACGGCGGCAGCAGCTCCATTGTTCTTCTCCATGATGGGCCTCTTTGGTAGCAGCTGCATGGCACCTGCCGGTGGAGCCTGGTTAGACAGAGACGCAGATCACGGAGGGTGATCTCAGTGTAACCCCCATAAAGATCTACTGTATATACACACACACAGAGCAGCGTGATCTGACAGTAAACGCGTTATTATGTCAGTGCACCGAGGCGCGAGATGGATGATTCTGTTTACCACCACAAGAGGACACTGCAGGATGTTCGATTAGGCAAAGTGCTGCTGGACAGCCAGGTCAGACCAAGAGCAAAAAGGAGAGCTGTGATTTCATTCGCTAATGGCGCCTCTGCTGAAACATCAAACTGCAAGTGCAAGATAACTTTGAGGTCGGGGGATGGTGGGGAGACAACGACGCACAAATCATATTTGGAGTTGCGGCACAGAGCTGTCACACAGCGACGGCGAGGAAAGCTGGTTGAGTGAGGTCCAGCGTACCGACTGTTGCCCAGCTCTCTCAGGTTCTCCAAGACTGACACTTTGCTTGGCTGCTGCTCTGGTGACTCAGTGCGAAAGCAGCATTAAACAGGCTGGAAATAAAAACATGTTTTTAATACTGAAGAAATGATGACCAGAGTGACACACCCCCTTATTCCTAGTTCATTTATTTTTTAATTTTATGAAGCGTTGTTGTTTTTTTTGAAAATGGTTCAAAATAGTTGCAAAGCAGCAAAATGCTGAAGAAAATTATTAAAAGATACCTTGCTGAAAAGAGATGTTGCTGTTTGATCTAGAAGCAAACTTGAATTTAAACCAGATCCTGGTAATTTTTTTCTGATTTGTTGTTATTCTTCTTTGATATATAAAGTCTTGGTCTCCGTTGGTGCACTCTTGACTACAATACTAGCTGCACGGCATGAGCAAACCTTTTCCTTCATAGCTTCCATACTGAGCACAAGCTCAGACACATGCACAGGGGTAGGCATTCACCAAAACATAATCACCAGACTGTAATATCAAATTCCTGTCTCCCTTTTGCATAACAAGACGCCCCGATTCTCCATCGCATCAGTAAACACCGAGGCAGAGCAAGAAAAGCATTTCCAGTTTCACTGCTTCTTCAGGCACACGTGGCAAATGCAGCTGATGGGTTAACAGACACAGTGTGTTTAGCTCCTTGGCTAATGTTCTGGAGCTTTTAAAAAGAAAAAAATAAGGCATTTGTCGTCAACAGGGTGACTCACCAAGGCTGCGGACGCTGTGTTTTGAGTGGCCTGGTGCTGCGCCGCTTTTATCCTGGCTTGCAGGTGAGCCGGCGGATGGAAGTATTTGCACTTGTCTCGGCTGCAGCGGCCTTTGATGTAGTCCATGCAGACGATGACTGAGTTCTCGCTGCTGTCCACCATGCCGGCCTCCATCGGGTGAGCGTAGCGGCAGTCGCCCTCGCCCCTCGTGCAGTTACCGCGTTGGAACTCTCGGCAGACCTGGCCAAGGGAATATCGGGAGCGTTGTAATGGCAATGCTCTCATTATTCCTTAAAAGCTTCATTTCAAACCAATTGCACTCTTGCAATTGGTTTTTACGTACACAGGAGGAGCGTTTTCTTTATGTGGGATGAAGCCGGAGAACCCGGAGAACTCCCGCAGACACAGGGAGAACAAAAAAGCAACAACATGCCAACACTCGATAAAATAAAACCGCTCCAGCGTGATGAAAACAGCGTTTGCTTTTCATCGCGCCGAGGCCAAACACAGCAACTGCACGCTGGCTCTCGTACCTCCAGCTTGTCTGTGCGCGTGTGTTTTTGCGAAGAGGTGCCGTTCGCCATGGCTGCCAGGCCGGTGGGACTCCCGGGCATCAGGAGGGGCGCACTGGGCAGCAGCTCAGGCATCAGGCCCATGCTGGGGCCCATGTGGTTCAGATAGGGACTGAATGCCATACTGGGACTGGTTGCTAGGGAAGGCGTCATTGGGAATGTTGTCTGAGGCACCAAGTGAAAGGCAGAGATGGGAAGAGAAAAACAAGTCAGAGGGCATTTTGTATTCGTTATAAGGAAAATGAGAACAAATAGTGTATTAAAAATAACGAGTCTGACTTTTGCATTTCAACAAAGATCATTTCATCTCAAGAGCTGGTTTATCTGTGACAACAGTGATATATAAAAAAAAAATGTGCCGCGTGGGCTGCTGCTGCTGCTGCTGCTGCTGCTCACTATGGGCTGCAGTTGGGCTCCTGGCAGCATGAACTGCATCTGCTGAGCCAACATGGCTGCTGCGGCCTTCTGCTGGATCAGGTTGTTCCTCCCGTTGATCTCCAGCTGGGTCTTCAGGTGCGGAGGCGGGTGGAGGTATTTGCAGTTGTCACGGGTGCAGCGTCCCTGTGGAGGAGAGAGGTTCCGCTGAGAACGCCGCAGACTGCACAACAAGCTGGGTGATGTAAAGAAGAGAGGCAAAACTGAAAGACAAGACCGAGCCCGTCGCCGAGCAGGGAAAGGGTTGACGCATTTAGAACAAAGTGAAAGATGATTCAATGGTGGTGGTGGTGGTGGTGGTGGTGGTGGGGGGTGTACTTTCCTTTAGGCAGGTATAAAAACAAGGTTATTGTTTTCAGGGAAAAGGAAAAAATTTGCATTTTGAAATTGTGAGTTTGCAAATGTAATTTCATGACCGTGTGTGTCGTGGTGAAACTGCAGGACCTTCACATATGAATTGAGCTGGTCCCAATGTAAGCGTTGCTATTTGGAAAGTTCAGCACATGGTCATTTTAGCAGATGAGGGCACATACAGTAGCAGTGTCCTAGACTAGCATGATTCCATTAAGCATTATCTGATTGCTCCATACAGTTGGAAATGCCATTAAGTAATTGATCCTCATTACACAGCGACGACGTGGAAGGTCTTAAACTCACTTTTAAATTGATAAACCACAATTGTGTTTTCGTCTTCAATTACACGATAATTATGCACAGCTTACAAAGGCGTGCCTGACGTGACTGTGGAAAACTGCGGTGAAAGAGGAGACGAGGATCGTGGAGCTCAACGCTTTCATTCGTCACATTTGGCTCCTGGACCTAACTTTGTTAGATTTCGCGCCATTATTGTAAAAAAGCAATTCACTTTGCCCCCAAATTTTTTTATCCGAGCCGGTGTCCTTCCTCCCAGCCAGAGCCTTTGGGGAAGGTGAAGATGGTGCTGCAGGAACACTGCAGGTCAACACACACACACACACGCACTGAGGAAAGAAACACTGCAGTCTCCATTAAACCCCTGGGTCGCCAGCAGCTGTCTGCCTCTGCGGACGGCGCTGCTGGACCACCACCACAAGCATCAGCCACCGTCTCACCGTCTCACGCACACACACACGCACGCACGCACACACACACACACACACACACACACACACACAACACACACGCTCCGGCTCTTATTAGGCGAGCCTCAGCTGATGGAGCACTTGAGCAAAAGAAAATGAAAGACAAAAAAAAAAACTGACGTCATGCTGCAGAGCCTCTGACGGCGACGCATGATGTCACGCTGGGAGGAGGACATAAAGAAGAAGGGTTTGGCAGCAGGGGAGAGAGGGAGGCAACTACAGCGTCTCGGGAGGGAAGCGTCCACAAGGGAGTCACACAGAACCGACACACGAGGTTGGAGACAAAGGTTGGAAACAAGCAACAAAGCAGCGCAATGTATTCTGCACCGAGCGCCAAGACATGGAGAAATGTTCAAATTCAAGCGCACACGTGGAAACATGCTCACACTTTCCAGCATGACTCCAATTAAAAATAGCCTGTTGGAGCTTCTTAGCGATTAACATTTACAGGGGATAATATATTTAATTCATTATAACCCATTCTTTTGAATTTTTTTGCTTTTACAAGAGGCCAAAATGTCTTTCTCTGTTTTTTTGCAGGTTGGTTGTGCGCCTGCAATGACGCCAAGCGATGCTGCTTCGGTGCTGCATGCCGGGCAGACGTGACGTCTAGACTGACTGTCGAGGTGGTGGTGCTGGGGGGCGGGGGGTGGTGGAGCAGCGCACCAGGTAACAAAGTAAAAAAGAACTAGGTGGCGGCCAGTTGGCCCTTCCCTCTCCAGTCTGCAGAGGGTTCAGAATGACCAGACAGACCCGACAGAGGGAGGATGGGGAGACAGAGACAGGCGACTCGGACCGAAGCAGGATGACGAGGCCATTAGCAGATAAATCCATGAAAATTAACAGCGATGGGGAAGGGCGGGTGTTGGGGAGGAGGGAGAAAAGAAGAATGATGCTGCAGAGGGAGGCGCTCCTTTTCTCCATCCAAAAAAAAAAGAAAAAACACAGAAAAAAGCAACGCCTGTCTGCTGAATCCACAATGGGAACAGAAAGCCTGTTGTATGGAGGGTGTTGTTGACACACTGAAGCCCTGCTGCAGCTGCTGATAAAAGAAAAAGGTTGCTTTGACCTTCAACCATCACCAAGTTCTTGCTCAAACTACCAAACATGACCTCTGGGCTTTCGAAAAAAATTAAAAATGGAACACCAAATGTGGCCTTCAGTGCTCGTTGGCTGCCTTTGGCACAAAGCAGATCACCTCTTCCTGCCACGGATGCGAGCAGCACAGAGCCGGGCTTGTTGCTCTGTGCTAAAAACAGCCACGCCACTCAGGAAGATCAAACTATCCAATGGGTACGCACTCCGGTGCTGTTGCTAGGCCGCCCTGTCTGTCTCTCTCTCGCTCTCTCGCTCTCTCGCTCTCGCTCTCTCTCTCTCTCTCTCTCTCTCTCCCCCTCCATCCTGCTCTGGAGGACATAACACAGAAAAATGGCTGAATAATAAATTCTAACTCAATAAACGAGGAGACAGCAGCTGCGCTCAGGCAGAAAGCACCCTTGTCTGGGTCTCGCGATCTCCCCTCATGGAAGAAACAGAGGGAACCGTTCGCACAGACGCACATGTATGACAACAGCGTTTCCTCTGTTTTAGTGCCGTTGTCCATTTAAGGTCAAAGCACCTATGGAATACAATACGCACAGTTCTTTTTAGTTTTTCCCTGAAACATATGTGGTGCAGCCGCAGTCGTGTGGAAGCAGCCAAAGCAGAAATTAGCAAGGAAATAATATTTCATAATGGAGGCTGAAAATGGGAAATAAAAATGCCAGTTCACATAATTATTCTCGTCTGTGAAACAACCGAAACCACAGCTACAAAAATCAATGGCTATTGATTGCCGACGTGCATATTAGCCATTAGTAAGTGGAGCTATTACAGAAATCAAACGTGGACAACTGATTGATGCTCCAACATTTAGTGGATATTGATCAGCAAAGTCGATGAGGCCATGATGAATAGAATTTTTAGAGAACAGTGCAAAGCGATAGCCTTTCAAAAGGGGAGTACACATGTATGAAACATTGGTCAAGTTGGTGTTAAAGTTGCTGTATTTACTGCAGTGGTGAAGCAAGCTTGCGTTCTGTCACAGTTGCTTTCAGACGTGTGAATACAACCAGGGGGGAAAAAAGCCAAGGCTACGTTTTGGAGGGAGCTTCCAAGTGGGCGGTTTTCCTCTCAGGGTCCTGGAGAGCAGTACAGTCTACTTGACGGGGCTAACATGCCGCAGCTAAACAGCTAAAGAAGCGCAATTGTTACAACTTGTATTTTTTTTGTGCGTTACTGCATTAAATAAGGAGATAGAACGGGGGTTCCGCAATACTGTCTGATGCTGGGGAATCATTTTTTCCACTGGCGACTATCCCTTTAACACAGCAGGTTGTGTTACATCACTACACACACTGCTGCAAATCAATGAGCAAGACACAGTTACACGCTCTAATCAGGCTGAAGACCTCTGCGCTCCCTCCCCTACCATTCTCTTTCTATTAACACAGTAGAATTAACAGCTCCGGACCCCGTAATGACTGAGCAAAATTGTAATTTCAAGCAGGAATCGCAAAATCGCAAACTTGCCGCTTTCATTTGCTTATATTTCCCTGATTGGGTTTACTACATTGAACACCTACTTACCTACCCACCTACACCCACTTACAAAAAAAGCAGAAAAAGGGGATTTTTGAGGCAAAAACATTTTTGAAAAATGAAGACCCAGAAGGTAAATTAACTTCCCAGTGAAAAGGGTTTTAAACAAATAAAAGAAAAAAAAATCACCTAATTATTCAAATTTAGTTAAAAATCTGATGTGAACAGAAAAAAACGCAACTGATGTCCGACATTCCACACACCCACGGCGTGAGCCTTCAACAAAAACACATCTTCAGAGCTGAAAAGCGGACCGACACGTGCTCCTCAGCTAACAAGAGGCTGGCAGCAGCGCGTCGTTACCTTGAGGGAGTCGAAGCAGGCGATGACTCGGCCGTTCTCCACATGGCAGCTGCGTGAGGGGTGGGCGAACTTGCACTCGGCGTCGGAGCGCGAGCAGGTGCCTCTCTGGAACTCGCGACACACTTCCAGGGTCAGCCATTTGGTGTCCCGGCCCATGGTCATGCTGACGGCCATGAGGTCTCACTCGCAGAAACAAGAAAGACGGGCGGACGGACGGACGGACAGACAGACCGGGTGAGTAACAGTGATGTAGGAAAAGTCCCCGGCAAAAGGAAAAAACCCAGAGGAGCGCAGATGTTTTTCTTTCTTTCTTTCTCTCTTCCAGCCAGTGCAAATGGAGAGTGAGTCCCTTTGGAGTTTGTACTTTGGGTGGGATGATTGTTAGTTCTTCCTGGGAAAAGTGGCAGCTGAAGTTTTGGCCCGCTGTGAGATAGAGGGTGTTAACGGAGAGCAGAGGCCAGCTCCGACTCCAAGGGGGAGGAAAAAAAACAACAAAAAAACAAAATAAAAAACAACACCCCAACAGTGTCACTCTGAGCGCATCACTCTGGAATGCTGGGATCAGTCGGAGAGAGAGTCGCTCTTCACCTGAATCAGCGTTACATTCACGTCAGCATGGCCGAGGCTGGGAGCCGCTGCTGCTGCTGCTGCTGGCGCCGCCGCCGCTGCTGCTGGATATGTTTGAACAGTCAGAAAAAGGGAGTATTTCTCCGAAGAGGAACAAAAAGCAGAAGCTGAACCGGGGGAAGAGGAACGATGGTGTGTCTGTCGGGGGGGTAGTTTGCTCCGTTCAGCTTTGGCTAGCGTGGGAATCCGTAGCCTGGGCGACTCCGAGGGCGTCGGGGTGAAATACAGCCCCCGTCCGAGGCCGAGCGCTCGCTCAGCTCCGACCCGCTGCTGCTGCTCTCATCCGCCAGTCAGGCGGCACTACGACGTCAGGGGGGGTGGTGGATCGGGGGGGGGTGGGGCGTGCTGGGCGACCCCTCGCAGTAGGTAGGCACTTTGGGAGGTCGGCTTCCTCCACTTATTTGAGTCTCTTTCTCATCCCTCCGTCGCCGGCGCCTATTCTTCCTTGGCTGCCATCCTCCTCACTGACCTGCCCTCAGCATGTCCTTGCTTATTGTGTCTGCGGCAAAACTGTGGGAAGAGAGAGAGAGAGGCAAACATTAACAACGGGACATCAGCAGCAGAAGCAGCAGCGGCGGAAGCCTGTTGAGAGGATAAAACGCAAAAAAGCGTGAATAACCTGGCGCAGACCCCCGTCTGAGCCGAGGGTGACGAGGACCACGAGGCAGGAGGGTGGGAAGGGAATAGAGCAAGGACAAACAAACAGAGGAACGGAGCTCACAGGAGGGAGGGAGGGATGGAGGGAGGGACAGTGGGGGGAGGGAGGGATGAACGGGAGAGGGCAAGCTATGTCTTGATTAAGTGATAGAAGACAGAGAGAGAGAGAGAGAGAGAGAGGGAGGGAGGGAGGGAGGATGGAGGGAAGGAGACTGCAGGCAGGACAGCGACGTCACTGCAACTCCTCCGAGCTGAGCGGCCGGCGTGCGCTCATGTGCAGGCAGCGGCCGCCGCCGCTCTCTCTCTCTCCCTCTCTCTCTTGGTCACCTGGAAGCGGGAACGTTCCAGCGCTCCGCGGTGAGAAATCCCAGAGCCGAGTAAGGAGGAAGAACTAGTGAGGAGAGGAAGAGGATGGGCCGGGCAGCTCTTCACAACTACAGCTGCTGCTGCTGCTGCTGCTGCTGCTGGGCTCACTGTTAGCCAATCAGGTGGAGTTTTACAGGCATGCACGGCGCTGGCAGCAACCAATAACCCGGCACGTTCCACAGCAGCTCCTCCCTCCACAGAGTCCGTCCTCGGTCCTCCTAGGATTTTTTTTTCCTATCTTTTTTTTTTCCACTAGCACGGCACAGTAATAGCCGCACCACAAGCTAATGTTCAAACTGTGCAACGCCACGCTGCCACTGCCGCTGCTGCTGCTGCTGCTGCTGCTGCTGCTGCTGCTAACAGCCTTTTGTCGCCGGGCAGACACGAAGGAATAAGTTATGGCCTCACATTCAAATGTGCGACACAGCCTGGATGCAATGCAGCTTGCTGAGAAACTCACTCACTCACTCAGTCAGAGGCAGCAGAGCAGCAGAGTGACGTGTCCAGACACTAACTGAATACAGATAACAATCAGCCAAGTGGCTCAATAACAACACACACACACACACACACACACACACACACGCACACAGACACATACACAGTCAGGGGAATATAACGCAACGCAGCAGCTCCTCTTGAGAAAAGACAAAGTCCAAACTTGAATTTTGTGTGGAGTTAAAGGCAACAACGCAGGGGGTGGGGTGTGTGTGTGTGTGTGTGTGTGTGTGTGTGTGTGTGTGTGTGTGTGTGTGTGTGTGTGTGTGTGAATTAGCATTATTACAAAGTGAGCAGGGAAAAGCAGAGATGCAAAAGTGCAAAATAATAAAATAATGGTGGAGGAGGAGGAAGAGAGGGAGTAGGTAGAGGACGAAAAGGAGGAAGAGGAGGAGGAGGAAGAGACGGATTAGGTATAGGTGGAGGAGGAGGAAGAGGAGGTGAGAGGGGTTGGAGCAGATATTATCAGTCCCTGAGTCTGATGGCAGCAGACACAGACGGAGGAACCTACAGGGGGGAGTGTGTGTGTGTGTGAGTGTGTGTGTGTGTGTGTGTGTGTGTGTGTGTGTGTGTGTGTGTGTGTGTGTGTGAGTGTGCTTGCGTGCACACGGCCCACAAGGAGAACGCTGCAGTGTGGTGCGAGACGGAGGGATAAAAGAGGGGTGGGGTGGTGGAGGTGGGGGCAGAAGCTGAAGTGATACACCCACCTCCGCTCGCACAAAAACATCCTGGCCAAAAAAAACATAAAACATGGTCCAGCAATGACAGATGAGCAGGTAGAGCAGCTCCTCTCCTTGCTAGTCTGCTCCCTCCTCCTCCCTCCTCCTCCTCTCACTCCTCCTTCTCTCACTCCTCCCAGCCTATTTCTGATCGATGGAAACTTTTCTCGGGGGAGCGAGACGAGCTCTCCTCTCAATCGTCCTGCGCCTGAGCTTCCACATCGGCTTCAGGTGACCACTCGCTTGCTCGCCCGCTTGCTCGCTCAGTCGCCTGCTCACAGACCACGTGATGACGCAGCCCAGCAGCAGTGTGCACCCGGCTCCGTCGAAAACACTCCTCAGTAACAGCCCTCACTTCCTCTCCTCGCCCGCACCGGGCACACACCAAATGGCGCACACATGCAGTTGCCATTGCAACCGTTCCTGGAAAGCCAGCGAGCAGCTCCAGGCTTACGCTCACTTTTAGCTTTTGACTTAGGGATAAACACAGTGCGGCCAGCGTGGGTCCATCGCATATTCAAATGTTAGCGACCTATTCCCTTCTTTGTTAGCTTTTCCTCTGGCCGCTATCGCAGCCTCTGCGGATACTGGACACAATGGCGGAGGTTAAAAATAGAGAAATCATGCCAGGGCATAATGTGAGGCTGCAATAAATATGCCAAGCTCATTATTATGGCCTGTGTTTGCAACGTGAACAAATAGTGGTCTGTGAGAGCTTTACAAAAAGGTACAAAATGTGAAGTCAGAATCTGGTCAGATTGTGCGCATTACACTGGAGAGGTCACAATCTCTTGCACTTAGTTATGTCGCAATAGTGCGAGCCTGGCGGCGCAAGGCAGCGTGCTCTTTGGTTTCATGCTAGCATGCTAGCTTCAACTGTGCTGGTTCAATGTTGTTAGCTTGTCTGTAACTGAATGCAGCTAACCTGCAATGCTAACACTGATCTACAGTGTCTCATATCCCTGATAAGCACAGAGGCTGAGAGTGACGGAGGGTTTGTGTGAATCAGGACCAGCAGGTTGAATCCTTTACAGGTTCAATGTCTTGGCTCGGTGTGTTTATCTACAAACATTAACCAAAGTGTTGCACCGATCGCTGATGAAATCGTGGGATCAACACAGCTGCGGTGACATTTAGACCACATCTAGTGACTGTGACTGTGTGTAAGAAAACAGGATTTAAAATGACTGGGCCAAGTTAAAACTAAAAAAAAACTAAACAGAAAACAAGAGTTTTCTTACAGATCACAGATCACAATGTGATAAATTGCCACAGTCAATAAATTGCAAACTCTAACAATGTGTTTTCTGTCTTTCTTGTGTTGAAAATGAAGTACAAAGATAAAAGACGTCACACACTTGAGAGAGACATAATTGAGATAAGATTTAAAAAAAAAATCAAAACAGCCAATAGCCTCCTCACTTTGAACTAAACATCAGCCCCTTAGATTTGCATGTTTTATAGCCCGGCCATTAAACAGATGGCATTCCACTGACAGATCTATTGCCATGATCCATTATGGCGCAACAATCCTACCTAATCCTACCTCGGCAGAGATAAGACACAAGGATATGGGGAAGATCTGAGCTCGCAAGAAAACGGCTCGACGCCTCCTTTCTCCTGCCTGCATTGTCTTTGTGCCAGCACGACACAACAATCCTAATGTGTTTCCCCCTGCAACACTAATGAACACTAGCAAGCAAACAAAAAGCTACACAAGAAGGCACGCGAATGAGCACAACCAATACTCCATGGGAGGGGTGGCTGGTTGGGATTCAAATACAAATTGGTGCCTTTAGAATTCCCACCAAACTGAAGAGGAAGTAGGAAGTAGTTAATACTGAAAAGCGAGTTGACGACTGGTGGCTGCCTGACCCACAACATGGGTCTGGCATCGCTGTCCATTTGAAAAAGTGCAGCATTGTCAATAGAGATATTGACATATAACGCCGTCAAAAGATCAATTTTTTTAAATTGTGATTAATCGCAGAGTCTTGATAGTTAACTGCTTACCAGAAATCAGCCAGAGAGGCCTACTACGGGTTAGTGAAAGGAATAAAAAGGCTTACGTGGCCTTACGTTTGAAATGTGATTTAAAATGTATGCGTTATGGATTGTATTTAACTAATCGCGATCAATGTGTTAACGCTGACAGCCCTAATAACGATACATGATAATCGAGCTGCTGCATGTCCTTCAGGTGTCTGCTCTGACAGGAGGAGCTCCGGTAGTCAGCAGGCCGGGGTCAACATGGTGCTTTAAGATGAAGGGGCTAGAGTGAGTGTGTGTGTGTGTGTGTGTGTGTGTGTGTGTGTGTGTGTGTGTGTGTGTGTGTGTGTGTGTGTGTGTGTGATGTGAGGATGGGGGGTGTCTGCTTTTGACTCCAGCCAACTGCGTCCCTCATCAAACACAGTGCACCAAAGGGACGCCACAGTCAGCGTAACCTTCAGCCGAGCGGTGACATCATTAAAGCCGGGGTTGGCGGCTGGGTGTCGCCTCCACAGCAGCACGCAGCTGCTCTGTCGCCACACTCCAGTCCCGACCACGCTGGAGTTTTTGCGTTGGTTCTTAGCAGAAGAGCAAGAGCCCTCATTTTCTACTATGATCTTCCTTTGGATGTTAAAAAATGACTTTGTTTGATTTTGTCTTAGTTATTAAAGGCTCTACTCTGCAGCTGGAGATGGTGGAGCACATGTTGACAATGTCTGTCTGCACGTTGAGATTAGTCACCCTGACGTTGTGAATACACGAAAAAGGCACTAGTCAAAATATAAAATGCACGGGTGACTGAAAAGTCGCCCCACAGCAAGAAGGATGCATTACGACCCGGGGCCTTGCTGTGAGGTTAATTAGGCTAATTAGTATTTCTAAATTCTCTGTAGTTGTGTGTGAATGTGGATTGTTGTTTGCTTATATGGCTCTGTGATGAACTGGCAACTTGTCCCAGGTGTAACCTGTCTTCACCCCAAGGGAATGGAAGGGAAGTGCGGGAAGGCCCTTTCCAAAAAGACACTGGAGGCGATTGGTCGATCTTCACTCCACCACATTCAAGGTCAGTTTCAAGAGGTAACAGCAGGTCAGTGCTTGTAATTGGTGCATGAGACAAAATAGGGGGTGGTGACTTTGATCAAAAGGGCTAAAACTGTTTTGTTTTTTTCTAGATGAGGGCACAATCTCAAGAACATAGCTGTCAACATTTTCACACAGGCAATGTTAAATGATTTTAAAATGACCAATCAAAAGAAACAGTTTTGTCTGACTTCGGTTTTGCAGGCTGATCTCTGGTGCGGGCATTTTTAATTTGGAATTTCCCCAATTCCGACATGCTTGGTGAACCTATCTCGAGGGGCACTGGTGGCTGGATAACAAATACTGAAGCCATGAGTCATGAGAACAACTCTGGAGAAAGAATAAATTAAGTCTGTGCAGCAGCTTGGTAAAGGGGCAACTCTTCAGACTGCTGTGACAAGGACAAGTGTAAAACAGCAAAGCACGGATGAGCAGGTGATTGATTAAAAAGCAGAAGGTGGAGAACCATAAAAACGCAATGAGAGTGAAAGCAGCAGAGGGGCAGAGCAAAGTAATTAGGTTAAGTATCAGTAATCCTTTCAGCTCATTATGGCACTGGGTCCCATTCAAACAAGCAAATGACAAGGCTGTCATACAGGACAACAGTGTATGCATGGAGCAAAGGAAAAACTATGGAGTTGAGATAAGTCATTGTTCTCATAGTTTAAACAATGAGATAAAAAGGTGTGGGCTTCCAAGCCTGTATTTCCCTCCTTCCCTCCTCCAAGTGCTATGAAATGGGCTCAAGTTAAAGTTAAAAATGGTCAATGTATTGGTAGCATCACATCTTTGCCTTTCACTGCTGCAGCATTACGTTGAGATTATTACATTTTATGTAGCAGACGGTCTATCCTCCAACAAACCCTATTGTGAACATCAGAAGACAAGTTGATAATTGACATAGTCAAATATTAATTTGAACCAAAGAGTGTTTCACAAATAAGACAGTTTGTGGCAGACAAAGCAATTGAGCCAACTGCGCTTTGTTCTGATGCCACAGTAACGTCGGTTTAATAACACACATGCAATAGGGTTAACAGGCTGTCTAAAAATATTTTAAAATGACATTTAATATGCACTAGTTAAAATTTTTTAATCATCTTTATTTTTCTACATTATATTTAATATAATATATAATTTATATATATATATACATATATATGTACATATATACATATATATATATATATATATATATATATATATATATATATATATATATATATATATATATATATACATACACACATATAATATACGGCGTTTCTGACAGTTGATGGGAGTGGAGTCAAAAACTGGTTTCGTTGGTTAGTGTTTGCCCATTTGTCTGGAGCAGTTTATATTGACTAAAGTGAAGTTTTAAAAAAAAAAATGAGCTAACCAGACAGGTGTGCATTTCAGGAAGGAAAGATAATTGGTCTTGGCTGGTAACAATGACACATGCCAACATGATGGTGACACACCTTCAGACAGTGGGGAAGGTGTGCTGCACACCGCGATGGCTTCGGTGTCCCAGTGACTCTCTTGCTCTGTATGTAGGCTGGATTCACAACTCTGCAGACCAGTAAGCAGCAAAAAGCAAAGAGATGAGCGGCTGAGGGAGCTGCTTTCTGTCCATCAGCGAGACGACGGTGGTTTCAAAGGCAAACACAGCAGGGGAAAAGCCCCCGGAGAGCAGATCCGCACTGAAGTCTCATCAGAAAACAACAACTAGTGCTGCAAACAGCAGCGCAGCAACATCCAAAACCCTGGCGTGCACACTGTGTTTTGCGTACGTGGCTTTCAGTATAAAGCGCAACACGACAGAAATGCGCACGCTAGATGTTGCGCCGATAGATAAGATGAAACGATAACGTCGCAGCTTTGCTTCCCAAGCAACAGGCAATTTGGGTGCGTGAGAAGAAGGGGGGGGGGTCACTGCGACGTGAGTTCAACATACAAATGCAAAAAAACCGACTTGAAGTCACTTACCGTATGCAGTTCAAACTGTGGCCAGATCGACGTCTTCTCCACCCCCACCCCCCCTTCAGCTGACGCAGTTGAAAAATGTAGAGTTGCGCGTTATTATGCACGCTGGAGACGCAATTCCCAAATCTGGTGTGACCAAGACGGAGTCGAAACGAAAGAAAGATGATGATTGGGCGTGCGTTGCTGCTAGCGTGGAACTTAAATAAAAGAGAGAAGGAGGAAGAGAACGGATGAGCGCAACTTAAAAAAAGAAAAGAAAAAAAGAAGCGTTGGTCGTCGCGGGAAAGAAGCGCGCTTGGAGACGGCTGACAGCTGAAACGATGACGGCAGCGCCTGCCTGCCTTCGCTCGGCTGATCCGCAGTCTGACCCGGTGCACAGGAGGAGGAGAGAAAGAGAGAGGGAGGGAGAAATCAGAGGGAGGGCAAGATGGTGAGGGAGGAGTTGGGAAAGAGGTCGTGCGTTTTGTTTTGTGTGTGTGTGTGTGTGTGTGTGTGTGTGTGGGGGGGGGGGTGTTAATGTTTGAAATAGGTGGGAGTCAGTCGACTCACGACTGCGGCACACGACAGGTGTGACACCACGGCGACGATCAGCTGCGCAACAGAGAGAGGATGAGTCTGTGCGTAATGTTCCACCTCGCTAGTTACCGACGGGGCACCGCCGTTAGCGTAGCGAAGAAGAAACAAACGAACGACCAAATAAATCCCCCCCCCACACACACACACACAACTGCGAGCCGTCTTTAAAGTCCTCAACACAACATGCGCGTGCACAAGTAGACGTGCCTAAAATAAAATTGTGTGTTTTATATTAAAAATGTCAACGTAAATGTCAATATTAGTGCAAACTAGAGGGAATTTGCCTATTTACTTTCGGTTAAAGTGGCAATAACAAATCCATAGGACATTAAGAAGCAGTAATATTTTGTGAAGACTGCGATTTACTTGTCCATGTCATAATAACTAGTATGGCATTAATGCCATGCAAGTCTATGGGGTCAAAAGTCAACTTTGTCCTAAAGACATGGGGCCACTTGCAGGTTCATCGGGATCCCTCAAGACACAGCCACGTCAAATTTGGGGCTTCTAGCCCCGAATCTGAAAAATTGAAAAATGAAACATTTTCTTCCTCCAAGGTGGGGCGTGACAGAAAGTTTGAGAACCACTGCATTAAACCAATGGGTCACATAGAAAAATAAGATAGATAGATAGATAGATAGATAGATAGATAGAGTTTAAGGTTAAGAATTTTGTTCTTGACTTAATTGGTCACATGACATGAAAGCTATGTGGAAAGTCTAAAGTGTCTTTTTGAACGGAAATATAGCCAGTAAGAGTCTGACTGTATCCCGTGTAGGTTTAACATGTTTGGATTTGGTCTAAATGGGCTGAATAGGATGATTGAGTTTTCATTAAAAAAAAAAAAAAAAATCTATATATCTATATATCTATATATATACAGTGTATTTGTGGAAGGCACGTTAGAGGTGAGTCTTTGATTTTGTTGTGATTTTAATAGATTCGTTATATTACTTCTCTAATCGTTGTTCCAACGACATTCAAAACGCATTCAGGCCCAGTCGACTTTTTACGTAACGTCAGCGCGCCCTACCGGCATGCCAGAGGCTTGCAAGTACAGTAGACTGCAGCAATCAGCTGTGAGTATGTATATCAGTTGAAGTGCAGCTGCAAATATAAAATTAAAAAAAAATAAAGAACAGGACAGTGTTTCATTCATTGTAAAATAGGTTTTATATAAAAAGTTCAGACTTGGGACACAAGCTTTCTCAGCATTAGCAGTTAATGCTACAAAATGAGGTATCTATGAAAATTCCATTTTTTTTGTAATTAAAAAGACAACACATGTACATTACGTACACGTTTCAGACAAGACAACAACTCAGAGCAGGATTGTAAATCACAAACTATAACATATTATTTTCTTTAAAAAAAAAAGACAAATATTAGCTAAAAACATTTTTTCTTCCAATCTTTTGATTTAAATGACAGTCAGCAAAAGGTCAAGATTTTTAAGTGATTCTTACACCTAAACGATTGCAGAAACCCAAACGAGCCTTATGAAAGTGTAATCTTTAAACGTCCATTGTTGCCGAGAAATACAATCAATATCAATAAATAAGTGTTTGTAGTGAGAGAAAAAAGAAAAATGTAGTGAAATTACATATTAAAATAATCTGAATTCAAGAACAACAGAAAAAGGCAGAAGTTGGCACGCTGATTATTAAGACACTTCACTCGTTGTGGAACTTGTCACTTCCACTGCTCCACGTTGTCCATGTAATCATCAGCTGTGGCATTTTCATCAAGATCCCACCAGTCTGGGAGAAGCATTTCCGACTCTCCGTCACTTTTCCGGCCCTGCCGCCCCACGGTTGCAGCAGGGTGTCTCTCGGGCTGACGGGGTTTTTCTGTGGGCTTCTGCGGCCTCCCCTGCCTCAGGGTGAACCTCACGCGCAGCCGGCGCCTCTCCTGCTGCCGCCTCTCCCTGGCCTGCCGGCGCTCGTGCTGCCGGGCCACCTGGAAGCGCTGCAGGAAAAGGTCCCGGGCGTACTCGTACAGCTCCACGTCCCAGCGGTTCAGCTGGAGGATCCGGTGCTGCGTCTCCCCAGGGACCTCCACGCTGGAGGCACGCGTGCCGTTGACTTGCGTGAAGGGAGTGATGAACTCCAAATTGAAGGTGCGCTCGAAGAGATACTGGGTCTTGCGCTGGTATTCGGTCAGCCCGAAGAAAGCCATGCCGCGGAGGTTTCGCTTGGCGCTGTCCAGGAGCACGGCCCAGCGCTCGTCCTCGCTCATGGCCGAGACGTTGTAGCAGCCCACCAGGCTGAGGTCCGCCAGCATGCGGGTCTGTCGGTTGTTGGCCAGGTTGTACGGGCAGTCCATGAACTCCTGCAGCGAGCAACCAGACCAGTCGTCCCCCGAGTAGCAGCTCGGCAACTCGGTGAGGGTCGGCGAGCGTCCGTCGCAGACGTGGAGGGACGCCTTCCACGTCGCACCTCGCTGCACATGACGCCACTCACTGAGATATCGCGACACGGGGTCCCTCAGGATGGTAATGTAGTAGTAATTCCTCCTGGCAGGGGCAGAATACACATTCGCTGTGGTTAGTTTGAGATCAATTTTGCAGTGCTTATTGCAGTTTTATTACACTAATGATCTTAAATTCTAATCTCCAAGTTGAGATGTTCAATAATGTACAAATTAGGGATGTTAACAATTAATCGACTAATCATCGATTAAATTGCCTTCAGGCCGCTGCAGGTGTTGACATCTCAAAAAAGGGGGGCTACAGTGTTCAGGTGCAACACACAAGAACGTTTTGGAACATTTTGGTATTTTCCACAGACTTAAATGATTTTTGCCATCACTTTTCTTTGCTCTCATGTAATCAAGACTATCTCAACGTTCGTGTTCAGCGAGTGATCTGTGTGTGACCAACCTGGACAGGTTCTCAGGGACCTCCCGTGAGTCCATGCGTGATGGGACACAGCTGGTCAGCTCCGTCCAGTCGGCATGAAGGCCGCAGCTCCAGCCGGTGGAGAAGCGGGAGAAGAGCCACGTCTCCTTCTTACCTGGCCGCAAACAGGTGCACTTCTTCTGACCTGCGTGACACTCGCAGGGTCTCTCCAGCTGGATATTTCGCACCAGATGGCGACCGAACGTCGTGCCACCCGTTTTCTGGATGTGCAGAAAGACGATAACATCGTCCCCCTTGATGTTGAAGTCCACGACGTGATTTAGCTCTACTTTCGTGAAGTTATATCGAGGGATAAAACGAGCAAGGGCACCGTCTTCCGCCATGTATGGATCCTTTGGCGGCCCGTCTGATATCTCATTGTCCCGGTGGTTGGAACCCGCCGCACCGCCGTCCTTTAGCCAGGATCCCAGCTGGTGAAGCATCTGGCACTCGGACCTGCTCGGACACACATACTGGACCATGATGACGCCAAAGAGCAACACCATGAGCAGCACGATAAGGAGCCGGTGGTGGTGGCTGCTGCCGCCGAAGGACTTTTCATCCATCTTCCCGGGGTGGACAGTAACACATCACTCAGGCAGTCCAAAGCCCTGCCACAGCGAGGGAACCGCAGCCACAACAAGGCTCAGACAATAACACCGCAGCCAGGCTAGGCAGCTGTTAGCACCCAGCTAGTCTGGCGACATTTTTTAGAGGAAACAAACGACGTCAGCCGTAAATTCCAGTTACTAGTCCCATTTGAACATTGACATAAACGCTTTTCCCGTTCACGCTCTGGTTAAAAATGTCCGTGTTTTTTGGCTTGTTGATCGACGCCGTGATTTTTAATGCGGTCGTAAATCCGTCCCGTCTCCTGCTACCGATTCTTGACCTTTCTTCCCAGCAGTCATTGCGCCAAACATGGGCGTGAGAACTACGTCACCGCGCTGAACAGGCTGCGGATCCGAAATAGTGGGGACGAGAGTCAAGCTAGGGTGACAGAATTAACGATAAATCAGGTGAATCCGTAAATTGAGTGGAACTGGCTGTTCTGTAACCAACAGAACAACCGGCTAGGGGGATGGTATTCTTTTTTGTTTAAATTGGGATGGTTGGTCTCTGCAGTATCACCGCCGAAATAGCTCAGTTGGGAGAGCGTTAGACTGAAGATCTAAAGGTCCCTGGTTCGATCCCGGGTTTCGGCATTTTGATATATCGTTATTTTTATTTATTTATTATTATTATTATTATTATTATTATTATTATTATTATTATTATTATTATTTTTTTTTTTTTTTAAACATAGTAATAGCTTTATTGTATAGCATCTTTCCGTATTCGTCTTATTAGATCGCAGACTTTTGGACTTGCCTTATCAAAGGCAATCGCAATTTACGCACATAGTACACATACATATTTTACACATACATCTGTGTAAATGTTTACTCTCAACACTTGCGTCTGAATAAACATTGCAATTCATCATGAAAATCATCCCGAAACCTGTGGTGTCTGCGAACTTATCTTGCTTACGTTACTAGCTTGACCGACTACTGATCGATTTATTCTATCCATTTGTTTTCGACAGTGGTCGTCACCCTTTACGTCACGGCTGGAGGAATTTCAGAAATCAGTGATCGTTTGTATAAGACAAGATGCATCACTCTGACCGACTGGCATCTAATATACGACTTTTGAGGAAGACGTTCCGACAACATACAAAAATAGCATCATCCTGGTTATAATAAAGAGTTGGTAACACGTCTTAAAACGTTTCCATGTACTTATCAAGTTATAAAAAGATACATGCATAGCCTGTTATAAAGCTTGCGTGTTCCAGTTAAGGGCAGTAGCTCTGAAGCAGTTAAAGATGGTGTCAGTGAAAATGTAAATGCGTTTCTGTTCGCAGTGATGCATATTACGATCAATATACAGCAGTCAATTATAAAGACGAATCGTTTTTTTTTATCAATCATTCCCCATTTTTTTCATTTTAAGTAGAATTCATTGCAGTGTGAAAATGGGTTAATCACAAAATGGTTGAATTATTATGATGCTTATAGTTGCATTGTGGAATAAGAGTGGCTTATTCTGACAGTGGCTCTGTGGTTACATCCGTATCGTAACACGACGCAATGTGTTTGCAGAGACAGTAAAAACAAAAACGACTTGTTCAGTGGATTGTTTAGTGGATTTTGCAACAGAGTGAGACCTCTTTTCTATCTCCTCCCATCTGCGTCCACAGATGGGCGTTGTGTAACGGCTGGAACGCGAAGCACGCCTCGGTCCACACCCTGATTATTTAAATACCCCATCAGCACGGAGCCACTGGCCGCTACACGAGGAAAGCACTGCCGGAGATGCGCTGACGTCCCAACAAATAATAATAAAAAACAACAACAACAACAACAACCCTCCAACATCTTCAGTATCGCCACTACTTCCTCAGACATGGAGCTGGACCGGCGGTTGCTGCTCGCCCACTGCACGGCTCACGCCCTGCTGGTGGTGGCGGGCCTGCTGGTGGTCGTCCCCATGGCCCTCAACGGCTCCGCCTTCAAAGGCCGCTGCGCGCTCTTCTCCAGCGGCTACTGGAAGACGGAGGAGCGGGACGAGTCGGGCGAGCAGCCCGCGGGCCTCCCGCACCTGGTGGTGCAGCAGTGGGGGCCGCTGTCCGCCTGCCAGTTCGCCACGTTCGTGGGCATTTTCACGGTGCTGTACGGAGCCGCCCAGAGCTGGAGGTGCCTCTTCTATCTGCACGGACGACACGACGAGTGAGTCCCCGGAGTTGACGCGCATCATCGCTGACCTACTTCTGCCCTAATGCCGCCACTCTTGAACGCTGCAGCAGTGGCCAGACCTTGCAGAGATTTTGTATCATTGTATAATGTGTTACTATATTACACTATATTACTGCACTTTCAGCTACTTCTTACTACATTTTGCGAGACAACATATTTTATACAGAAATAATACATAGCTTATGATTGTAATCATTGTACGTTATTAAAACTGTAGTAATAATAATAATAATAATAATAATAATAATAATAATAATAATGATAATAATGATAATCTCTCTGCTATTTGACTGATTCCTTTATGCCAAAAGTTGCCTGTTGGTTATCTACAGCTTTTACCTGTATCAACACCAGTGTTTGTTGCCTGTTTCTACTCAGCACCCTGTTTTCGTCCTTCCTGACGGTGCTGCTGAGTGTGTGTGTGCTCTTCCTGTCTGGAGGGGCCAGTGTCATCCTGTCTCTGGGACTGGCTTCCTGGTGTGACACTGTGACTGATCACAATATGCGGCCATACAGGTAATATAATACACATGTATAAGCTTGTTGGGATCATCCTGAATAACGCTTTTTGGGGATCTTGGTCGTTAGAGTCCTTAGAGGAGTGATCAGCAGCTATAAAATCAACTGTATTACACTGTATAATCAAATTGTATTTATTTTTCTATTTTCTATCATTTTTCTTTCACCCCAAGCTGTGCAGAGTCTCAGTCTGTTGCCCTGTATCTGGACGTGGACACCTCCTATTTCTACACAGAGCTCAGCCTGGCAGAGGTAAGTTTTTTTTTCTTCTGCCATTTGGTCAAATCTAGATTGGTTTTCCTTTTACAAACTATTAACATTACAAACTATAAGCGGTCTAAAATAAAATAAAATTTTTAAATATTTTAGAACATTTTGTGGGCAGTAACAAATTTGTTTTTTACGTGCATGTCCTTTCACATCTTCTACATTTTGTCAAGCAACTGATAGACAACCAACAGTCAATCGAACTAGTGTTGTCACATGAGAACCCCGGACCGAAGTGATGTGATTAGGTCTAAGGTCACCACACGCGTGTTCAGCAATGTTACATAACGATGTCCTGCTCTCAAGTCGTCCTGGCTGCACCCAGTCACCGGCTGCAGGGGAACATTAATTATTACATTTTTAATTAAGAGTAATTGGACATAGATGATTCACTTCTTTTCAATACTCTGGCTGAATTTATATATAATTCACTCCCATACAATTTAAAAACGAGTCAATTTGAATTCAGGATGAAGGCGAAGTCATTGGTTTCTATCTGCAATGTTATTTTTTAATCAGTGGAGGAGAACCTCTCACCCATCACGTGCGTGTCCTGGTCATGTGTCTGATGTGTCCTCAGGTGTCTCTGTGGTGCGTGACGGCTCTGTGGTTTGCTCAGTCCGTCCTGGCTTTCCTGCGGCTCTACCACTCTCACAGCCAGCACATCAGTAGGCCGTGTCGGCCCCGAGAGAAGGAGCTGCTGCTGGGACACAGCCCTTCAGACAGCGGCTCCCCCTCCCCTCCTCCAGCGACACCGACTGTTCTAGTCTGACAGGGACGTGTTTGAGTTGGTCAAATAAGATCGTGCCCGGACCACAGATCATGTTGTTTTTGACCTTTGCGTTTTACCTCTATTGTGATTTCACTGTATGGACATGTGGGTTTATGCTTTTATTTAACATACAAAGCCAACAGTAGTAAACTGAAACAACCATAAATTTAGCAGAACATTAACTGTTGACTTAGTTTTGCAAATGCCAAAGACTTTTATGAATTAGTGTGTCTGTTTGACCGTCTCTCCATCAAGAAACTAAAATATGCGAACTAAAATCTAAATCAGTCACAGTTTTAAAAGTTGCGGAATCTAGTGAACTATTCTCACTATTATACCCACTATCACACTGTATTCTACATAATATGTACTTTAATTAGGACTTCTTATGGAATTTTGTTCTCTCTGAGGTCATATGCATTTATTGCATCAGCCCTCCATTTTTTGAGTTTATCAAAAAAGAAAACCATCAAAAACTTCAGTATTTTTGTTTTTAAGTTTTTTAAAAAGCTGAGGTAGAATTAAATTATTTCTGACTTTGATATGAAAGGGATTTTTATAAATGACAGGGAACAGGCTGAAAAAGGCTTACAAAGTGATGTCATGACTCTCTTATTTACAAGCAGTTATTTTCCATGTTGCCAGACAACAAATACCCTTCTGACTGTCTACTTTGTACAGATGAAGTCTGCACGAATGTTTACAATTTGTACAGCCGAATCTTCATCAGGGAGATGTTGCGTTGCATCTGGGTGGAAAACTCAGATGTTGCATTGAGGAGTTTTAATGTAAAGCATGTGGTGTGAGTGTGACCGAGCCACCATTTACAAGGAGAAACAGGCTCACTGTGTGAGCATGGCGTTAATGTTCTGTTGTGTAACGGAAGAAGAACATCACTGTTGACCGTCCCTCGTCCAGAGATGTTTGGTGTATGATGCTGTCTGTGTGGACACAGCCACAACCTTGATGAAGCACTAAATCCTCTCAAATTATCCTTCAGGAGTGTGTAGCATATAAATAGTTGTTAGTTATGAGAGATTTGTGTGGAGCCAATGAGTCGGTGACGTGGAAAGAAGAACTTTGCTGAGTTACAAAAACAAATGAATCAGAGTTGTGCTGAATTTCTTCATTGTTATTATTGACCAAAGTGGCTGTAATGACACACAGACAGTGGATCAAGATATCTTGATGTAGGTGAGGTTTGGACAGTGATGCCATAAATAATATGTTACAGTTTTTGTATATTGCTGTAAATGTTTGAGCTTTTAAATTATTCCTGTTTGTGCTTCCTTTTTCCCTTTCTGTTTGTTAAAATAAAAGTCCTTTTGTAAAACTGGTTGCCTGAGTGCTGAGATACAAATACATTGAAAATGTATTTTATTATGTGCAGGTAGAACTTCAGAAATTTCCAACATGGACACACACACACACACACACACACACACACACACACACACACATATAAAATGTGTGTGTGTATGTGTGCATATATATATGTATATATATAGTTTTTCCTTCATTTTTGACTTTACCTACTTTTTAAGAAGTAAATATGATGGAAATGTTAATTCCAACTGTTCGTTCAGGAAACAGATGCAAAAACTCACCATGGTTATGTAGTTGACACAGTCTTCTTGAAGTTACCTTTATTTTTGCGATGTTAGTTCATTTAAAATTCTAAGGGGAAGATAATCCAGGCTGACCGAAATGTGGGTCAACCAGGAGTCCACATGTCAAAGTGCAGTACCATTTCTAACCATCTGGTGGCACGAATAGCTGAAACCGGAAAAGCATCTTTCCCTAAAAGTGGAAGGGAAGAAGAAGCGAATAACCAATCACAAAATAGGGCACCATATTGAATAGTATTTTTGTTTTCTCTTGCTTTAGTAAGCGTAATTTAAGTGTCTTTTACTTCAGTAGCTACAATTCATCAGAAAAAGCTTTTACATTCACGCCGTGGCAATGAAACTAGCGGATATTAAAAAGTTAAAAGTTCCCGACCTGCGCTCCAAACTGAGAGAACTCGGCTTGGATTCTGGAGGACTGAAAGCTGAGTTGGTGGTCAGGCTGTGGTCTTTTCACGAGGCGAGACCAGATGCAGAAGTGGGAGAGACGACTGAGATTAATCCACAAGATGACACTTCAGCGAACAAGTTTGAGACAGTCAACCTAGAGGCAGAATCCCCACCACCACCTGAGTCTTGCTCAGTGGCTGGTGTCACTCCGCGCTGCGATGTAGTGCCTACTAAGGAGTTTACGGACACGGCTACGCAAACGGAGACTGACTCGAGTCCAACAACTGCACAGCAAAACCCCGAATTCATCTCTACAAGTGGACTGGTGCATCAGCCGCAGGATGGAGATGCAGACATGGAACAGAGTGGAGCAGCGGGGGGTCCCGATGTGGAGGAGAGGGGTCGAGGGAGAGCATTTTATGAGTTCAAAGAGGAGATCCGCTACAAAAGGTAGATCTACGATGGCAACAAGTATTGCTCAAAAATTGTTTTGAAAAAAGTATTGATATTTAGGGTCTTCCAAGGCTGTCACTGACAGTACTCAAAGGTTTGGATTTGAATAATCAGTTACACTGGAGATTTTCACTATCATGATGCACAGTAGGGATGCAAATGATTGATTAATTCATTATTCGTTAGTTGATTGACCTTATCGATCGATTAATTGATCAACTAAAATTTCACAATGAAAAAATGTGTAAGGAACACATTATTTAACCCTTAATGTTGAGGGTCCAATGTGACCCATTTTTACATTGAAGAACGGTATTAAAAAAAAAACACCCTAAACATTTATCCTCTGACATTAAGTTGACTTCTAAAGGGTCACATTTCAACTTTTTTTTTTTTTTTTTTTTTTTAATTAACCAGAGCCAAATCACCTCAACCCCCAGCTGAAAGAGAGGACGCAGAGAAGGAAAATGAAGATATAGTTCGATTAAATCCACGTAAGTGTTACCAGGGTCTTGCTTAAGGAACCCTCATTTCCCCCACTTCTCCAGTTTGATTCTAAATCCCGGACCTTCCTTGTGGGTGCAGATGACGGTCACCTCCACTTTGAGGTGGCTCCTGACGGTGCGTGTGGTATGCCGCGGTACTGTGCTCAGTTCCCCTCGCTGTGGTCAGGCTGCCGACTCACCCACGGCGTGCTGCGAGGCCGGGTGGGCTTCGAGGTAAGGGTGGAGAGAGCACCGCCGACCTCACACTTGGAGCTGCAACCAGAAGATGTGGGTTCTCCTGGCCTGAGAGTCGGCTGGTCTGTGGCCGGCTCCTCTACGTTGCTGGGTAAGATGGAGGTTCTTGAGGTACTAGATTTCAATACATGCAAAAGTTCTTCTTGTTTGTGACATTTTGCACTATTTACTGGCTTCTCTGTTTTGGTCTCTGTCTTTCACCAGGTGAGGATGAATTATCCTTTGCATATGACACGTTGGGTAAAAAGGTGTCAAGTGGGATTGAGGAGGACTTTGGTGAACCCTTGTCCGTGGGGGACATTATTGGCTGTTATGCTGTGAGTGACACCTCTTGTTTTCCGAGCTCGACGCCTTCACCACCTCTCTCACCCCTTTCGTTTGTGTGACAGTCTTTCTCCACAGATGCTGTCCAACTTTCTTTCTCTAAGAATGGTCGTTTCACGGGTGTAGCCTTCTTGGTTGGCGCTCCAGCGCTGACGGGTCGTGCTCTGTTCCCTCACGTCCTCTGCAAGAGCTGTGCGGTCAGAGTCCACCTGGACCCCACCAGTCCTCCATGGTATCCTGGCCCAGAGGGGTTTACACAACTGGCTGCTCTTCCTAGAGGACAGAGGGTGGCCGCTGCATCTGGGCCGACTTCACGGGCGCAGTGTGAGGTCAGAGACTGTAGCGGCTGGATTTGCAGCTTCATTTATTTTAAAATAAAGATAATGGGCAAATCACAATTATTTCAAGGCCTCTTGATGTCTAATTTTGTCTGGAAAAAAATAATTAAAGTAGACTTGTAAGATATAGACAAGCTATAGAATTTTGGTCTTTCATTTGATTTTTAATCTGTTGCTCATTGCTAAATTTTCTACTTTAACAGGTCCTGTTGATGGTTGGCCTTCCTGGCTCAGGGAAAAGCCACTGGGCCAGAAATCACATGAAGCAGCATCCTGAGAAACACTACAGGCTGTTGGGCACAGAGGAGATTCTCACCTGTCTGATTGTAAGTAACTGCTGTTTTATTCTGTGTTGTATTACTTCGAGATAATGCTTGATTACCACTGATCCTCTAATACTTGCTGTGTGTGTGTGTGTGTGTGTGTGTGTGTGTGTGTGTGTGTGTGTGTGTGTGTGTGTGTGTGTGTGTGTGTGTGTGTGTGTGTGTGTGTGTGTGTGTGTGTAGAGAGGTAGACAGAGTGACAGCAGGCTGCAGCAGGCCTCACACTGTTTAACTGATTTGATCAAAATTGCAGCACGGACACCTGGCAACTATATTCTTGATCAGGTACATTTAATTGACCTTCACACATGTGTAACATATTTTGAGTACAATTTAAGAAACTGTTGAACTTTTTTTTTTGTTCTTGTGTTCCCTCTGCCTTGCAGTGCAACATCCTCTTCTCCGCACGTCGTCACAAGCTTCAGTTGTTTTCAGGCTTCAGGCGGAAGGCGGTGGTTGTGTTTCCGTCAGTGGACGATTGGAGAAGACGATTGTTCCAGCACCAGACCGCTGATAGAGAGCAGATCCCTGAGACGGCGCTGCTCAAACTTCAAGGTTTCGCTTCCATGTCACTGATGACTGAGATTGCTTTAGGCCAGTGGCCTGAGTAAACCTCAGACAAAAAGAGAAATGAGTTTATAGCTCAAGAGTGTTGGAGTTTGTGCAACAGCACAGACAACTTCAATCACTGACATCAAAGAAGTGATATATACCACCATCTACAAGGAGTTGGTTCAAATATGCTTTCTAAATCTTTCCTTCACTTATCCTTCTGTCTACCAGTGAGCTGCAGTCTTCCAGAGCAGGAGAGTGAACTGCTGGAGCAGTTGCAATATGTGGAGCTGTCTCCGGAAAAAGCACTGAAGCTCCTGCAGGAATTCAAGGACGAGGCTCACAGACTGTTGCCCCCAAACGCCAAACCTGAGAAGAAAGCCAGACTCAACAAGAAGAGACCTTACGCTCACGGCCCGCCAGCGTCACACAGGATGCAGTGGACGGGTTCTAAAGGTCAGAGCCACAAAATGACACAGTTGCTGTGTCTCAATTCAGGTTCTGCGTCCTTGAGTTGAATTGAGACACAGCAAATGTGTTTTGTTTTTGGGACACTTGACCATTTGAGATGCAAGTTTGATCTCTTTTTCTTTTTGGTCTCTGTAGGCTGGAACAACTCAAGAGCATCATGGAGGCAGCAGCCCACTTATGTAAGTGGTGTAAGATTCCACAGAAACTTTTTAAATCCTGCGGCTTGAGAAATCTTCCTGTTCGAGACATCCTAATAGAAATATGGCCCAGTAAATATTCTCAAGTGGCGGTGACATTTGTAGTTAATTAAAAAGAAGATGCCCTGAAGCTGTGTTAAGATGCTGTTGTTTTTTTCTATTTCAGTGGAATGTGACTCATCAGGACCAGAGCGTCAGCGACACAGACTTTGCCCACAGTACAGTTTACTGGTGAAGATAAAGAGACGGATGTTGACTGCACAACCTGAGATCACCAGGACAGTTTGGCCGCTTTGCCTTTTCAACTGGAGAGCTGATAATAGTTCAAACTGCAGGAACACACTCCATTTAGGCAAGCATAAACACATTTTACTGCAAAATATTTCTAAATGCAGCATTTTTATTTTTGTTGTAAATTGTACAAATGATTATAAAAAAATACAGTGTTTTATCACGATTTTAACAGCAGCATAATTTAAAGACCCAACCCCAGCTGTGATTCCAGGGTCTCTACAGTTAATTGCTTGTGTTCACTCATATAACGTAATCAGATGGCTGCAGAGTTGTGGGCACTCCACTGGCTGTGCTCTGCATCGAGCTTCACGGTCTGATAAAGCTGCACGGCTCCTTTAGCAGAAGGACACAACTCTGACCACAGGTGGCTGTTTCTGTCCAGCTGCAGCACCTCCTGCCAAGTTCAGGGAAACAAAATACTTAATTTAAAACTTTTTAAATTTCACGTACATTAGCTCTGCAGCAGTATTTGGGGACTGCTCACCTCTCTGCTGAGGAAGACGATGTCCGTTGACTCGTTGGCCTCTGGTCCTCCTTTCCAGTACAGCTTTCTGACTTCATCGGATGTCAGGGAGCAACTGAGCACAAGCAGAAATAACACGTCTCTCTAAAGCAATTCTATGCAAACATACGTCACAATTTTTCGGCTGAACGCCACAGTGCAACAGTTCGATAAATAAATTAATGAAACACATTTGCGTTTCAAGTGTTTTTTTCCACTGTGTGTAGACTTCAGTACTTGTTCAGATGAGGCTAACGAGTCTTGGTCAATATGGCCACGATGGAAATATTTTCCAACTGAATGAAATAATAATATTTTAGGCTGATAAATTAAGGAAATGAGAACCTGACGTAGAATTCGGCGCTCGGTCTGCCAGCACTGGTGTGATTCAAGGCGACACCCAATAGCAGAGGCTCTCTGAGGGAAGTCAGCGGAACATTCACCTGGAGATGAGCAGGAAGGTAGACAGAATGAAGGAAATGAGGGATTGCATGAAAGCTGTGTTGAATCAATAATCTTGTGTTTTCTAACTCAGTACAGGCAAAAGATAAGACAGATCATGTGCCTGCTTAAAAGTGAGTTTATTTCTTGTAAACCTGACTTTTGACTTTCTCAAACTAGTGCTTAAAAGAACCTTTAAAACAATCACTATATTAATGTTTTATGATTCAAAATAATCACAATGTATCTGATGTGTCCAAGATGTGAAAAATTGCTGTGTATATTTTTACTGTCTAAATACCAGCCAGACTAGTGACAAAAAATATTTAATTACAAATGTATTGGGAATTTCCTGAAGGACATAAGTAAAACATTACGTTTAAGTAATTTGTTAAAACTGCTTATAATTTACCAAGAAATCCTGATGGCAGCAAATCAAATGTTGTCAACTTAGACTATAGTTTTCCAAGAAACTAACCTCATCTCTGATCTCAGCACAAATCGATGAGAACAGCTCTGAGACGACGGCCCTCCGCTCCATCATATCTATTCTGATCTGGTCCTCATTCACCACCTGGCCGAGACGCTCACACACCACCTGAAGACGGCAGACATGGTGTGAACAACACAGACTAGAGACAATTCATTGACATTTATTTAATGTCACCTTTGGCTCTGGATGTCCGCCAGGAATATCCAGGAGTCCCACAGCCTCTGCCACCTTCTGGCTCCTCCTGATCAGCACCACCTGACCATCAGCAGTGCACAGAATGGCGCCCACGCCCAGTGGCTGAGCCAGCAGCGCTAGTGGGTCTTCAAACTCTGTCCCCCCCTGCTGGCGGAGCTCCGCTGCTCGACATGACCAGTTTGTTCCCAGGTAGTCTTTGTAACAAGTCAGGCCCATTTTCAGAGTGAGGGCCGGCACCAGGTCCCAGTCTGCATTTTCTCCACTTTCTTCCTGATTCACAGGGGTGTTGCTGTTGTCCAAAGCGTTCTGAACAGGACAACTGGGACAAAATTGTCCCTTCGTTCTTTTTGGGCAGTTTATGTCCATGTCCTGCTTCTTCTGAATGGCGCTCACAAGAGAGAAGGGGGCTGAATTCATGCTTGGCTGGTGTTCAGGAGAGGCACAGGATGATGTGGTTGCAGATGGAGAGGCTAAACAAAAAGAGTGAAGTCTGAACTTGGACCCATTGAAAAGCCACGGTTCCTTGGACACTCGCTGTGTCCAGACCTCCTCTATCTGACGCTCCAGGGTTGGATCCGTCTGTCTGTTATATCTGGGGAGGGAAAATTTACTTAAATACAATCATTATTTCTATACTGTATTTACATAGGAGACAGACAATACAATTTTGTTATTTCTAGCAAATCAGTTCGTAAAATTAAATGGTTACTACTTGCTTAAAATATAATTCATATTAAAATGTTTATCAATTTCACATAAATCAAGATCAAAAGCAGTTATATTTAAAACGTTTTTATTTACTAGCAATATGTACTTGTCCTGGCCCAGTCACCCAGTCTTACATTCAGTATACAAAGAAGCGGATTTGTACGGCTACCTGTCAGAGAGCTCCACTTGTACTTGCGACTTCAGCAGACCCTTCCAGGCAGCACAGTGCAGCAGAACAGACACTTCAGAGTCCATCATTTTCGGATTAAGTAGAGAAAAAAACACCAACTACTCTGATGTCTTATATTTAGATACAAAAACACCAGAGGGGAGACACAAGCCACTGTATGAGAACATTGTACACTGTAGAAATGAGAGTTTTAAAACTCTGCTCATGTCTGTGCAGACACAAGCAGGAACACAATTCAAACAGTATTTATATTTCTACATAACGTATGCAAATAGCCAAGTTGGCCCTGTGTACAATGTGCCATGTGCTAGTTGATTCAGCAGCGGAAGAGGGTTGTTTACACACGGATGGACTTGTACAGTAGCAATTAACCTTTGGCAGGTGTCGTAATGGCTGCAGCATTCCACCCAGGGGAAGGTGTGTGGCTGTGCATTATTGTTTCTCTAAGAGATTCATCCATTCATTCATTCATTCATTCATCTTCTATACCCGCTTATTCCTATTCAGGGTCATGGGGGTCTGGTGGAGCCTATCCCAGCTGTCTTTAGGGAGAAGGCAGGGTACACCCTGGACAAGTTGCCAGTTCATTGCAGGGCCACAAGATAGAGATAAGAACATCAAATGATTGTACTGCCAACAGGCACGCCCACCTGTGTGTGTGTCTTGCATGGTGAGCAAACATTCTTAGCCCGAAAGCTTCTCGTCTGTCTGTTGAGCGAGTTCTGTGAGTTGAACTTAGCAAAGGAAGTGTCCATACCCCAATCTGCCATCACATGCGTTGTCTCTAGACAGAAGGAATTCACCAACCTCGGCTGCCTTTTGAAACATGACATAAACATGACTTAACACAAAACACACCATTTTCTGGAGACACATCTCATGTGCTGTATTATTATTATTATTATTATTATTATTATTATTATTATTATTATCATTATTATTATTATTATTATTACCTAACTGGAAGGATTGGGGCAGAAAATACAGCTTTAAAAAACCCCACGTCATTTCACGTAAAACACAGAGTAGACCTAGATCTTGATCTTTCACGACGAGCTTCGTCTATTTCAATTTGATGTAATATGTACATCAAATAAAATGCAGAACAATACTACAACAGTAACTACTACTATACTACTCGTATTCAGGAGAATAAACAATAAAAGCTATTAAAATATAAGCTGCGCTTATTAGTCATGACGTAAGATCAAGTTCTAGTCTGACGTAGTTTCTTGTGTTAAACGACTGATCATAATGAATCAATTACAAAAGATTGGCTCTGCTACTGTTTACTTATCTATACTATCAGGTTTCAAAATAATGTGGCCCGACTACTGAACTTCATTTATTAGTTTATCTAGGGAACCTCAAGACAAACAGAACGGCCTTTCCGGATAAAGTCGGCAATAAAGTGGCGAAACGCAGCACCGAGATTTTATTATTTATTTTTGAAAGGAAAAGCCAAAAACGGACAATAACGTTTACTCAACAAGGTTTAAAATGTTGTCTTACGTTCATCCAAAGTGGCTGCTGGTTCCTGTCTGGTGGTTACGCAGAGGATCAGCTTCTTCCTCTTTATTAGACAGATGGTAATCTAAACTCACGATCACCACCCAGTGGTGAAGAAACTGTAGTGCAAGTGGATTGTATACATTTTTTTGTATTTATTTTTAAATTATATGATAATTTATCTGTAAATATATTTCATAGTTCAAAACAGAATACACGTTTGATGTAAGTACGCCGAAGCACAATCGAGTTTGTACTAACCATGTGTTTGGAGTAACGTCCGGTTGTTGTCAAAATAAAAGCCCGATTAAACAAAAGTGGTTATGAATCACCCATTTTAGTAATACTAATGTCAATGTCAATTGTATTCATTGAAGAGAAGGAAACATGGTATATTATCAAACAAACGAAAAGCCATAGTCCCTCTAACGTCTTGTAGCTGGTAAAATGAGTACACTTGTTTTGAAGGATTGTATTTTGATTTTCTTTGTCGTAGATTCAAGTTAACTTGACTACACGGAGTTTATGCAACAGGAACGGGGAAGCTAATGTTATGAAACTGGGTTCTTGTGGTATGTCCCTTAACTTTGATCAAATTTTATTCATTGTATGTTGCTGCCCGCTTTTGTCGCACATGTAGTTGGTTGTTGTTGCTTGTGACACAACGCAGCTGCTTGCTATATTAGCCCAATATCAGCCGGCTAACCGAGTCGCTGGAGGGCTTCAGTCTGATCCGGGTTTGTTTTAACACAGCTGTGCTGCTCAGGTGGCAGAACAAAGTGTTCTTTCCCTGATAAATGCCTGCTTTTTATTCTCATGCGATGGTTTACGCCCAAATGTCCAGCCAAACAATGAAATTACGTAATGTCTAGACGAAGAAGAAGCCTTTATCCCATATTGGAGAAATTTGGGTAACTAACGTATTAACACAAAACACGTAAGATAATCAAACGACATGCTGGCGTCATGAATGAGTAATTTTTACGGGTCTTAGATCTAAAAATCCGGCTTTGCTGGTCGTCATAGTGCCATAGCGTTTGTTTGTTTGTTTTTATAAAACAAAGAGTCCTATCTCATTCGCTTCACCTGCTGTCTTTCCAAAGCCAGGTCACGTGGCAGCACATGCACGACCCGCTGTTGACAGCATCCATTTTCAATGGAAACGCACTGAAAGGTAGAAAGCCTTTTCTGAACTAAACAACATAGTGATGCTTCTTGAGGATCTAAATTTTTGCCCCACGGTGCACAACTGAACAAAATAGAATCTAAAAGTAAAAACAGCAACACTACAATAATAGAAAAAATACACAACTGCTAAATAGTGGATGACAGGTAATCGATGCTGTTATTTGTAATCATTATTAATTCAAATATGACTGTAAAAGATGCCAAGCCCAAATCAGAGTTTAGAATCAGTGCCTTTGCACAAGTCTCCACTGAACAGTTTCTCGAGCTTTTTTACGTTCGACTTTCTTTGAATATCTTGAAATTTAAAACAACCCATCTGTGATGCAGGTCACCTTGTGTTGAAGCTCAGGAATTCCCCATCATGCAGTTGGAAGCCCAGCTGCGTTTGTATCAGAGCTGTTTTTGGTGCTGGAAGAGTTTTATGCGTCCTCTCTCTCAGAGCTATGCACACAGGTAGGGTTTAAGTATCTTAAAGTTAAAGATTAAATCATTGTTGCGTCTGCATTTTTTTGTACTCTGTACCCTCATGGTTTTATGTCCTTTACTCTCTTTCCACAGAAAGGCTGTAAACTACTACGATGTCCTCGGTGTGAAAACTGATGCCAGTGTGGAAGAAATTAAAAATGCATTTTTTGAGAAATCTAAGAAGGTAGATAGAATTCTTAGTCTTTGTCTCAGTAAACTTTTTTTTTTTTTTTTTTTTTTTTTAATCCCTGTGAGGGGCAGTTTGGTTTATAACCAGCATAGAATCACATAAAAGAATACGCCATACGGTCACGTTTTTATTCTCAAGTATGCTATGTGAAATGTTGTGCCAGAGGGGGGCAGCATAGCTTCTCCAAATATTCCAGCAGCGGCCTCGTTGACTTCCGTTTGCTTTTATTGTGCGCTGTCCAGGGTAAAGGCTGTGTGTACATATTTTACATTTTTGTTCAGAAAGTTTGAGGGAGGCTAAGATTTATCCTTCGTCGAAAAGGAATGGCATGTGCTCATTTGCCTTAACAGGAGGATCATTTCATTCTTTTCACCATAATATCACGCAGATGCACCCAGACAGAGACCCATCTAACCCAGCGCTGCACACCCAGTTTGTGGCGCTAAACGAGGCATACCGGGTGCTGAGCAAGGAGCTGAGCAGAAAGGAGTATGACACCAAGATCAGGCATTCGTATGGTAGGGGCCAGGCCTTCAGATCTACTTCCAGTTACACAAGTCCCGGAGCCAGGTGAAGATAAAACACAAGCTGTTGGTGCTCATGAGGCTTGAATAATGTGGGGCTATCATCTTTCCATCCAGCAAACCCAAACTGATGAATTCTGCTGTGGCTTTATAGTGTGCATGATGCTCTTTTTCTGATGTCTCTCAAGGAACCAAAACCAACCGTGCTATGATTGGACAGATTTTTTAAAAAAAAAAAGTATTATTATTTCTAGATAATCTTAAAATAAGGTGCCACACCCGCAAGGATAAACGAGCAGATAGTCTGATCGTGTCAAATATCCCATAATGTACCTCATGAAGCAAAATTCACAATGTGTGGACACTTCCTTACAATAAAATGTGCATAATGTGGGAGCTTCAACTGGTGTGCGTCACTCAGATGTGTGAGTGGTTTGTTTTCAGGTTAACTTTAATAGTTTGTACAATCTATCAAGCTTTGTGTTTTGATCTAACTTTAATTTTTGTACCAGCAGTATGGACAACATGCGCTACTGGGAGCAGTTTCACCAGTCTCACGCGCAGGAGATGTCAGCAGAGCAGTTTCAGAAGAAGAGAAAAAGGAACTTTCGCCTCGTTGGCTACTGTGTCATTGCCATGTTTCTCAGCATCGGAGCCCATTTAGTCTTTTTCAGGTATTAAATATCTCACTTCTTAGTCAGACCTCAAAGGATATTTTTTTCACCGATTCATTGCAATGAATCTGATCATCCCTGTAATTCATTTGAGGTTCTAGTAAACACTATTCTCTTAGGTCTGTCTTGACTGACTCAAGTATTTTTGATTCTTTCAGGAAGCTGGAAGAAGTTCACAACAACTTCATGGATGAGAAAGATCGAATCATCACAGATATTTACAATGAATCCAAAGAAAGGGCAAGGTGACTGCAGCCAGAGTTTCATCTTCATCCTTACACACTGTCTAAAGACATTTTTCTTTGTGACACTTAATTTTGAAGCTTAATCTGAAATGTTGTTCTGTGCTGTGTCTCAGGGTCAATGGCTTCAAGAAGCAGACCGAAATCCTGCGGCAGAAGCATAACGAGTTTCTGGAAAAATACAAGATTCACAATGACGGAGTGGACAAATAGACGGGAAGCATCTCCACCTGTGCTGTGGGACAGTGGACCGCCAGTGCTGCCTTTTGGTGGCAGACTGAATCTTGGACAATTTTAGTATTATTTTAACTTTATTTTGTGTCCTTTGATAAGGACATGCAGCTCATAATGGGCGTGGTGTGGGACTATTTCTTCAAGCTGAACTCTGTCAAACAGGAGCAGTTTTTAAAAGTATTTATGGTTCCCAGAATGTTTGAAGTGACGTGACGATGTGCACACCAACCTCTCATCACATCAGACTGGATGGATGAAAACGAACTCTGAACAGCAAATGTTGCTGGACCGAAAGTTTCATCTTTAAAATCAATACCAGGCTCTTTAAGACTAATTCTCCATGGAGAAAAGGTGCAGTGTGACCATGGATGGTCTGTGAAAATTGCTGTCTTCTTGAAGTTGATATCCAACTGAGATATGACTTGAAAAGTGTCAAAGCGGTTACAGTAATTACTATAATACTGTTAAGGCTCTTGAAATGTGAAACTTGAGTAGAAGAAATGGTTCATAAAAACTGACAAAAGGCTTCCCCTGAGCCAACATTTACTTCGTTTTTATGATTTTGTTTCTTCTTTTTGATGCCTTACTACTACTTGAGGAATACGGAATTATTAAAATGTCTAATGTTCTCAAGTTATAACGTTTCAGTTTTTCATTAACACTGCTTCGTTTTCTTTTTCAAAAAGAAGGCAGCCTGCAATTGTGCCTTTCAAAACAAATGTCATTGGTTCTCTTGCAGCCATAACACACTGACTGACCAGCAGTATTTTTATTGGATAGATTTTTTTTTTGTAAGTCCCTAATATAATTTTAAGATGGCAACTTCCTTAACAATAACTGTGTTGTGTTGTAGCAACATGTTTATTTCCATATTTACTTTCACACGAAAGTAATGGAACAATACATAATAAAAACATCCTGAATGTTTTTTTGTGTGACATCATGGAAAAAAAAAATTTTCATCTCATTTTTCATAACTGTCTACACCAGTTGTGTGTGTATTAAGTTTTAAGAGAAGCTCTCAATGTTTTCCTCCCCTGTCCTGTCAAGTCTCAGCTGGAGATAATGCGTCCCAGCATAACTTGCAGACAGCCTAACCCTAATGTGGCATCTGAGTGTCCTGCATAACCCAAACATGCTATAATGACTGAGAATCAGTGTTGGCATGTCTCCACACACATTCACTTGAAATGAAACGTTACTCAGTAAGAAGAGACTTTTTGTTGTTTTTATGACCGACTATGTGTGTGTGTGTGTGTGTGTGTGTGTGTGCGCAATTCATGTAAATGCCTTCACCTGTCAATATTGGACATGTTGGGTTATTAGTTACGAAAATGCCCAAATAATTATTGTGTTTCGCCCAATAATACATACAAATAAGAATATTGTAATAATGATGTCAAGACCCCAGTGTGTCCTCAGCAGCAGTCTTGACCCTGTTCGACATGGTTAGGGCCCCTCAAGATACCGACCCAAACCTCTTTGGGAACCAGTGATGCACCTGTGTGCGCCTGACCGGTTTGGGGCAGGGAAAAAAAGTTGGCAGCGCAGTGTTTACGCTGCGTGCGTGTCAAGGGCAAAGGGAATGAGGAAACAACAAAAGAAGACCGCTATCTCCCTACACCTCTCCGACCGTATGCACACTGCTGCTGCTGCTGCTGCTGCCGCCCCTGCCGCTTCTGCTGCTGCTGCTCCGCCGGCCTCTCTGCAAGTCGCGCTGCCATGTCAGCGGAGAGTATTTGCCGCGTCATTTCATTTTTCGCTCTGAGGATCAAGGAAGAACAACGCACGGTTTGGAGATGCGCCTGAGAGGAAAACGTCACGTTTTCGCCGGGAGCGTGGAGAGGCAGTGACCGCGCCGGAGAGAGGAGGAGAGGAAAGGAGAAGAGGAGGAGGAGGAGAAGAGGAGATATGCGGCACTGTGTTGGACAAAAGCGTCAGATCGTCCACGCAGACAGCGTCCCGTGGCCGGGTGACGTGATATCCCCTTCCAGCCAACGCAGAGGATTGAATGATCGCACCACGTTTCGGCAGGATTCTGGATGAGACCCCCCTACCACCACCACCACCAGCCCACCTCCTCTGATCACGCCATCCAGGACCCCCCACCACAGACCGGCTGCATGGGATCCGGACCAGCGGACTGACGTCGGTGCTTTGGGATAGGATACAAGAGGGCGCCACTCAAAGTTCAAGACAAGTCTTGCTCAGAAATTTAAAAAAAAAAAAAAAAAAAAAAAAAAAAAAAATAATTCTGGATTTCAAGGTTATGATAGCGCGGTACGATGTGATAAGGACACTTTTAGCGGATTGTACATTCACTCTCTATATGTTGAAATTAGCGCGCAGGGAGGAGTGGCGTTATTTTTACACAGCAGCTTTGCCCCGGAGCTTCTTCAATTAACAAACTGTTATTGCTGCGAGGGTTTATTTTTTTATTATTATTTATTTTGTCGGTCCTTCGTTTCTTCGCTTCAACAAGACAAAGTTGCCATCGGAGCTCGGAGCAGGATGCCACCTTGGGGATCTTATCGAGGAGGGGAGACTGGAGAGTGACAACCGCGTTTCTACTTCTATTTCCCGGACGACTGATCGCCGATCGGCCGGAGAGGCCCCCCGCACCACCATTCATTTTTGGATTGGCCCCCCAAAATATATATATATATTTTTTAACGTGCCCCCTTGGAACTCTTGAACAATGGGGATTATGCTTCAAGTTATTCTAGGAATGTTTCAATTCCTCCTCCTCGCCAGAATTCCAACGTCCCATGCGAAGGTATGTATGCATCTGACCCCGAATGACTCGCACGACCTGCGGGAACCCATGCGGTTGATTTCACTCACATATATTTTGGGGGGCATTTATTGGCCTTTAGCGATGAATTGCAAATGCATTGGTTCTGGTGCTGAGCATGTGGGACTCTTGACTGAGTTGCGCTCTCGGTCGTTGACACCTGTCACTCGGGGTTCATTGACAGGGAAATATGCTTTTAATACCGCCGCTGGGTTTTTACGACGTGAGATACCGCGTGTGGTGACTTGGCAGCGACTCTGTGCCGCTAATTGGCTTCTCGGAGTGTTAAATATAACTCACAAAGCAAACAGCATGTTGCGTTTATGGGATGATATATTTCAAATCGCTGAGGCATTGTGGTTACAAGCCCCCATAAACAAACATTTGGGTTGCCATGTTGTCAAATAGTCTCCGCCAGGGCAGAATTGGGGCTGCTGTTTCACCGGGTATCAAAGGGCTGCAGGACACAGTGGTGCCAGCAGGCGGGGGTTGGGGTGGGCCCCCCTGTAACTACACCCGCCACCTACCCTACCCCTTACCGCCACCCCTTGACAGGCGGCAACAACAACAGTCAATAAAAGCTTTACCCTGACATTATTGCTGGAATTTGCTGCTGTATTATTTTTAAAGCATGACTTGCTTTCTGAACCAGTGAAGCAACTGCATTTCACATGCTCTACATTAAGCTCTATATTTGTCTTTAGTCTATCTGAAAAACAAGTGATCACTTTTTGCACATGTCTATGCAGGCACATGGAACATTATAGCACAGTTGTAATATAACATTTGAAGTCTACCAGCACTTCAAATTATTAAAATTAAAACTAACTAAAGTCAAAAACAAAATTAGATCGGTAGACTTTCTTTCTTTCTTTCTTTTTTTTTTAAACAAAGCCTTTATCCTGTGTCACTCATAAATATGGGGTGATACATCTGGTCAACTGTATGGCAGCATATCAAGACCACAAGTCTGATTGAAAAAGTCTGTTTTGAAACTTTTTAGGAATCAGTTGCTTTCTTGGTGTTGGTTGGAAGAAATTCACTTAGTGTACCTACATTTGCATACACTGAAGGGAAGAAAAGCAGCCTTGTCAAGCCTGTCCAAGGTTGAGAAAATGTGTCCACCAGTCTACAGTTACTTATCTGTCTGTTTTATTCTGTTTTAGTCTGTACATGATATGGTGAAAGTTACCACTGAACGTTTTTGTGGCATGGCTTGTCAATTTGCGATTTTTGGTCTGTGCAATTTCATGGTCATTGTATCTTGCAGATAACAATGTTTGTTTTTTTTTTGAAGAATTTATTGCTTTTACAATCGAGTGGGTGGTATAGCATGAGCCCTCTGCTTTAGTTGTGGGTGAGAAGTCTTTTCCCAAACTGCCAGCCATACTCATAAAGTAAACTAAAAGCTGATTTTGTGGATCTTGCCAAAGACCGGATAAGTTTGGCAAAGAGCAGCTGTAATGCTAAATTCCTTCTGCCTTAAAACCAAAGAGTGATTATCCTAATGTGGTGCAGAACCACAACGCATTAATAAAGTCATGGGTTTTGCACCTGCAAAATTCTGCCATGTGATAGTAAGGATGGTTCTTCACATATGGGAACACACACACACACACACACACACACACACACACACACACACACACACACACACACATGGAGAGTGGATAGAGAGACCTGCATGGGCCGGTCTTTTATTTATGTCTGCAGACGTTTATCAGGCACAGGCAGTGCTTTCCAGCATTGTGGGATCCTGCCCTGAATTTGCACTTGGATGCTTTAATGATGTATCACCCCAGACACTACACGGTGCATGGCAACGTGCATCCATAGCATGTGGGCACCTGCTGACTGGCTGCTGTGGCTCATCTGGGAGTCACCCTGTCGCTCTGACAGCTTGTCTCGACCGCAAAAAAAAGGCCGTCATCCTTTCCTTGGCGTAGTGATGACAGCGGGTACAGTGTGCTTTGGGAGTCAGACGTGTTTGACACTAGACAGACACTGATAGCGGAGCAGATGGCATTGGGATCACACACAGGACCGCGTGTTTGTGTGTGCCAGCGTCTTGACTGTATGGCTGCCAAAGGGAAGCAATCTTATCCTCGTCTCAAAGTGATACAAAAAAAGACACAATTACTCTACGATACATCCCGCCAGTCACACATTAGCCTATGGCCCAGCGACACTCGCACAGAATATGCAACTCTGAGTGTGTCTGTGGGTGTGTGTGAGTGTGAGTAGAAAGGGGTAGATCAGTATGAAGGGGGGCAAAGTCTACATTCCCTTAGATGTGGCCTTGTTTTTTTATTCTCAGTCTCTGTCCTGCACAAAGACACACACTCAGGCGTGCAAACACAGACCCAGTTACTGCTATGTGTGTGTGAGTGTGTGTGAGTTTGGCTTATTAGGGATGTCAGAGATGCAGACGCATAAATGAAATCCTTCACTGTGCTAGATAAGTGTTACTTTATTTCAAAATATTTGATTTCAGATACACTTTTTTTTAAATTTATTTTGTTTGGTAAAAATGAATTATATCATCTTTTTATCACAGTTCAAGAAATGTATTGATTCAAGAACTTCTTTATTTGTTTGTATTGTGAATAGTGGTTTAATTTGATCTTGAACGTTTTTAGGGGAATCACCTCCGACAATTTTGTAAAATTGAAAAACTGGAGTCTCTCTTCAGTGGGCTACAGGACAAAGCGAGTACTAATGAATAGCAGTGCATGGAGTATAAATTAATGCTTTTGTAATGCTTCATCTGTAATTACCTCACTAAAAAACTAAAGTTGGACAAGGCTACAATATTTTTCCTTTGAAACTTATTATTTATTGAGGCACCTTGAAGTGTTTTATCAGGACATTTGTGTTTTCAACTACTGTTTTCTTCAAGAGATTGCAAAAAGAATTTGCAAGCAGCTAAACTAAATATGGGGCACATATTAGCTTTGTACCGCCTCATGTTGCCATGATTTGGCTCTTCCAAACCATACATCCTGAGACACTCTGAGTTTACAGAAGATTAGTTGCATTTGCTCTCATTATTTTCAGGCATTGGACAATATTTTTAGACTATCTTTAGAAGCAGGTGTAAGCCTTACCAAAAAAAGCACCAGATGAAACATAATAATGCACCGCTGTGCAGGAAATAGCTCATAATGGAGCTGAAAATGGGGTTTAGTGGTTTGCTGTCACCCTTGCAGGTTTATCTGTGTATCAAGGTTCAGAGCTTTTGGTCGTCCCCCCAGTCTTTTACCGCCGTGCAGTGCAGAGCTTTTAATGTTCAAATGCCAGGTGCAACGTGTGGTATTCATTAACAGGAAACACTTTGATCTGTCGATATGCACCGGCAGCCTTTTACAATTTTACTGCTATGGTCTAGCAGGAGGTTGCAAGGCCCCGGCGCAATTGCTCAGTCTGGGTGGAGGAGTAGTTTCTTGATTAAAATAATAATCTTGGCTATTTGCAATTTGCAATTTTATGCACTGATAATATATATATATCATATATATTTATTTGTGGTTTCTAAGTCTGCTCATTTTTGTGTTGTGTTTTAACTTCTACTTGTATATTTTCTCCAATCTTATCTGAGAGGTCAACCTACCCTGGAGACCTCAAAGTCACTCAAGCAATGCTTTTCACCTAAATGCTATCAATGATGTCTGTGTCTCCCTTCAAGCTTGCTCACTGGCGGCCGGCAGACTCTCCGAAATCCAGGGAAGGGCGAGAAGGTACGCATCCTTTTATCGCCCGTTCTAACTTGAAACGAAGGTGGCTGATGAATAAGTGAGCAAATGTGCAAACTCGTGTCCTCACCAGTGCGGCGGTGGCTGGAGGTGTACTCGCGAAGTGGATGCGAGCCTCGGGACACCCTGGTGGAGGTGTGGCGGGAGCTTCCCGGCGAGACGCATAGTCTTTTCGTCCCATCCTGCGTGTCTTTGAGGCGATGCGGCGGTTGCTGCACCGACGAGGCCCTGGAGTGCGTCCCCTTGCTCACGAACACGCTCACCATGGAGGTATCAGCCGAGACACGCAAACTTCACTGCTTCGGTGTCGAGGAGTTGACCTGAACAGTTCATTTTCTGATCTGTACGCAGCTGATGAGGACCTCCTACATGAAGCACGAGCTCATCGAGCTGTCCTTCGTCGAGCACAGCCAGTGTGAGTGCAGGTAATAAATCAACCGCTCTCGGTACGACTGCAGTGTCACAGCCTCACTGCACCTTTTTTTGTTTTTTGCTGACGCCGTCTGTTGTATCCTTGTGCAGGTTAAGAGAGCCACTTCAGCCAACGCCAACCACAAGGTAACTTTCAGTTTGGGTCTCCTGTCAAGGTCACATGTTGTAGTCATTTTTCAGCTACTTCATTTCATCATCCTGGGTTCCAGTGACGCAACCTCACATATCCAAAAAAAAAAAAGATCTCCAGCTGGATTGGCTCACCATTTACAGCTTCCTGTTTGTTAAATCTGGTGGTTCTATACATCTTTGAAAAGTTGAAAAAACAAACAAACAGGGGCGCTCAAACATAACATGAGATATTTTGTTGTTTTGGAATGTTGGGACTTTAGCTATCCAACGTCATAGTTCCATAACTCCAGTAATAATGTGAGTACCTAAGCAGATCTTTATGGTCTGCTTTAGATATAATTACACACAGTAAAGATTAACACGACCACAAAACGTCATGGCTTTATTACCCCTTAACAAACGAACCTTAAACATTGTGCCAGAGCATAACAGTTTAACAGGAAACTCCTGGAGAAGTAATTGGGTTTGCATAGATTAAATAAACTTAAAAACAATACCAACTTGAGGAAAATCAGTATTATAATCATCTGTGTGGTTTATTTAAGTCTCGGCTTTTAGGTTGGACACAGTAAGATGAAAACAAAACTTTTCTCCGTCAGTTGTGTTGAGAGCATCCTGACACACACTGCGGAGAGGAACATGTCTGCTGAATTCCTGATGATTGGCTATCTAGACAATCATGTGATAGCATCTTCAATGTTTATGTCCCCCGGCTTCCTGTTAGGAAGTGGACATAAATAAAGGATTCCAATATATGCGTGGACAGTTTCTTCACTGGTGTTTAGGTTTCATATTTCTATATGATTGTGTTGATTTTGCTGAGTGTCAACACGAGTGTGTGCGCATTCAGGTCGTCCGTGTTTGCGCAAGCGCTGCACTGCGAATGTGTGTGAAAGTTCTGCCGTGTGCGAATATTTGCCCCTGTGTGTTTACGTGTGAGTGCCCCTCAGTGAGTTAGCATCTGTGTGACTCTCTCCCAGTGTCCCATGAGACGGCCCGCATCCTGTTGTCACCATAGCGATGATTTTATCTGCCCTGCCATGTGCTCGCTTGCAGGGCTCTCAGAGCAGGGTCATGAATCCACTGGAGTCATTCAGTTCTGCTAATGAACTCAAGGCTAAGCTGGTTAGCGCTGCATCCATTATTTGACATACTGTAGTTAAATTGTGGTTTGCTATTGTTTGCAGCTCATTGGATGTGATTAGAGACACACAGATGTTGAGTCAGAATAAAGACAGATAAAGCAAAGCTCAGGGCTGACATGCCTTCCTGTTCAAAGCACCGGTCCTGATCCAGATTGTGCCTGGTGCATTACTCTACAGCAATATTGCTCACACACTGTGAGGAGAACATACTTGCCTGACACCTAGACCATTATGATTCAAGACCAAACATTGTTTCAACCTTGTTATCAAGCACGACAAAGAATTCATCGTTGTTCCTTCACGAAGGTTGTCAAAAAAAGAGGCAACCATGGGATTCTTCCATATGAGACGCTCATTTTACTCAATGCAAACCAGATTTCCATGGACATGATCAAGGAAAAGCAAATATCAGCTTGTACTTTGGGCACATCCGATATTATTCACTCAGGGGCTGTGGAGACTTTGTTTTTGATGCTATCTTGTTTGTCTGATATTCCCAGGCCCCATCTGAAGTGGACCAGACACGACAAGAAAAAACAAAGAGGGAAGTCCAGACAGAGGACAAGTGGAGCCGTCGGCACTACGTATGTTGAGTTATCAGTCCACAATAATGTTTGTTTGTAGCTCAGTTTCAGCCTTAGGTTGATGTCGGTGTCTTTGTGAAAAAAAAATCAACAGATTAAGCACTCAAGGTCTCTCTCCCCTTCTGTTACACATGGGTTGGTTAAACTAATGTAGTTAATCAACAATTATCTTTCTTTCTGTGGGAATTTGTTTGAGATACACTTTATGATTCAGGTTGTTTAGAAAGAAATGAGATTTAGAGGAAAATTGTCTTTTCAAGCTAATTTGTTCCAGTCAGCTGTGATGTGTTTGAGCAGGTGAGGTTAGATTGTTATCCTCCTCAGTACATTGTAACGCCACCCTGAACGTTAGAGGCCATCTTCGCCACTTTTTCTCCCTTCCCCTTCACTTAGCTGTCAGTCATTTCCGGCCCCTTGGGGCCAGAGGTGACTCGGTTAGGGGTGCCGTCCCTCAGCACCCATCCATCATTTAGAACCAGCTTTATTCAGACCTTGGCAGGGGTGAAATCTGCGTAATTTGCTCCAAAATGCCAGTCGGTCTGTCCATGCCAGCGGCAGGCGTGGTCATCAGCGTCTGAACAAAGATGGCCCGTCTCTGCCTCATTAAGTAGCTTCATAAAGACTCCCAGCCCCCGGGGGGGAACCAAGGCAGGACCAGCTCCAGTAAATGGACCAAGTGACGTCGAGAACTTTCTCAGACTCAGAGTGCAGAGGAAGAACGGAGGACCCTCAGAGGCAAGCGAGTGACTATAGCCATGGTAACAGACAGGAAGAGCAGCGGACAGAACAGAAAGTGTGTTAGCAGCAAAAGAAGACAATGTCCCACATGAATCACACCTTTCTTCCTACGTTCTGCATTGTGCATGGCTAGTTCAGACCTATTCTGTGCTACAATTTTTATTTATAAAAGCTAATGTCCTGTAAAATGGCATATCAGGTGGATTGTTCCCAAAGCCCAAAGCTGCTGTTCAGAAAGAGGATGTACAACTTGGAAGGTGACTGGGCAACATCTTTCTGTCTTGTGCAAGCAGACAAATGTGATGTTTCTTAATATCTAAAATATGTTAATATATATCCTCTAAAATAATGTATAAAAAACCTTCCAGAAAAGGATTCTGAAAGGTTGGCACGGTAAGATTAGCTACTTGTTTTGACCTCTGGCATTTAATGGAACTCTTGCCAAAGCCAGTCAATGTTGTCCACTGAAAACTTTTTGGTGCTGTTTTTATGTCATGCTATTAATGCGGGAATGTCATGCAGTTCCACGGCTGTCTTTTCAGCAACGCCCACTGTTTAGCACTTGTAGTAGTTTCTGCTCCTCCCTAATCTTTCATCAGGGTGTTTCACATTAGCTTCAAGCAGTTCCTTCCCGCATCTTCATCTTTAGAGAAAGCTGATGGGTAATTAGTTCGCACTGCACTTCTATGGCGTGTTTCAAGCACCCTGGCCACTCCAAGCGCTTGGAGTGGTCAGGACGCACAACAACTTGTATTGACCCATTCACGCACTAGTGATGGGGGCTGCCACGCCGGTCCATCAGGAGCAATTCAGTTAAGTGTTGTTCACAAAAACGTATCGTGTCATGTGGACTGGAGGAGCTGGGAATAAACCCACTGATCCTCTGGGTACTGGATGATTCTTGGCCAGAGCTGCCCCCACTGGTACTGACAAGGAAGCTGATTGGTTCGGTTAAAGAACCTATCGACTGATGTGAACACATATCTGTCGTGGTTTATTCTTAATTTTATATTATCTGATGTAACTCATTGGGTCAGGCAGTCTACCTCTTTGTTTCAGATGGAAACATCTCAATTTCTGATGGTTCACACACTTTACAAGTGAAATGTCTCACCACTTTATATTCTTAGACTCTACACACACTTACAGACACAAATAATTCTTACTGTTATGTTATTCCTATACAGGAATATATCAAACTACTTTTTACATTTAGCAAATGCTTGAGCAGATTTAATGAAGTTTACCGCAACAACTTACATCTCTCTGTCTCTCTTTCCCATTCAGGAACCATGCTCCCCCGACTCCTTCGCCCCCATCCTCCCTACTTATCCCACCTCATCCTCCTCCCACCACCACCACCACCACCATCTCTCCATCTCCCTCTCCCACTCCCTCTGTCACTCCCTCTCCTTCTCCTTCGTCCTCCAGCCCTCCCTCCTCTCCTTCCACCTCGCCGCTGCAATCACAGAGCGTCCCATGTCCCCCCTGCAGAGGAAGGAAGTGGTTGCTGGATGCGACGTCCTGCAAGTGCCACTGCAAGATCAAGGCTGATAGCTGCAGCCGAAGGGGCCGAGCGCTCAACTCTAAGCGCTGCAGGTCAGACCTTATGCAACTGTACTTTAAGGTCTGCTTTGGCCTTTTCGTGTAAAGATGTGACAGGATGGAGAGATGGGCTCTCAGATGGAAAGTTTACTTTTACGACAAGGATGTAGCTTATTGAAGATATTCACTTCTTTTGATTATTTTGTTATATGATGATTCCTTATTTTTTGTCTTTGTTTTATCTTCCTCCAGGTGTGAGGCCATGAGGACTTGATGTGCGCACCAACTTTGAGTTTTACCTTCCTCTTTCCTCCAGTTCCTGCGGATTCATTGCTACCACTCAGCATCAGTGCCATGGAACACTCACTTTAAGGTCCAGTGCATCGTGCTGAAGAAAATGGAACGGGTACAAATTCCTTTTAAGATGACATGACATGAAGATCTCTGTATGTGTAGCCACACATCTTACCACCTTCCTGCTCCACCGGCGTAACATCTGGTAGCTCACATATCTATGTCGACAAACTACATGGCGAAGGCAATGTGATGTTTGATGACCTTGGGAAGACTTAGAGGTCCTCTGTTCTGCAGTTGAACCAATGAGAAGACATCAACAGACACATGAATTACACTCTACAGGAGCCATGGACATGAAGAGGATTGTTCACTGCTGTCCTTGGGAGGGAAAGTTGGGTTTCGTTGTTTGTAGCAGGTAAACTGCACAAGCGGATTCCAGCAGGAGGTTGGGGCCCAATTTTCTTGTGAAAATTTGAAAAGCAACTGCAGTGGATTATATATATGACCACAAGCCAACTCAGACATCCTAGACTGATGCAGGACTCAAATAAAATCGGCACCCCAGTGTGCGTGGACTTATAGTTGAACTGAATGCCGGGGACGGAGTGTATCTGTGTGGTCTCCCCACTGAAAGACCCCGATGGGTTATCCCACAGCCGTTCTCTCTCATTCAAAGCGCATGACCATGGGCTGGCTCTCCAAGCTGCTTTCCAGCATTTGTTTAATTTGGGCCCTTTGTCTCCACCTTTCTTCAGCTCCTGGATTGAAAGCGGGCCGCTTTGCCTCTCTTTGCCTCTCTTTAAGGCAGTGAGGAGAATGACAATAATGAGGCCTGGCGGCTGTCCACTGCTTCACATACAAACATTCACTCTCAAATTACCGGGAACACTGACGATCCTGTGAAAAAGCAGACACCCACACACACACACACACACACACACACACACGGTCTCTGCCGCTCTGCGTTGTGGCAGGCAAATGTGCATATTTACACACACATGCAATGTGAGATGAATGCAGGTAGCCATAAGCTTTTTGTTTGTCCTGTACCGAGTATGCAAACGTGTACGTCTATTGTTTATGTATGTGAGTTACCGCCCCGTTTCATGTTGTGTCGTAGGCCGCAGGTTTGTGTGTCATTTTATAGCTCTGCGTCATTGATTGACAAAAAACTCTATATTGCAGAATGTGTCTTTGTTTTGTTTCTATCAATCTTTAATCCGCCTGCATAAAGAGTCACACTGGGTGGCCAGCTAGGCACACACTCAGCGTCTGAACCGATACTCAAATGTCCTGGATTTACACAGAGCCCGCTCACACAGACCACGGAAGGGAGACCACATACATTAGAATGTGTTATTCAAACAATCAGCGGGGCAGTGTTGTCCTCAGAGCACGGAACGCATGCGAACAGCCATTCCCAGGAATCGTGGCCAGTTTAGCTGCGGGGCACAAGATGGCGAGAGCGTGATTCACTTGTAACGTAACTTATTTATATTCTGGCTAAATCTCACCGTTAATCTTCACGTCGGCTTTGCGGCCGCTCGGCCCCCCGAGTGGGAGGAGGGATGTGAAGTGTGGCCGACATAGAGAGGACGAGGCCTTGCAGCAGTTTGTCAGTCAGTGTGGCAGGATGGAATGCGTTGCCCAGACATGGCAACACGTGGCACTTGGAGCTACACAAACGTCAGCCACATACACAAACATCTCAGCATCAACAGTAGCTCTGAGAGGAGCCCATGATTCATGTGAATACTCTCCTTCCCCAGACTCTCGCTGGCTTGTGCTTCAGCTCGGCTGAGTGTGACAAGCTCTGAATATGTACCCTTCTAAAATGAGATTATTTTCTTTAGTTGCTTAAGTCCATTGTTCAGTGTTGATTATTACCGTCAATCAATGCTTCAATCACTACCTCTGTAGCATAATGTGTTAATGACCAAGTGTTAGGGTATTGTTGTTACTTACTCTGTGTTATTTCTGACCTCTTTTTATGATAACAATAGCTTTTATATTTACTATACATTTAGCAATAAGTACAGTCTTCAGTGTGGATATGTGGAGCTGCAGCAGACAGGTAGTTTTTGTCACTGGTTTAGACCTATAGGAGTCTTTCGCTGTGTGTTTTGGTAATCTGAAGGGAAGTGTCTTTTCTGAGAGGAAAACTGACTTGCTCCCCTGCGAGTCCAGACCGAGACACTGTGTCACAATGTGGATGTAGAGACATGTTCTTATCGTGGTTGAAGTTTAAATTTTTGGCCTTTGAAATTTTTCTTCAGCATACCTGTAGAGTAAACGAGAATCCCTAATTTGAAGTAGCACAGCACAAAGACTGAAAATAGGGGGATATTGCCAGTGAGTTTCTGTCTAAAGGTGGATTAAAACACCCTCTGCCGTTTCCTCTTCAACCCAAAGTCTTTGTTTATCAGCACGGGGGGTGGTTGTGCCAAATTACTCAATGGCACTGGACATTTGCAACCAGTAGACACTCCACAATCAAAATGTAGTGCAGGCTTGAAAGCAGGAAAATCTCAAGCTTTTCTCTTCTTCCTCTTATTTTATAACATTTTACAGAATAAAGAAAAACTGGCCTGGTGGATTTTAGATGGACCCAGACCAATTCTAAATTGTTATGCTAAGCTAAAATAATGAGCTTTTGTTTTAGCCAAGTTTCTTGATTAAAGAAATAATCTTTTGTAGTAAAAAGTGAGACACCATCAAGCCAATAGCCGTAACTGAATAGTAGGTTTTCATAGCTGCAGCTTTGTGCCATTATCTTCTTTTGCCAATCAAACAATTTACCATTTCCAAGCAACTTTTCAAAAACATTCCACCTAAAAGAGTTGTGGTGCTCAGGGCTCCAGTAGGAACATTCATTTTAGAAAATCTGGGAAATTGTGTATAAGAGTAGAAAAAAAGTTTTAAAAAGGCAGAAAAAAATTGTAATCAAACTGTTTTATGTAGTTTTATATAGTGAAATCCTTTGTGCCTGTTTTATCGGACAGGTGAGGAGTTAAGGTAAGGTTTGCTGGCCCGTCATGCCACTGTTCAACTGGATAATCTTCAGACAATGACTCAACAAATAAGATATCATTTTCGAACATTTCCAGTGCAGCTTAATTCATTTATAACGTCCTCCTTTAATACTCAACATATTTTATTAGTGACCATTTGACAGAAGATTCTCCTCACCTTTGGGATCATGGTTTTATTTCCTGTCGCCAAAGTTGTTCTATTTTTTATTTTGAAGCTCTGGTTCTCGGCAGTAAAAGCAAATACATCTGTTATAATGTAAGAACACTTTAGGATATACAGTACAGCTAAATACTACTATAATTGCAAACAAGTACGATATACCAGTCAGTATCAAACATGCAGTGTGCTTTGTATCTGCACAGTCCTCATCGTTCTGTGAAGGTAACCCTGTTCTAGGCTCCTGTGTCTGTGTATACGGAGACACCTTCCTACACTATATACCGTAACGTCATATAACCTTTCATATCCAGTGGTGACTTTGTGTATGATGTGGTGCATACTCTAGAAATGTATTTGTAAAGCCATTTTAGCCGTACTTTGCATTGACCCATCTCTCTGCAAATACTCTATACTACTGTAGCCTGTGTATAAAGAAGAAACTACTTTTTTGCTGCTACACCATTTGTGCCCTATTATGATGTATGTAGAGATCAATGCAGTTTTATGTTGTATTAGTATAAAAGAAAGTCTGATTATTTCTCCAATGTCCCTATGAGAGTGTGTACTGCTTTGTCAAGTATATTGAAAATGATACCAGGATACAACCGTGATGTTACAGATGTCATTAAAGGAAATGTCTTATTTTTCATATAAATCACTGTCTTCTTCCTGTCCCTGTTTATCCACGTTGCTCTCCTGGTCCAGTGTCGCTCATCCCTTTACTGTAATCTCTTATTTGGCATTAATGAAAGAAAAACAGCCCCTTTTGATTACCATGACACCCTGGGAGTTGGCCACAGAGAACCGGCGTGTGTGTGTGTGTGTGTGATGTGAACTGGTGTTATGAGACATAATATTGTTGCCTCTCCCCCATTGTGTGTTCTGCTGAGTCAGAAGCTGCTCAAATGCAAAGGTGTGCAGCCCTGTGCACTGTGATGGAAAATTACTATGGCACGTACTTGTGTTTTTCATTTATATGCAAAATATTATGTCTTATATATTTCACATATTGGTAAACGTACTACTTTCAAAATGTACTATTAAGTTTTCCATCCTTAAACTTTTAAGAATTCACGGCCCAAATACATAGTACAGGTTTGACCTCATCTTCATCTTCTCTGCATGACCACAAAGGCTGTGACCACAAAGGCTGTGACCTCCTAATGGAGCCTCTATTGGCCGAAAAGAAGAGATACTGTCCTTGTAAATGGTGCACACAAACACAGTTCTGGATTTGTCTGGCATTAAGGGTGATGGAATTGACTAAGATGGTGATGTCCCTGGTGATGAAGGTCACTCTTGATGTGCCATTCGGGCTCATTTGTTGCCTTGTTATCATCTAACCCGACAGTGCGAGGTCATAGGAAGGGCAAGAGGATGATTACGTCCTATCTGAATCGGCTGTGAACTGACGAGTTTATGGAGCTTTCAATTCCATTGATGATGATGATGCATATTAGCTGCAGACTAATCTGGCCTATATCAGCCCTCAGAGGGAGCCAAGGAGAAAAGGAGTGGATGAAAAAGGAGAGGAGCTAAATGCTGCCGCCAATTCTGTCTGTCTGGAAGGGCATTGTGCCAGTACTAAATATAGCTGCCAGATTAGGCAGTCTCTGGGAGAAAGGACAAAGTCATTTATGAATTTCAATAAAGATGAATCAGATTGTGTAAGGCACATTAGAAATCCTGTAGACATCCTGTAAACTGTTACTGTATGAACTGTGCTGACGAAAAGACAGACATGATGTACAACATATTTTCGTTGCACATCACGTCTGTCTTTTTTGCACTGCTGTGTTCTGTCTGTCTGTTCATCCATCTCTCTCTTTCCCGCTCTCTGCCTTTGCCCTGGTGTCAGGACTTCCTGTATTTTTCCACCTTGCTTTCTCTCCATTCACTACCATGTTTTTTCTAATAACTCCAGCCACAATTTTCTCTCCACTTTTGTGGTAGCAGCTGTGTTGAAGCAGGTACTGGGACACTATCTAGCCTGCAAGTGTGTTTTGTTAGATGGTATCAGCAATCCCATGTGTGCGTGTTTGTGTGTGAGACAGAGAGGCAGAGAGGAAACACTAAAGAGGAGAGGTAAGAGTTCAATATGTGCAGCATAAGAGAAAAAAGAGCTGTGTTTTCTGAAATCTGTTAACATGGCAGTGAATGCTTGGAACCTTTTGAGTGAATACAAAGAACTTTTCTTTTTAAAATAGTACAGAACAAACACTTTTATCTGTCAGCGGCATGGACCCATGGGCCTTGTCTGTCTCGGCTCAGCTGAAGGGCATCAACCTTGATAAAAGATTTACAGTTCTTTTTACATGGGAAAAAAAGACCAGGTCAATGGGTTGAAAATTAAATGTGGACCTGACCGTCCATTTAGGACATTTTAACTAATTTATGCTCAAAAAGAGAGTGATACTTAAAAAGAAAAAACATTTAAATGCATTGCGAAACAGGCCTGACAGTGTCTGCCAACAATAAAGTTAAACTGGTGACCACAAAGTCAAAACACAGGGCACTGGAAACATAGTTCATGCAATTTAGAGCACTGGGAACATGGATATGGTCCCAACTAGGCGCAGCCATTAGTAGCTGTCAGCTAGAGGTTGATGGTACACAGATAATATTCTCACTGAACCAATATTGTTATTGGGATTTACTTTGAACAAAATATTTATGCAGTGTTACAACCCTGGCTCACAGGTTGAAGGAGGTGAAGGGGACAGAGTAGTTAACCAGGCCATCACAGGAGTGATAATATGGCATTCTGACATTGAACAGACAGAACAACTGCAAGAATATTTCTGTCCAAATAACGGATCTTATAATCAAAGACTGACACAAGAAGAGATCCTATCAGGAAGAAGGGGGATTTCTGACTAACCTGACTTCTTTTGTTTTGTTTCGGGTGATTTCATCATGTGCAACTGACTTTAACAAAACTAACCAACGATTAAAGGGTCATATTGGTGCATTATCGTCAAGTATAAAGCATTAAAGTGCTGTAGACAGAGGACAGTAGCGGGCAACCCAGCTGCCGTGCTTTTTTTTTTTTTTGTGGTTATGCATGGAACAGGTAAAGTGGCTGAGGGCATAGTTGTGGTCTGGACATGCTCCATCCTGTCAGCTGGAGGATGCAGGTACCAGTAGGACTGAGGAGACATCAGAGAGACCGTTGGATGTTATCTCTTCTGCTCATACCATACGTGAAGGTCAACTAACCTGTGGCCCCAGCCAATCATGTTCTCTGTCAGTCCGGTAATCATCCCGCTTTGTCACTCTCTGAATTAAGGGTTTTCTTGACCAGTTTTCTTGATGACTACTGCCAGAGTAACACATTTTGAGCTGAATAATTATATTCAGGCATTGTTATTGTCCCTTCGCTGTTTTTATTGTGTGCAAAAAAAAAAATGGAACGTCAGACTGAAGTTGTGAGCTTATCTTTAAATTTAGAAATCTTCATATAATAAACGAAATTCAACCAAGACTAATTCGATCTTGTCGGAGTATTTGAAAGAAAAAGAAAAAAAACAAAACACGTATCACTCTATGGCGTCATCTGGTGGTGGGGCACCGTGCCTGCAACAGATTATCCGCTCCTGTAAAGCAGACGTGGCAAGTGACGTAAGTGCCGGAAACTACCCGGATCGGAACTTTAACTGCTGGGGTGAATAGTTTTCTAAAGAGACCTCGAAGGCTCCGGATACGCGATGTGATGCCCACCCAAGTAAGATGAAACACAGCGAAATTCGCGTTTTGGTAGTGTTTAATATCACGGCGTTCGCTTTAGTTGTATTTTAATCAATGTTACGCGAGTAGAGATCGTATTGAAAGCCAGTTTAGCTTTCGTTAGCTTTCGTTAGCCTGTGGTTCGCCGCTACCGGGTAGGCCGTCGTCATCAGCTGTGTCGTGTTGGTCGGTTTGGACCGTGACGATTGATGATTAATCACTGCGTCTCAAACGTTGCCTTGGCATAATTTAAGCGGTTGACTATTTATTTTCCTTGTGTTGCCATTCGGTTGGTGTCCATATGTTTCTAATCGTGCTAGTATTACAGCTAACGGCAACACATCACTGCGCCCCATCCAGTCGTTTCTAGCCTAGTTGTGCTGAACGTATTAAAGCCCCAAACACTACTAGTGGACCTTCATACCTGAGTAAATAATTTCTTATATCAGGTGGTACTCGAAATGTTGTAGATGTGTTATGTTCTCGTCGGGCTTGTTATAATTGAATAAAAATGAAACATTTCGGTGTTGTCAGCCAAATAGGACCTGTTCTGTTATTCTTTCACTTTGTGTAATGGCAGCGGACGTGTAATCGGTTGCTGTGCTGGAACTTTCGATTTGAGTTTTACTTCTCAAGAGTCAGTGTTTGCTTTGATTCGAAGCTTTGCATGGTTGCCTCCGGGGGTGAAGAGGATGTACACAAACTGCACTCGCCTTCCTCCACGTGTGTTGTCCTCAGACAAATGCCACACTTTAATGTGAAATTAAAGCGTTATATTTCATCACTGGCTCATGAAAAATATTGCCGGGCACTGGGCTGTATGGGAAGAATAATGTCATGTTTTTGGAAGGGTTTATAATAACTGCGTCTCATCATTTCAAGCTGACGTCCACTATGTCCTTCCTTCACCACAGACATGTGTGTATGCTTATTAAAGAAGAAAACACTGAAGGAGACTCCACTCTGGCAGTGAGTTCATCCACCGGCCTGACACTCTTCGTATTTACCTACTTGGGCGGAGGTTTCCTATTCTACAGCTGGTGACGTCTGACTGGGGTTAGGATGACGTGCCGCGACCGGACCTCGGAGTTCCAGTCCGCCTGCAAATCTCTTCAGAGCCGACCAGTACGTTGACACAGGACACACACACCTTCACATTGCCCAGTTCTAGTAGATGGACTCTGAGAAACATGAAACGGTTCTTCAGGTCATTGGCCATTATTCATTTTTGAAATCCACATCATGTCACAGCAGTTCACACACGTGCTTTTCACCTTGATTAATATGATGGTAACGTCATATCACAGCTTAATGTTGGCAAATTACATCAAGTGCAAACATGTCTTTCCCCCTGTGGCAGAATGGAGTCCAGCCCACCAAACCGGCTCTCAGCGCCCTCAGGCAGCGCAGCGACTTCACAGTTATGTCAAAGTAAGAAACACTGTACACAAATTATTCAAGTTCATAAATGGATGTTTTGTTTTCCATTTCAGATATTGATTCTGGGTGTTGGTTTCCCAACATTCCCCCAACTGAAAGATTTATCTTTATCTGTATTAACTAAAAGACCTTAAATATTGTATTTTTTCTTTCCTTTAGGAGAATTGGAAAAGACCTGAGCAATACTTTTGCCAAACTGGAAAAGCTCACCATTTGTAAGTGTACATCCTTTTTTAAATGTTTTCTAATAATATTTGCTTGCTGAATTCCAAGTGCTGATTTGGTTTGCTGTTTTTGTTTTTTTTTGCTTTAGTGGCCAAAAGGAAATCTCTATTTGATGACAAGGCCGTGGAGATTGAGGAGCTGACGTATATTATTAAACAAGTGAGTCTAATTGTTAGCCTGCCATTGCATATGATTCCCAAAGATGTTCTATTTTTTTTGTATGCATGGATGAACTAATCTTGTGGTTGCAGAAGTAAAATCCTCCTCCACCATGTGTTTGTTTGCAGGACATCAACAGTCTGAACAAACAGATCGCACAGCTGCAGGACCTGGTGAGGTCCCGTGGAGCTCCAGGTGGACGACACATCCAGAGCCACTCTAATACCATTGTGGTGTCTTTGCAGGTATTTAGCAAGAGTTTATTCCCAGTACAGTAATAATGAAACTGAAAGTGTAAGGACAGTAAACTGGTACTAGTACAGTAAATTTAAACAATGTTACACTGTTCGTGTTTGTAATAATTGTTCTGTGTTTTCTTTGTCTTCACAGTCTAAACTGGCCGTGATGTCCAACGACTTTAAATCAGTGCTCGAAGTTAGAACAGAGGTAGGAAGCTTGAAACAATAAACTGTCCTTAAAAGGATAAAAATGAATATTTTGGGATAAATGCACATTTTATTTGATCGTCTCCCTTCACTGCAGAATCTGAAGCAGCAGCGCAGCAGGAGAGAGCAGTTCTCCCAGCCCCCTGTCTCAACATCTCCCCTGATGGCAAACAACTTCAGTAAGTCCCATCAGCCTCTTGGCAGCATCAACCTTGTAATTATTGTGGCATTGTAATTTTTAGCTTGGCATTAAAGAATGGCATATTATTGGTACCGGATGCATGTTGAGGTAAATAGAGGTGTTTTCACTGTTTTCTGGCTAAATATGGTTGAAACCTTTCCGTGTGAAAGGCATAATTTTCTGCACACCAGAACCTACTTGGTTCATTTGTCCTTCACAAAATAATTCTTCTAATTTAAAAGATAACCCATCACTCCTCGTCTCAAATCTGGACGATCTCAAGGTAGAATCTTAAAATCCAGCGTAGTGAACACACCTTTATTGTTTCTTGGCTTTGCGGTATTGTGCTACATCCAGCTCGTGCTCACCTGACAATTTTTTGCTAAATGGTTGAGCCGAATCAGTGACCCTTTAATCAGGACAGCAAGCTCATCTGCGTTCTGTGCCTTTTACATTGCCAGACCCGTGTTTATGAACAGCCTACGTGTCATTCGTCTGTTTTATTTAAATCTAAATTGTGTTGTTTTGCTGTATGTTGGCACTTCAAATATAATTTCAATAACAGTTTTTGTTTAATCGTGCATGCTTTGATTTTTTTGTCTTTTTTTTTTTTTTTAGTTGATAAGGGGCCCTTCCCAAATACAATTATTTTCAAATTGTTGTCACTTAATGACATCTCATTCTTCTCAATGTTTTATTATTACTCAACCAATAACAATTTTAAATTTAATTTTTAAAATGTTTGTTTGTTGATTCTGCTGTTTCTTTCTGCAATTCACTCATAAGTGTCATTGATGTTCAAAAACATTTGGACTGGCAGTGTTTTTTGGCACCAGTGTTGTAACGGGGTTGCATGATCATCACTGTATATGGTCTGTAATGCAAAAATTAAAAAATATTTTAGGGAGCCGTAAAAAAGGGGCCCAGGAGCCGCATGCAGCTCGTGAGCAACGATATGACTACCAGGGCAATGCACCCTCAAATTTAAAAGGTATTTCCCTGGAAAGTTTGCCTCTCCCAGCGGGTTTAACTAGCTACTGTACTGTGCCACTGTTTTTATACCTGTGTGGATTTCCATCTGACCTTTTCGAGCATGTGCGACTGTGTGTGTGCTCTGCTTTGTGTCTCTCTGCAGAGAGCTCAGTCCTGATGCAGGATGAGTCCAGGAGTATGGGCGACGCAGTCATTGACATGGGCTCTCAAGGAAATCCCTTGCAGCTTCAGCTCATTGATGAGCAGGTATTTGTATATTAATGGACAATATTCCATATTTTCAGTCATACAAATGCAGTACTCTCTGTTTTAAATATAATATTACTACTCTGTCATTACTGCAAAATGTCTGTCTGAAATTTTGCTGTTTTTCTTTTAACAGGACTCGTACATCCAGAGCCGGGCAGACACAATGCAGAATATTGAGAGCACCATTGTGGAACTTGGATCTATATTCCAGCAGCTTGCACACATGGTCAAGGAGCAAGAGGAAACCGTTCAGAGGTAAGAAAGAGGGAAGCCATGTGTGTCATGTCTTAAAGGAAAGGAAGTGAGTTTGTGAAGACATGTTTGTCATGTCTGATTGACAAATTAGGGTCTTTATCCGTAAAAAAAAAAATAAATATTGAAGTGGTTGCTTCATTGCCAACTGTTTCAATGCAATAAAGTCGTAGTAATAAAGTAAATAAATTACATCCTTTATTGACATTTGTATGTAAGCAATTCTTCCACTTTTAATCCAAGATTAGATGGAACTATTAGAAAAATTATGCTGAGTGGAAAAACAAACAAGAATGAGATATGTTCTACCTCAGTGAACTTCCTCTCTCCCCCTCCCAGAATTGACGCCAACGTTGAAGACACCCAGCTCAATGTGGAGGCCGCACACACGGAGATCCTGAAATATTTCCAGTCCGTCTCCTCCAACCGCTGGCTGATGATCAAGATCTTTCTGGTCCTCGTCGTCTTTTTCATCGTCTTTGTTGTCTTCTTTGCTTGAAGAGAAGTGCGCCGTAGCAGGGAGGGAGAATTTAAGAAAAGATGGACTGAGACGACAAATCCCCAAAACAAAATTGAAGGACCGAAGTCTTTATTAAAGTGACTGTTTAATGGAGGCTCTAGGGACTCGGAAGACTTTTCAGTACAAGCCACAGACTCTTGACCTTAATTTGACATTTCATTTCAGTGAAAAATGAAGATGTCATTCTGGATATAAAAGTATATTATCTAAAAGTCCCCTCCTTGTAAAGAGAGCAAGAGATTGCTCCATGTTGTACTTTCAAACATTTAATCAAGATGATGATAATTCAGTGGTTTGATTCTCCAAACTGTCTTTTTAATTCTGATTTGTTCATCTTGTTTGCTCTCTTTTCTACATGTGACTCATTGTTTAGAAGCCAAACAACTGGACTAGTGTTGAACCCAAGATTATTATTTTTGGTTCCTATTTGTTTTTGTTTTTTTTCTTTTTTTTTCAATTGACAAGCATGGACGTATCACTTCCACCAGTTCTTCTCTTAATACCGTTCAGTCAATTATTTGTTTTTTGTTTTGTTTTTTTAAGTTTATTTGCCAAATTGGTACTGTAATGGAACTGTGACACAGAAGGAACACCATTACCGCTCAACAGTTCGGGTTCTGTAGCTGCAAGACCAGTTGAAAAGAACAGCTGGTATTAGTTTGGCACAAGCTACAGGGTATGTTCATATTAACTGAAATAACACAGCCGTTTGAAATACAAATGGTTGGTTGTCAGCCACAAGGCAAGTTTAACGCTTGAAGTGTTAACAATGCAGAGGGACTGGACTGGTGAAGCTGAGATTCAGACCAGTGCTTATGAAGGGGCTGGGCTGGATGCGAGCGTCCTCCTGATGAAGTTGCATGATCAGCGACATTCCCTGAAGTGTCTGGTTGGACATGTGTTCACTTTGTTTTTCTTCTCTGTCGTACAAGATGTTATTTAAATGACCACAGCTTTTTAAGAGGGAAAAAAAACACACTCTTCTAATTTTTCCCCTTGTTTTTTTTTTAGCCAAATGCCTTGATTTCAATGTATAAAGTGCAAATAGCGATAATGTATGGATAAGAGAGTTCCTATGAATAAAATAATGGGTTGCTGGCGTACGAGGCTGAGGTCTTCTCAGGATAAGAGGATTAGTCAGCGATGATATAAATAGCTATACCCTGCTAAAGCCAGTAAACAGACGAGTGATGAGCAGATGCACTTTTGTCTCATACATTCTACTCAAATACACCACAGAGGTTTTATGGAATTAACATTTTGCATTTATTAAGCATTTTCAAACTCCACGTCCATGTGTTTGTCAGGAGTCTTGAATGGTCCTAAAAATATTCCAAATAACTTTGGACTAAAACACTGGAGTTAAGACTAACAGGTTTTCTAACTTGATTACACTGAAACTGAAAATACAGCTGTGTGAGAACAGTTATTGTGCACCATGACACCAACCAATAACTACAGCTGGTTAAAAACTTTGCTGAATTAACAAAAAGATGGTACAGCTGCACTCTGGCAAAACAGCTCTTGCATAACATGTTTTCCAAGATCTTGGTGATTCATCAATAGTTGTGTTTCAGCGGGTGAATTGTTTGCCTTAAAGAACACCCAAAACATGTGAAGGTCAGCATTCCCAACAAGATTACCTAAATTCCTCTGCAGTAGATCTTTCTTTTCTTAGCCTGGCTAAGGGCATTGTTACATAAAAGACTTGCAATAGACACATTAACGCTCCTTCAGAGTACACTTGAAGAGGTAAACCAAATATATTCATTTGGAACGTTGGTTCACCTTTTGTTTGCTTCAATATCTTTTTGCAAAAATGAAAGTGATTGGCTTTAGTTTTGCCCTGTCATAGCATGAAACATCAAAAAATAAATTATTTTATTTAATAAAACAATTTAAATGCAGAAGACAAAAATGAAATGAAAGCTTCTTTTGGACCACCAGACATCAGTATGTTCACACTTTATTTTATAAAGTCATTGTTGATTTGATCTTCTGGAAGCGTTTTATTCCATGAGGGATGACCAAATCAAAGTTCATTTGAAATTTGACATGTTCCGCTAATTCAAAATAAGATTTTTGAAACTATTTTCCGCTTTACATTTACATGTTTTCACATCCTACAACCCATTGATTTTGGATTTACTGTCTGTTGTGTCTCTGCTCATCCCTCCTATCACTCAAGCTTGAGCACTTTGCTCTATAGGACCTATTTCTGGCATGCTCTTGCTCCTTCCCTTTCTGGCTCTGGCCTTGATGGCCTCTTCTTCTCCATCCTCGTCATCGGACCACTCCACCTCCTGCTGCAAATTTCCCCTGGAGCCCATCTTGCCTCCGCCCTTGAAGAGCAGCCCTGAGCGAAGCCTGGTGCGGAACGTATCAAAGGATAGACTCTTGCTTCGCTGCTGCTTCTCAAAGACGTTTTCCTTCACTTCTTCGTTTGTGTTCGTCTCATCCATGCAGTCACGTAGGACGGATCGAAAAAGCCGAGGAACCTCATGGACGTCGGGCTCCATCTGTGACACCAACCTCCTGAACCTGCACCGAAAGGAAGGAGTAAAATTTCATCTTTCCACTTTGACCACCAGAGTTGGAGATGTTCCCAGCCAGGAGTTCGGCCTTCGTTTTGAGAGCACCCACCTTTCAAAACATTTTTGGTTATGCAAGACTGATCCACAGAATTACAGGTTAAAAAATAGAGCTCTAGTTTTGGTAATGTGGGGCTGAAATTATTAGGTAGAGACTAATAAACCTCTAAGATATTTGTGGTGTACTTATAAAGAGTTAAGACAAAATTAAACAGGAAACCGATGGGGACCGTTTTTGTTAACATCATTTATTCAGTAATTTTAACTTCTCGCTTTGCTTTTCTTCGACCTCAATGTCCTTGTCTGTTTTAGGGACAGCTGGTATCATGCATTGTGAAGTTGACTTTTTATCATAGGTGCCATAACTGTGTCCGATCTAACGTTATTCATCTCTTATTTCTCACCTGACAATTAGAGGGCCACACTTAACAGGAGGGATCTTGGCACATAGATCCTGCAGCTCCAGCAGTTCGTTGGGTGTCAGCTCATAGGACTGTGGGGTCGGGTTGTTGGCCAACCAGCTGTAGTCTACTGTGGTGGTGGAGCTTCGGCGTCGACGTCGGCCTTCCGTCGCCCACTCCAGACGGATGCGTTCAGTGCGCTTCACCATTGCCCCCAACTCCAGCATCAAAGTGTTGGTGACCAGCTCCTCAGTGCTGCGCTGGCCAGGCACTTTGGGTTCAAGGGAGAAGACAGCTGACCAAGGAAACATCTGAAAATAGAGGACAACATTATAAATTATGAACGTCTCGATTCCTACACAAATTGAGTTATATTTATCCTGCAATTACTTCCATGTAATACCACTTATAGTGTTTTACTTCCAACCAATGTCACCCCTTAGTAAATAAGACTCAAAACACTGAGGTAATGAAGCCACCTTAAATTAATATTAGCTTGATAATTATCTTAATTTTGTTTTTTTATGTTTAAAAATAAGGGGTTTATTCTAACAAATCTTGGCAACATTACCATAAAATCAAAGCAAATACAATAGTACAATCTAGGGTAATATAATCACACCAATTTTTTTCTGTCTTACCTTACGCTATAGTGAAAAAGGTTGCAGTGCTTAACACTCCAGTCGACAAGATGAGACCTCCATGGACACTGGAAAATAATGAAAGCCCCTCGGTGGTGCTGGCAAAGCACAGCCTCTTATTCAGACTGTCTTGCTACCGATGGCAATACTTGGCAGACTGTGTGTAGTTCTGTGAAGAGCCCTCACAGTGTGGTGTGTGTGTGTGTTTGGGGGATGAGCATACATGTAATCCTGTATTAATAATGTCTCTGACGAGATGAGCTTCCCCTTCTGAGTGGACACCACATTGATGAGTGTGGGGTTGTACATGCCAGCATGTAAAATAATTACACAAAAATTGATCAATTCATTTATTTGAATATACCATATATACTACATATACTTATATGCTATATTTATGTATATATATATATAATTTAAACCTACAAGGGCTTACAGTATTATCAGATTTCACACATTGCTTGAATTTTTAGCCACTTTTACATTTTCTGACATGTTTTCAGGCTGATATTTTATGAGCTAAAGTATGAACTAAAAAATAGCACTATGTCTGATAACAGTACTATTATCCTGTTCACTGACACAGGCCCTCAGGCTCATCATCACTGACAGACAGTTTTTGTCAAGTATTACATAAACGCCAACACAATCTTACTCACACTTTTTTTTGACACAGACTGACAAGTTGGAATTTGTATGGCAGGTAACTGAGGGCTAGTTACTGGGTTTCCGCACCACTCAGCACTCAGCCAACCAAATCCCAGATTACAATCGAATCCACAGCCTACCTGGAAGAATGATTGGTTATACTGATTATAATCTAATTATAGCTGAATTACCAGTAACTCGTGCATGAATTGACGCTAACACGCACATGAACCCATTTTAACTAATGCATGAATTCACGGTGACACATTCATAAATTAGCAGTAACTAATGCCTGAATTCTTGATCATTCCAGCACAAATTCAGTAATTATGGATATTAAGTTTTCCGAATATAATACAAAGTTGAATGATGAAGCATTATTTATTTTATTTAGATTTAGAATAAGAAATGTTTTTCACATTATATAGTTGTAGACAACTATAGAAACACACCATGTAATGTAGCACAGGTGCAAACATTCAGGGCGGGAACAGAAAATCACACTGGAGGGAGAACAAACAGGAAGAAGGAAGTAACCAGAAACCCTAGGACGACAAGGATTTCAAAATAAAACAGGAAATGACAAGCCTTACACGAGCATAAGACGTCACCATTTTTGAAAGAGGGTGCAAAAGTTTTATCTGTCATAATAAACCTGTCAAATATGGAAGCGCATTGCTGCCACGCTAAAAATAAAAAAATAAACAAAATAAACAAAAAACAGGGCTCGGGATCACGTTATTCCGTGACATGTTATTTCGAGGTAATTTCACATTATCGCGTGAAACTATCACATTATTTCGTGATAATGTTCACGTTATTTCGAGATACTTTTCACGTTATAATGTGAAGTTATTACGTTATTTAGTGAAACTATCACGTTATTTCGAGATAGTTTAACGTTATGACGTGATACAGAGCCCTGTTATTTTTGTTCTAGTGGCAGCAATGCGCTTCCGAGTACATCCACGTTCCCAAAATGCTCTATCGTGACGTCACAGCTTTCCCGCCCCGCCTCGTGCCACAGCAGCGGCTCTCGCTCCCTGCCTTGACAGTCAGGCAGAGGCACGACACGGGCGCTCATTGTCCCACTGGAAGGCTGTCACTCACTCCTCGCTTCCCGCCGCTTGTTCGCTCGTGTTCCGTCGGGACTGCGAGCCGCCCGGGACGGTTGTCACGGTAGAAGCAGTTTGGTGTCACAACTCGGTTCAGAGCCGCGCGTTTGTGTCACCCCGCCCGCGTGCGTGTGTTCGCGGGTCCCTGTGGCCGCTGGCGCAGCGGTGAATTTGGAGATTAGCTTGTAGCGTCGCTGCTAGATTTGTTGTTAGGCAAACTGATGTACCGAGGACAACCGAGTGATTGAGAAATTCTCCCCTTCCTCGATGGACGGGATGCTGCTCGGGTGAAACTCACTTTTACAAGGTATTCTTTGTGAATGTTGTGCTTCCGTTTTGTTTCTTTCTGTTTTGGGGTTTTTAGTTGTCTTTTTCTATGTGTTTGAACCTCGTGACCAGACATTGAACGTAACCTCCCGACAGTTGGCTCTGTCCCTCCCGCCTTCGTGTGGAAACCAGGTTCCACGCCGACCTGGTGCTAAACATTTATAATGGTTTGTTTAGATGAGTTGCCATCCCATAATATCAGAGTTGGCGTGGTAAACACAGGTCGAGACTAAAGCCAGGCTTGGCAACTTACCCTGCTTGTGTCTATGTCCTGTAATGAAAAGGCAACATGTTATTACGTGACTACTTCAATTCTACATCTCAGGAGAATCAGGTAGATTACCGTCAAGATAATTTCGTTTTTTCTGACTCTTTAGTCAGAAAACACATTCTACTCAGTTTATGGCACTACTGTTTGCTGCGTGTTTAATGCATAGTTTGTTCGTTTTTTGTGTTCAACACATATTTTGTGACAGACGCAATTCTTTGTTATGAAAACTATAACTGATACAAACTTTTACTTTTGACATTGAAGTTGTTAAAAAAAAAAAGTTGATATTTCACAGTGACGACAGCTAGCCTGTAGAAAAACAGAAGTCTGCCTTCAAGAGCCTGAGGCTAAAGTAAACTTAGGCCATAAGTTGCTTCTACAGGTTTTGTCAGGCCATTGATTTCTTTCAGGTTTTTCTTCATTCCGATGTTCATTTGGATTTTGTACTTTTAATGTATTCTTGGAAGATTATTTTCAAACAGTCTTGCACTTTATTCAGTGTTTTGTTTTTTAGCTAACATAACTGGTAAAGGAAAGGATTTATTTTTAACTTGAATTTCTCTGTGAATATTCCATGCGGTCTGTATTGGAAAGTACTGGCAGTCTCAGCTGCCCAGTGGTGACAACCAGTGTCCCTCTGAGGGATCAAACCATAGCAACATAACAAAATCCAAAGATACAGAATGAGAATCACTGACGGTTGACACATCTTTGAATGAATGTAGCACAGACCAGATCCTCTGTCCTACCCTCAAAAGACATTAATCTATTGCCATATTACATAAGAGGCCTCTGCCTTCTCTTTGTTTCACACTGTGAGTGTTGCTAGGCTCTCTCACTCAAGCTATGTGACTTTCGTGACTCCAGGAACTAACTCAGGACCTGTCAAGCAGCAAAAATCCAGGTCGTTTCAGAAAACGAAGTCATGGTGTTTGTTTTAATTTTTTGCCATTCACCCTTGACAGTCCCAGTCAGAGAGATGAGCTGGGCAGAGGAAGACTGGACCGTGGGGCTCTCCGGTCGTGTCCTGCAAAAGGTCAAGGAGCTTCAGGTTCACCATGAGCGACTCTCAAGAGAAAACAAGCAGAAGCAGCTGCAGATTGACAATATTCAAGCAGGCCTTGAAAAACAAACTGTAAAGGTATGGATAGAAATGTTTGGCTCAAAATGTATTGTGATGTACTTAAGAATATTCTGTAAAAAAAAACAAAAAAACAACAAGGCTTGAATGTGCTACACGTAACGTGTCTGAAATTGTCGACTTATTGTTAAACACAACAAGTATTAACATTTTCTCTGCTACTCCTCCATTTCACCCCTGCCCAGTTTGAGGAAGTGCGCGGGGAACTTCACTCTGTGCAGCGGGATCTCCAGGGGGTTCGAGATGAGGCCAAGGCAGCAGTGACCAGCAGGGAGCGCTTGAGCCAGGAGCTTCAGACCAAACAGGCTCAGCTGTGCTGTCTCGAGGGCCAGCTAGATGCTGCTCGCACCGTCAGCAACAAACTCACTGAAGAGGTGAAAAGGTCAGGAGGATCTGTGTTTCTTAACGTGTGTTTAGTGACTTTCACACTCGTGAAAAATTGTTAATTTCAGTATTGGATTTTTGCTTGGCATTAAACTGACCCTGGCACTGAAGGGGCAATCATTTACTTTACCAGACTTTTGTACTGACCAAACTCTTTTCCTCCACCCACCGTTCATATCCTACTCTGACAGGCTGGAGGTGGAGCTCGAGAAGCTTCAGAACAGCAGCAGGTCAGCAGATACCACCCCATTTTCTACACCATGCTGGAATACAACCTCGCCCTGGGACAACAGTGGTACATTCCGGTTAATCTATGACTTCTGTTTGCAGTGTGTGTTCATGCGGCCGGATTCTTTCTCTTATCTTATCGTTAGCATGCAGCATAGTTTGGAAAATCAAATAAAAGCCCAAAGGGCTTCGAAATTTGCGTAAAAAAAACCTCCCCCAGCTGTAGTCCGGTCCAACCCCTCGACTTTCTGGGGCCTGAGATCATTTTTGCCCTGTCCTGTCACTGAGCCAGTTGTCCTCTGTGCTGCTGCTGTTTCTGTACAGCATCACTGATCGACTTTTGGTACTAAAATCAATCCATATGCTGTGCTTTCGCCCTGCAGGAAGTAAAAAGGAGGAGAGGTCGGGACAGAGAGATGAGGGGACGAATCGTGGGTTCACCAGCAGGGTAAGCACCATGATGTTTAAAACAATTTTGTATTTTGCAGTTATTAAAGCATGCAGAGTGTCTTTTTTTTCTTTTTTTTAAAAAAGAAAAAAAAAGAAAATTATGTTTTGGAGTAATGTGAGTGCAGGCCAGTGGGGGATTTGGGAGGGTGGTGCTTTGTACTTAAGTACAGTACAGAACAACTGTCCCCAGTGTCATTGCACCCTCATTCACTGTCTTACTTACGTACTTTATGGTCTTACATGAAGAAAACAACAGCAGGTTCTGTCAGAAATTGTCAGAGCTTATTAGTGAGACCTTGTCATTTATAAATTTTGCAACAACAAAAAAAAAATGCCACTCATGTCTTTTCTCGTTTTTCCAGCAACGGCTTCATTTTTACGATGCAGCCCCATCTCCATTTTCCCAGTCAAACAAAAGCACCCCTCAGCGCCACCCATCTGACCAATCCAACGCCTCCTCCACCCCCTCGGCTGTGTTTCCGTGGGGACGCGATGACTCCAGGCCTGCACCCAGGAGACAATCCCCATCTTCTCCCCAGGCGACTGGCGCTGATGTCACCAACCGCCAGCAGGCCCAGCTGGGGCCGGGGGTCTGTGGGAAAGAGAACGACTACAGGAGAGACGCTGACAGTGAGTGTAGACGTCAGATGGTCAGTTTGGGGACGTTTGCATGTTTTGTTGTTGTTGATGTTGTTTTTTTATTTTGTTTTAAAAAACTAGTCCTTTTGCCCAGCTTCATAAGCCAGGCACCTGATTCTCATATCTCAAAGTAATTTGAGGTTCATTCGACAGAAATATAAAAGTTAGTAAAATAATACTTACAGGAGAGATTTACCATCAGCCTAATGTCAACAAGAAGACAAGTTCCAAGCCTGGGGACCAAAGTAGCCCAAGCTTTTTCTCAACTGGTGCTCCATATTGAATGAGTAAAGGCAAAACAATACTGGTCAAAATACTCTAAGTTAAAACTTATTTGTGAAAGTAAGTTTGTAAGGCCAGAAATAATATGACTGTAGTGTTTGACAGTATTATTCTCCAACAAGAAGAAAAAAATGGCCAACTGTTTTGTTTTGTTTTGGTTTTTTTTTGTTTGTTTGTTTTTGCTACAAGTCATATTTATCATGAAGTATTAGCTTGTTCATCAACCAGTGTCTTTATCAGGATTGCAGACTCGTGTGTCTTCTCTGGAGGAGGAACTGAGTGCTAAGGCTGCAGCAATCAAGTCAATTCAAAATGAACTGGCACAGAGCAAGAAAGAGCTGGCGGCAAAGGAGCTCAGTGTTCAGAGAGTCCGCGATGAGCTCAGCCGGGCACAAACTCGCATGGCCCTGGAGGGTGAACGGGTAAATGTACTAATACTCACATGGAATTAGTTCCCCCTGGCTGTGCAAGCGTGGTGCATTCCCCAAGCTATGGTGTTTTTGAGGTGAGCGGGGTGTCCCACCCCGTTTGTCAAAACATTTCAACACCATTGCAAATTAAAAACATGTTGTGCATGTTACATCAGTTGTTGCAGTCTTTTTCTATCTGGCAGCTGAAAAAATGGAGAGCTGTAAAAAAAAAATGTTTCCTTGTTCTGCTTAAACAGTCAAATAATCCAGCTGATCCAGCTCTTTAGGCAAACAATGTGTGATGCATGAGACAGCAGACTGGGTGAGGCTGCCAGTCAGCCCTTTGATTACTTCAGTCACGTGTCCTTTCAAGAGAAGCCAAAGCTAACATCCAGAAAGGATTAACTCCTTTCTGGATGTTAGAATTTCAAGCGCACCGTCTTAATCAGCATTGAATAATGAAAAGTTTGTGTGTGTGTGTGTGTGTGTGTGTTGTTCTAGGCATCGGGTGCTGAGCAAAAGCTGAAGCAGCTGCAAGAAGAGCTGAAATGTGAGAGAAAAAATGCAGAAAGCTGTAGACTGCAACACCAGCAACGCGCCAAGGACCTGGAGAAGCAACATCAGAGGGTAGGGAAGAGTTCGTCCAAGAAATGGATTCATTTACAGAAGTTCGGCTGTGATTTATTGATCGATTTGTGTTATGTTCGTCTGAATAAAAATACATTATTTCCATGGTACTTTTAAAGATATTGGTTCACATTGTGTTGTGTCTTGCCTTCAGGATCTGACAGACCTACAGAAGGAGAGGCAGTGTCTGGAGAAACAACATCAGCAGGAGATCAATAAGCTGAACCATGAGCTGCAGCAGGCCAGGACTCTTCACAACGCCCTGCAGGCACAGATTGACAAGGTAACCACGTGAGGCCACAGGATTCTTCACATAAAAACCTTTTTTCTAAGGTTATTTACATTAATTACTTAAAATCACGCCAGCCTCAGCATGAGAATATGTGTATCTAATTTTTATTTTTCCAGCCTTTCCTATTATTCTTCCTGGGTTCTATCTCCTCTTGCACTCCTGGTTTCTCCAGGGACCTGTTTTATTTTTGCCAAAAGTAAAAACCCCTTTCTCACTTTGCCTCCCACACTCGCTTCCTTCTTGACCTTGTTCCCTCTCACTGTCTGTTTCACTGCCTTGCTCTCTTGTGTTTCTGTTTTACTTCCCACCTGCTCCTCTCTACGCCTTCTCCCACTCCCCTCGGTTTCCCCCAGCGGAAAGGTTGAGCAGTGAAGGTAACGATCGCAGGACTCTGGAATGCTTTGCTCGTGGAAGAATGAAAAATAAAACCTTGTGCAGTGTTTTCCTCATTGGAGGGATATTGAGGAGGCATGTCTGCAGGGAAAAACAGATGGAAGACTTATCGAAGAAAATAAGTTGTTTTGCTCTTGTTGAGCATTTACTCTGCTAACACTGGCCGTTTAAAGCCTTACAGGTGATAACTTGTATCTGATAAGGTTCAGGGTGTAAACACACAGTTGTGCTGAATTGCATCGCACACAACATGTGAGACATTCCGCTGCTGACCACGCATGTCATTGCAACATTGCATGAAGAACAAACACTTGCATAAATTCAACCACCCCCAACATTCCAACTTTCAGCGAGTGTCCTTCCTTGATGCTCTTCCCTTTCACTTTTTTATTTCCCCTTCCGTATCCACTCTACATAACTCTTCCCTCCCAGGTATTAAGTCATAATATTTCTGTTTCTCAGTTGTCTCTACAGAAGCAGGCTTTGGATAAAGAGTTGGACACGCACAAAGAGAAGCTGAAGTGGACAGAGGGGCAGCTGAAAGAGAGTCAGAAGAAAGAAACACAGACACAAGCCCAACTGACGGTAACCCTCTGTCACCCCCACCAGCCCCTCGCCCACACACACACACACATGCTGTGTTGATGTAGGGTGTGGCCGGTCAGGGACTGTGTGCATTAACTATTTAGAAGCTCTGCAGCAAATATTCAGTCACCTCCATTAATTTTTTAAAGACCTTTGATTGTCATCAGTTATAGATTTAAAAAAAAAAAATGAAATCTTGTTGCAAAAATACAAACACTGTAGCTGCAAGTTTGAAAATAGTATATTGGGGAAGAATTCATTAAACTGAGTTTAAGTTAATAAATTAACTCTGTCAATGTACATGTTCCTAAATATGGAATCTTTTCTTGCATTAGGAAGCGCTGCACAAGGCCGATGCCACAGCTGTCATCCTAGAGCAGAGCAGAAAGAAAGAGCGGACCTTGGAGGAGGAGAGGAAGAGGCTGGCAGGCGAGCTCAGCGACGCACTCCGTATCGTCAAAGAACTACAAGGTGAGGGTCACTCATTGGTAGTTATGTAATCAGAATAATTCCTGTTTATTTATTATTTGCTAATGCAATTTCTTGATCAAGGTTTAAGACAGTGTTTCTCAAAGTGGGAAAGTGGGTGGCGCGCAGAGTCAAGTCTGGGGGGGGGGGCGCGCGAAACACCGGGCGGGAGGGAGACGGGGCGCCCGGGGGAACTAATATTTTCACGTCGGAACAATTAACAAAAAGTGTTCAGTAGGTTGTAGCTAAGATAAACGCTGCACCGTACACAGGATGGACAAATATTTGACAGGGACGAAAAGAATAATTCAGGAGTCCGGTGGTGGCCACTGTTCTTTGTTGTTGGCCACTTTTGGCTGTAGAATCGTTGCGCGGCTTGTAGTTCACGCCTGACTTGAAGCGGAATGCACCTCTGCGGCCGGCTCACGATCAGCGATCGTTTCGGCGTCTGGTCTATTTTATATTTTATGCGCGAGCCGCGAGCGAAAAAGCCAGAGGACAATGAACAGTTTTCAAGCGCTGATAGAACGTAAGCAAACACCTTTGCATCAGTGCGTGATCTACGCCGCGACTGACGCGATATTATGGCTTAAACGCACGCAACGCTCAACGTCATCCCGTGTGGCAGGTAGAAAATGTGATGTTGTCGAATGATGTTGTTGATGTGGTCAATTTCATCAAAACAAGACCCCTGAAAGCGCGGCTATTCTCTGCACTTTGTGAGGAGATGGGAGCACAACATAAAGCTGTGTTGTTTCACAGGGAAGCCAGGATGGTGGATGTTACCAAAGTGGTTTGCCAAAAAAAGTTATTTGCACAGCAGAAAAGTGAAAGTATTGAGAGTAGTGAGAGTATTCTTGTTTAAAAAGTAATGTTCAGGATTTGATTTCACAAAGAGTGATTTGCTAAAGTTGTTTATTTGTACAAAATAAATTATTTCATAAATGAAGAGAAAAGTGAAATGAATGTTCATGATAAAAAAAAAAAAGTGTTGGTTTTGATATCACAAAAAGTGGTGTGCCAAAGGTAAAACATTATTTGCACATTTATGTTGTTTCAGTGAATTTGAAAAGAAATATTTTGTCACCACTTTGACTTTTGGCGAGGGGGGGCATGAAAATCTTTCTTCCTACAAGGTGGGGCGTGACAGAGAAAGTTTGAGAACCACTGGTTTAAGAAGAGAGATTTTTTTCTTCACCGAGAGTTGTGATGAAAGCAGAGCAGCAGGGCAAGTTCCCACAGACTTGACACAGTAATTGTTGAAGATGGTGCTTCCTGTTGATATATTTGTGCTTTTGAGTTTCCTGTCCATTATGGTAAAGGGCACAATACTATCTCTGAACACTCATTCTGCTGCCCCCTTCTGGTCAGTGTTGTAGTTTTTATTTTATAAAATGAGGATATGACAAATTCCTCTGTGTATCATTTCTCTTTATGCAGTTATTTTTAGTAATGTTCGTATTCTGATGTGTTTTTTTTTTCTCTCTTTCCACCAGAACAAAAAGCTGCAGCAGCGCCCCCTGTGCAGCCTGTCCAGTTCTGCCCTGTTGGACAAAGCTTCTCACCTCAACCTTCTTCCTCACGCCACAGCAAGTCGTCTGCTGCCTCGGCCGCCAAGCAAAACAACGCAGAAATCGTGGAGAAGAATCAAGTCAAGATTTCTTCATCTTTTGACAGAGAGCCAGGAGAGGGCATCGACTCGGAACAAATCACTGACTATGTCTCCTCGCACTCTGAATGTCCGCAGAGGGTTGGAGACACAAAAAGTGATGCGGAGGTGAACAGGACTAAAAATGTGGCTAAAGACGGTGAAATCTGTGGAAAAGATGAAACGTCTACATTTGATCGTGGAGACTTTAGTTCCTCTCAGTCCACTGCTGAAGTCCTCAGCTGCAGCAGGTCGCAGTGTTCCGAGCCGGCTGCAGAGAAACTCAAACTGGAGAACGCTGCGCTGCGTTCCGAGCTGAAAGATGCCCGGGAGGAGCTGCAGAAGCGACTCGACGACTTGGAAGTCCAACGCCGCGCCGAGGCAGAGGCCCGCACCCGACTCAAGCAGCTCAGCCGCAAACACGCCAACCAGTCCGTGGAGAAGGACGAGCAGGACAAGGAATGGAGGGAGAAGTTGGAGAGAGAGAAGGCCGAGGTGGAGAAGCTGCGGAAGACGGCGGCTGCGTTGCAGGCGGAGGGTCTGAGAGAAAAAGAGCCCAGACAGAAGAAAGATGGTACGGCTCAGGAGGAGGAGAGAAACAAAGCCCTCGAGGACCGTGAGAGTGAAATGATGGAGCTCAACATCCAGCTCAAGAAGCAGCTGGCAGAGGTGAAAGGCCAGTTGGCTCTGGAACGGGACGAGAGGGAGAGAGAAGCGAACGAGAGGCGTCGACAAGCGGACGCCGACGGCGACGTCGCAAAAGAGCTGACAACGAAACTGGCGGCGCTCCAAGCCGAGTGCGAGGAGCTGAGGAGCAGCACGCGCGACGTCTCGCCGCAAGACGCCAAGCTGTCGGCGACCAACAGCCCGCTGATGTATCTGACCCTCTGCGACGATGAGCTGGACGCCAGCTGGACTCCCGGCGAGGGCAGCCTGCTGCCGTCACCGGAGCAGCACCTCCTCTTCTGCCAGGCCGCCAACCAGCGCAACACGCTGGTGTCTCACGCCGCAGCGCATCTCATCCAGGGAGATGTCACGCTGATCGATCTAGACGTGTCGGGGTCCCTCACGTCAGAACACACACAGGAACCTTCTGATGTCCAGCCAGAGAGGAGAGACTCCCCAGCGGCGGTGGCTCGCCTCCTGAAGGAGAATACCAGGGAGGCGGAACGCGCTAAACAGTACCAACTAAAGTTTGAGGCCCTCCAGAGCCAGGTAAATGCTGTCTCATTACAGGAGTGACTACAAGTCGTGAAAGTCGGTGACTAAAGCAAATGAACAATAACCCAAGAAACTAGTTTCATTTTGTTTTTAAAACTGAATCCTAATTAAAGCTACATATGTCACATAAACCATTTTTAGTCAAACTTTCCTTGTCCGCCTCTTGTCTTAGGTTCTCACTGGAAATGCTCTGCGTGCTGCGCATCTGTGATGGTTGTGTCGACTCAGTTGTTTTTGACAATCTTCCCTTTTTTAATCTGCCTTCTCAGGTGACACTCCAGACCAAGCAGCTGACCTCGGCCTTCGACAAGCAGTCTCGCCACATCTCCGGCCTTTTGGCTGAGCTGCGGGAGAAGGAGAGTGCCCTCCGCAGCCAGGAAGAGGAACTGCAGCGCTCCAAGCAGGAGCTTGATGCATTCAGGGCCCGCAAAGCTGGAGACGACCAAAGGAGAGAAGAGAGGACGCTGAAAGAATCTGACACAGAGTCAAACATAGGTCTACAGGAGATTCCTCCCAGCTCGCCTCACACTAATGCACAAGAACTACTTAGTGACAGCGAAGCAGCATCATCTGACAATCAGCTTTCAGGCATAAAAGGTGAAGTGGAAGCAGACGTGACTGCAGAACTGCTTTCTCTGCGCCAGGAGAATCCGCTGCTCCAAAAGAAGTTGTTAGACTTCAATGCTTCAAAAACCAGCGCCTCACTCACACCTGTTGATGACGGGAACCAAGAAAACCAAGACCAGGCGAAGCAGAACCCAAGTACCGGTCCTGCTCCTCCCATCTTGGATCAGTGGGGCGAGCCAGCGGACGTCTCCGGTGTTGTGACGAGCTGTAAAGAAGAGTCAGAAAGGGAGGAAAGGAGCACAGAAGAAAGGGTGGAGGCAGGGTGTCAACCTCAGCTCATCCAGCTACAGCAGCAGGTACTCATCATGTTCACACTTGCACTTATTAAATCATTTGTCAAACATTTTGGTCTTTAGAAGTAAAAACAACAAAAAACAAAACGATAAAAAACACAGTACATTCAGTCAGAGAAGTAAAATATTATTGTGAAGGTTCATGTACAAAGGCGTGGTTTTGAAAATGCGTTGTACGCTCAGTTCAATCTGCCATGTCCTTCCTCATTTGTCCAGGTGGTGGAGCTAAAGAAGAAGCTTAAGGCCTTGTCTGCAGAGAGCCAGCAGCAGGCCGAGGAACTGGCAGTGTGGCGACTGGCCTCCCAAACGGCTCCTATATTTGACCTGCAGGATGAGACCTCTATCCTCAGCCAAGACCATGAAACAACACCGAGCCCAGGTGGTCCGACCTCCACCGCCCAGCCGCCTCCAGCAGCTGTCCAGAGAGTCTGTGGGAGTTTGACAGTCGTCAGGGAAGATGAGTTGCTCCTCTCGTGCTCTTCCAACAAACTGCAAGGACACATCGTCTTCTCCAGGTAATGCATTCACTCAGGGAGCAGCAATAGTGGCACTCTTGATGCAAATTTGAAATTGTAAACGTACCAAGAACTGGACGTCTGCACTGGTCTTCCATTTTCTTTTCTTGCTTCCAGACTGCAGCAGAGCAACATTGCTCAACCTTCTAAGAAGAACACAACACTCCAGGGACACACTTGGGATGTTGCAAAGTTTGACAAGGTGATTTTGTTATTTAAATCTTAATTCTTTCCAAGCTTTTTTACTTTTTTGCCATGAAAAGTCCTGATTTTGTGTCAAGAATTGGTGCCTGTGTTGCAGTCCTGTTATCTGACGGTTGTTTTATTTTCTTGACTCAGGATCTTGAAAAAGAAAACTGGGACATTAATTGCCTGTCAGACGGCTGTGAGGAGCAAGAAGAAGAAGCAGAAGCAGAAACAGACACAGATTTTGTTCCACCTCCATTTGATCCAAAGAACACCAAAGCAGCCGAGTCTCCAGCGGGAAATCCTGAGGTCAAACATGCATCTGAGGCGTCCAACCAAATCACCGCATCCAGCGAGCAGGCAACTGGAGACATGAGGCCGGTGATGAGCAGCGTGGGCAGTCAAACCGAGGACGGTCCGTGTCCTCCGAGCGCAGCGGCGGCGGCGGCCGTCCAGCTGGTCAGCGCGGCCACGCAGACGGAAGAGGAAGAAGACGGAGGAGTGGAGGAGGAGTTGGTAGAGTCTCCTCCTCTGTCTCCCGTCCTGCCCCCGCCTGCGGGGACGGAGGCCGACGCCAGGATGCTGCTGGCCGGCTCCTTCCCCATCCCCGCTGACCCGGCGCGCCTGGCTGAGCGGATCCGCCGCAACAGGACGCAGCTGTCGGCCGCCTTCGACGACACCGAGTACGAACCCTACGGGCTGCCGGAGGTCGTCATGAAAGGTGAGTTTCATTAGAAAAAAGTTGACGGCGGAGAAAAGAGATGAAGGACCCAGGTGTAAATTAGATGTGTGCAATTCTTGTGTTCCAGTCGCCTGCCAGTTATTTAGTATATGTGAGTTACACAAGCCAGCAGGCTGAACAGAACTTTCTCTCTGGGTCCTGCAGGCTTCGCCGACATCCCCAGCGGCCCGTCGTGTCCCTACATCGTACGCAGAGGTCTGCTGGGCACCGTCGTCTCCGTCAGCCACAAGGACCTGGACCAGGAGACGGACTGAAGTCCATCTGCAGGTAACTTCCACGGAATGTTGTTTCTCAACTGGCGGTTCCCGACCCAAAAGTGAGTCGCGGAGCTTTTTTGATCAGGCCGTGGCTTCGTGGCCAATTTCCTATTTATAAAAAATTTTGTTATGTTATGTTAAAATACTTTATATATATCTATGGAGAAAATGTTGGTTATTCATTTTGCAGGACACAGTTCAATACTTTCAATAATTTATTGACTGGAGATGATAGAAAGTGGGCTCGCATTTTTATTTTTGTGGAATACATTTGAGTGCTGTGAAATAAATTTGGGTTGTGACTTCATGATAAGTGAAAAAAGTGTGGGTCCACCAGTTGAGAAGCACTGCTCTAACATAACTAAACGATAAGCGGCACTGAAACCTCCGTCTGAAAGCGAATCTCATGTCGGCGATGTTTCTTAACTTCAGAGGTTCAGATTTCGGTTCAAATGTTGAAACCGTCTGACGTTCTGATTTTGCTTGTTTGCAGTTGAGTGGGAGATGATGGCTGTCACTATGGAATTCTGAAAACACAGCCTACATTGGGAGAAGACGCCCCTCCACCACCAGCACCAGCACCCAGATACTCACTGGTTCCTTCTCTAATTGCTGTGTGTAGAGTTTGTTTGTTTTTCTTAGTGCATCAAGCAGCAGGTTTAGTTACACGGGCAGTGATGTGAAGAATGACTTTTCTGCATTTCTGTTAACAGACTTTTCCAAAAGTCATTTTCTTTGGTTTTTATTAATATTATTTAATAACTAATTGGCTATCAGGTTTTCCCCCAATCTGAATGAGTGCCTTGCTGCTACTTTTATAATCAAGTTCTTCTCTAGGTTGGGTTGACTTGTTTTCAAAGAAGGTGAAGAAGCCAACAGAGGCCTGGAGGTGGAATGTGAATTTTTTTTCATTATTATTATTATAATAATTTTTTAATTTTCCAGGTGGCATTTTTTTTTCTCTGAACACTTGAATTAGTTCAAGTTTCATCTGCTGCGGATGCGAACACGCATAGCTGCATTTTTATATCACTGTTTAACCGTACACACGTGCGTGTGTGTGTGTGTGTCAGTGTGTGTGTGTGGGAGAGAGAGTGAGCGAGGGGCGTGCATGCCTACGACTCGGTGTAACCTGCGCTGCTTTCCGCTCCATGTATGGTGATGCACGCTGAGCTCGTCTGTCCTCCCGCTGCTTTGCCTCCGTCTTACATTAATGAGCCCTTAATGGGCGGCGGCTTCGAGATGAATTCGACCAAAAAGGAGCTTTGTAAGTTTTATTTTATGAACAGTTTGAGAAACGGTGGTGTTGCCGGTTACACTTGATAGGAGGTTATTTTATTTCTTGGTCTAACTTTGTTTCCTCGCACGTGCGATGCAGTTTTGTAAACACCGGGAGCCGCTTTGTTTGCAGACGGCAGCCTGTGCGGAGACGTTAGCGGCTGATGCACAGTTTGTGTTGTGATTGTGAGCGTCTCGTCTCACGCCACGTGTTACGTTAGTTTGAACGCCAGCCAGTCGAAATTCCCAAAGCGTTTCTCCTCGACTTTAGCTCACCAAGTTTACAGCGCGGGAAGTTTACACACTTGATCCAAATGATTGAATGATACCACTGATGCCTATATGAAGTCTTATGTACTGCTTTATATTTGCAATGAGCTACTTTGTGGACCAGTCGAGCTTTGTTCAGGGACTGGAGGAGGTTTTAAATTTCCCCCCCTTCCCTTCCTCAAAGCATCAGTTCCTAAACACAGTGTTCCCCACTCTCATTATTAATCATTGTGAACTCCTACATTTACCAAAGATGAACCTTTGGAATAAATTGAATAATTTTTTCCCCCATGAATCACCCCCCCCCCTCCCTCTCTGGCACGCAAACAACTAAAGTTCTTACAGCTTTTGCGGTGAAGTTTGTTCTCGGCGAGCAGCCAGAACATCAGGACCACTAGGGAGCTGAGCTGATTAGAATGGGATCGGTCAACATCAAAGCGGAGGACATTTCAGACACTGCAAAGCCCCCTTGACAACAACGTCAACTCTGAAAATTGTTGAGAGTTCTGCCGCTGTGTCAGTGGCGTTAGGATCTCGCCCTGAGGTCAGCTGCATAACCTTCCTCCCGGAGGTTCCACACTCGGTCCTGTGGTATCCGGGCTGACCCGGTCCTACTCGGTGGTGGGTGACGTGGTGGCCTGCGCCAGTGCCTGAGGGCACGCTCCTTCTGCCACTTATTTGGATTTCTCCAGTTTCTCTGGAGGCCTGGCTGCCAGCACGTGACTGAGTGCCTCAGCGCAGCGGTAAGTGCTCCAGCCGGCGCTGCCCTCCAGTGTTCTAAGGCTTGAAAAGGGAGAATATGTGTTAAGAAATGTTACTGAGCTTTCTTAGTTTTTTTTTTTTTTTTTTTTTCACAGTTTTTAAAAATTCAATCTGATTTTAGTGAATTAAAGTATTGGGTTTTATGTATTTTTTTCCTTGCATTTTTAGTTTGAGAAGGACCCATTATTCTTATTGTGGCTCAGGGTTTACTAGTAAGAACAGTGTGGACTGTTACTGCCCTGTTACTGCCCTGATTTAATGCCTTTGCGCCCACACACACATTGCACACACAGTTCTTGCCCTTTTCAGCTGCCTTAATATCTCTGGGATCTGTAGTCTTTTGGCACTGATGTAGGATCTTCAGATTGTGACTTATTTATTTGTTATCTTGTTCCAGACATTGTAGTGTAAATGTGTACACGTTGTGTTACTGGCTTGAATAAAAAAGGCTTTCACAGGCTCTCACTTCCTCCGGTGTCCTTCTTTTAAATTGGCCAAACATGATCACAATCCGTCTTTGGGTTTTACTCTCACTGAGACTGTAGGGGATTTTTTTTTTTTTTTCTGCTTGACAATTAAGTCTAATTGAAGAAAGCCTCAAAGTGTTTAAGTGGAATATCTTGGCTTCATCATGTAAGTATTTCCGCTATTTCCAAGTCCTCTTCCTTTGGCTCTCTTCGTCCTGAGCAAGTCGTTCAGGAGGTTCCGAACGTTTTCAAGTAGCAACCTCGGATCAAAGGAAATATCAGGCCACCCGGTCCCTCCCCTCATGATGCTCTCCCTCCTCAAGTCAAGTTTTTAAAAGAAAAAAAAAAAAAATCAAAGGGGCCATTACTCTGACTTTTAAGAAACAAATGTCTCCTTTTACTTCCCCAAAAGACGTGGACGAGGATTTAGAGAGCGGAGACCCCCCCCCCCCCCACTCCACCCTCCTCCTCCCTGTATCTCCTCCTGCACACACGCAAAGCGGCTAAGGAAACTCCAGGGCCTCCGCACTTCCTCTACAGTGACGGGACTTCATCACACTTGCATCGCGGCAATGCTCTTCCTCCTCTTCCTCCTCCTCCTTCTCCTCCTCCTCCTCTTCATGCGCTCACAATCTGCTCCTCTGTCAGAGTGATGTAGAGGCACGAGAACAGGGGGAACACCTTCCATGGAGAAAACACATGCACATCCACAACACTTGCCCACATCCACTCTGAGGCAGAGCACCGAGACGACACGCAGCGACAGACCAAGTTGGATAGCAGCGTTTCTCCAGACCGAAGGTAAGACTTCTTCCTCATGTGGCTCTCAAACCCTGTGAGGAATCATCTTTCATCAAGATGTTTTCTTTTTTGTTGTTGCATGCAACGTGTTGCTCGCTGTTTATCCCTCACTTTTCCAGGCCGGCTCTCCAGAATCCCGCACTGTTCTCTGAACTAGTAACGACAACTGAAAAATGCCAAAGTTGATCATGTTTCTTAAAGCAGCATGATGTGACATTTTTGCGTGTGTTTGTTCTTTCCAGCTTCTCTGCGGACTCCTCGCTGTCTCTGTCGCTCTGAACGCTCCTCTCATCTCTGAGGATAATTCTGCCCCCAGAGCGTAAAAACCAGAGAACAAGACTTGTGACATGTGATCCCCCTCTGACGTCAGAGTCGATTAACGTAAAAAGAGATGAAAACTATGTCTGAGGATAATTACATCTAAAGGAGCTTTATTAGCGGGCTGACAGACTTGACTTTTGTCTCTTTGGCTGACAAACAGGCCGACAAACTTCTTTTTGTCAGCAGGTATTATGTGATCACAGTTTCTGAAACCCATCATTGTACAGAGACTTTGGTTTTATTATTATAATTATTGTGATTAAAGACCCCAAGAAAAGAAAGAACCTGTACGTCTGATATTAGAGAGTGCAAAACTGAGATAAAGCAGAAACATACTGAGGCGGTTGATTAGTCTTGGACTCGACTCACATGTTTGACGGAGAATCGAAAACACCACAGTCATCCGTAGTTGCGTAATGTATTTATTCATGCCATTTGTGTAATAATCGAATGGGTTAAAATTCTCGTTTTACAGCGGCTAAAAGAACGAAATGTGTTTTTCAAATGTATGATTTCTTTCCCAAAGGCTGGGAAATTAACACTGTTTGCCCTCCTGCAGTAAGACAGATTTGTTAGTAACACGTAATGGTTTTGTGATTAGATTTCAGGGGGTGCCAGCGCAGGCGGCAGTCATCGTTGATTTAGAGGCACATGACTATGAAGAAGACGACCACATGAGCCTGAGATCTTTCTATTGGACCGTTGTAAGTAAAAAAAAAAACACACCTCTTTTGGTAATGTTGGAATTTTGTTTTTTTATGCTCTATCAAGTTTGTGGAGTAGATCTAAAAAGCAATTTGCGGGATCAGCAAGTAAAGCATAATTTCTTCAACTTCTTCATAGATTTTAGGCCTTTTTTTTTTAGCACCTGTAGGTCCCTGATGACCCTCATGAACAATAGGGAACTAATGCGATTAACAAAGTCCACAGCATGAACTTACAAAAGTGTTTTTAATGGTTGAGACATTCAGTATTTTGTCCATGTGTAACAATAGCACACTGTTGAGAAGAAAAGCCCATTAAAAACAACATTTGGTGTGACAGAGTTGTTACGCTTGAGTCTCGATAAGAAGTCCAACAGAAGACAAAACGTAACCAGTTTCACTCCCACACCTGCTTGAATGTAAACCAGAAAATAACTTGTGTGTTCCTCCTCCTCTCGGAGCCCCCTGCTCCTTTTCAAACAGCTTCTCCTCATGATTAATTTCCCCACCTGCCCCACTGTTTAGCTTGAGATTGGATCACCGCCCATCCGCTGCAGAGCTGCTCTCCGCAGAGCCTGACCCCCCAACGCCTCCCTTCCTCCTTCCCTCCCTCTTTCCCCCAACCCCCCCCACCCTATCTAAGTAAAATATCAAAATACGACGGCGTGGGGTTTGTTTTGCGATAACTAATAATACCTCGCAGTGTTAAAGCTCGGAGCAGAGAGCAGGACTGTCCACACAAACCCAAGGCAGCGGTCCATTAGTGCAGAATGCTCACAGACTCTGGGAAATCTCACAGCGTTGTCATAGTCAGCTTTGAGCCACCAGGGCCCGCTGACCCAGAGCAACAAGTCCTCTGTGTGTGTGTGTGTGTGTGTGTGTGTGTGTGTGTGTGTGTGTGTGTGTGTGTGTGTGTGTGTGTGTGTGTGTGTGTGTGTGTGTGTGTGTGTGTGTGTGTGTGTGAGCGAGCGAGCCTCCAAAGTAAACACGGTTCAAAGGGACGCGCTGAAGACAATCATAAATATTTTTCCATCAATTTTTGTATGTATATTTAGAGTCTCGGGATGAGTCCCTCCCTCGGACCTCTGCTGATAAAGTCGTTATTTTGTAAAGTCTGATTTAATGCAAGTCGAAAAAAGGGTGAAACATCGTCGTTTATTAAAATGGGGGTGGGGGGATAGCTGCTGGTACCGGTTCTTGCTTGTATATAACTGGTTTTGCTTTTTTCTCCACCTTGTCTCTCCAGTGAAAAAGAAATTGCAACAAGGAATATTTTTCAGTCACCTGGTCTGCGTAGCCTTAACATGGGATGAGCTCCTGACTCAAGGTACGGTCTCTATCAGTATTCCACTTACAAAGAGTATTTCTATTCCATCATCAAAATAATCTGAGAGTTCAAAGGCAGAGTGACACCCTGGACAAGTCGCCAGTTCATCACAGGGCCTAAAAGAATAAATACAAAATCAAATATAACGCTTCACTGAAAGCGAAGATTTTCTACAAATTCTATAAATGGACTCCAGGTCAAGGTGAAGTTTTTGCAGGCTTTACATATCTCAGTTTCTCTAATGGTAGGAAAGATAGTACATCCCTTAACCAATGCAGAATTGAAGGGGCCAAATTTGATTTCCAGTTATAAAGTATAAGTCTGCATGCGAGCAGGGAAGCAAATGCTAAAACATTTGTATTTGCTGAATTTCTTTGATTTCCTTGCGGGTTACGCTGACTCCGACAACAGGAGGTCTATTTTAGCTGTTCTCGCACAGCAGACATGTAAAGAGCTTTTTAAGTTACTGTACAGACAAGATGACTGCCTAACTATGAAAAGGCTGCAACTGTATATATAAGGATAAGGATGGTCACGTTTTCCCAACAAAGATTTCAGCGGTGGGCAAAACAATGAACGAAATGTTTTGTTTTTTTCCTCTCATATTTTTTCCTCTCTGAACTGAGACTGTTTCAACCAGGTGTTTCCTCCTTTCTCCGTCTCATTAATGATAAAGAGTGTTCAGTGTCTCTCAGGCTTCTCATTTCACACGTTTCCACGCTGGCGCTCGCAGCGCCTCTCTGAAGGAACTTCCTGTTTATAGCGAGCCACATCCTGACTGAAGGTCTGACCAGACCCTGGCCCCCAAGCTCGGACCCCCGACCCTGGAGGAGCAGGGCGGTCAGCGGGGAGGAAAATGCGGTGCCCAACCCTCCTGGCCCTACTGACCGGGGTCATACTTTACCTGGTGATGGGGGCGCTTGTTTTCAGCGCCCTGGAGTCGCCCAACGAGAACAAGGCGTACGAAAAGCTGCTGGATGTCAAGCACACCTTCCTGGGTAATGAGACCTGTGTCACTGAGCTGGACTTTCTCAAACTAGTGAAGGTATCAGACACAACAAACATCCTCCCACTGAACTCACAGTTTATGTTTCTTTCCCCCCCCCCGCGTTATGGTCTTGATAGTCTTTTTTTTTTGGTAGATGTTTATGCACAATATGTTGGTATTTTTGTATGGAAACCAAAACAAAGAAAAACAATCATAAAACATAAAATTGACCTTTAGCTTTCCTCGCACCACCTCCCATCCCTTTGGTAAGGGTCCCATGTTATGCAAATTAAAATTAAAATTTCCTAACAATATCGTGCATCTCCACTCTGTGAATGAACTCCTCAGAAATGAGAAAAGCCTGTTGTTCACTTATTCTGCTTTATTGACTTTTCAGAAAATGTGTGATATAACAACACAGTTCTGGAAACCTGTCCTTTGTGATGTCATAAAGGGCACTTGTACCTTCCGAAGGTTAGTAACAACAAATCCAGTCAGCAGTTTGTTCCGCTTCAAGGCCCTGCGTAATTCTAACAAAGTATCAGTTGTAGAAGGAAATTGTAAAGAGGGGGCTGGATGTGCTGAGGTCTATGAGAGAGATTTAAACAACATATTTATTATTATTGATACGTACACTGGCGTGATGCTGTGCTACTGGAGTCTGGGATGAACAATGAAGATTGATGGTTTAAAATGAACTCATGACTATTGTTTTCAGCCATAGACTCGTTCAGAGTACTTTTACTTACAATTTTTTTCATCAATTTTTATTCAGTGATGCCATTCCTCACTGATGCCACACTGCTCCAGTCTACATACAGGCCAAATCTATCACAATGACGAGGGCAGACATTGCCGCTCTGTTCTCTTGTATTTTGTCTGTTTGCCCTTGTTGAACGTTGCATGAATACAGAGTGAGTCACTAACTAGAGGAGAGGCAGCCGGTCGAAAGGCCTTTAATTAAACAGCGTTTTCACCACATGCAAGCTTTGATATCCGTTCAAGGAAAATATCTATAAACATATTTACTAGATTCTTACTCACCTTCTTGTATTTTGTTTTTATGCTACTGCATTTTGGGGTTAATATCATACTTTTAACCCTACTATTGTTGATGGCAAGTTAATAGTTGCTTTATTGCTAGTTTATTTTTGCATTTTGAAACTTGAATGTTTGAATTAACACTTAAAAATGTTTTTTTATCAATTACAAAAATACATATTATTTTAAAACAAAACTTGAACTTTTGATGTGATTTTTTTTGGATGAAATGTATTTTAACATGAGTCATATTTTAACAAGTCATCCTACTGACTTGTGTTGTGGTGGTTAAATAGAAACCTTTCTCCACAGGAAGTGAAGTCTGCGGTGGAAGCGGGCCTGGATGTCACCAGCCTGTCTGAGAACGTCACCAGCCACTGGGACATGTCCTCCGCTGCCTTCTTCTGTGGTACCATCATCACGACCATCGGTAGGGGAACACCCCTCCTCAGGCTGCGCTATGACTGAACATTTCTTTGACGTTAAGGCGGCTTTTTTTCAAAGATGAAATAACTGATAAATGAAGAGAACAAAGTTTCTATGGAATCACTTGGAAGGGAGATGTGATTAAAAAAAAATAGTTCATCTTTTCTTTGCAACACAAGCAAGACTCAAGCCAACACACTGGCTACAATACAGCACTGTTTTACGCCTTTCCTTTATGTTTAATGCATTTGGAATAATTTCCCCTAATGCAAAAAATCACATCTGAACTGGTGACAGAATTTGCTTGTAGACTAGTGGAGGTTCATCAAAACCCTCAGTTTCAACAGCCTTTCAGAAAAATAAATGTGGGCATGTTCGCAGGTTTTGGCAACATGTCACCCCGGACAAAGTATGGCCAGTTGTTCTGCGTGTGTTACGCCCTGGTGGGGATCCCGATGTTTGGTATTCTGCTGGCTGGAGTGGGTGACCAGATGGGCACCATTCTGAGAAGAGCTGTGTCCAAGATTGAGAACTTCTTCTTGGTGAGAATGGTCCGTCCTAGCCCAGAACCAACCCTGTTACTGGAAGTACGCTTGTAATATATGCTTTAGACTTCAGATTTTTGTGATAGCAGAAAAGTCCCATCTGTATGTGAGGCTTTTTTGTTGTTGTTCAGAACAAGAAGACAGATAGAAAACAAAATCTCAACATGTATGAAAATCAGGGAAAAAGGTCTGACTGTAGGGAAACATGTAGGGAAGACAGTTCTATGGTAGCTTGGTGTGAAAAATAGTAATATAAAATTTCAAAATGTTCAAAGAATTGTGAAAAAAGTCATACTATATATACACTGTTGGTTTTTTCTTCTTCCGCAGGGGCCAAAAAATGAATAGTCCCAGATTAGTGCAAAACTCACTGGGATGACTGTTCGATGATAGTTAAGCATGAAAAAGAGTCATAGAATGCAAAATCTCAACATGTCTGAAAAGGGGAAAAAGTCACACTATACACTGTGGGTTTTTTGTAGGGGCCAAAAAATAAAAAGTCCCAAATCAGGCTGAGATTCACTCACATATTCATGGGGAAATGTCTGTTTTCTCCTCTCAGAAGCGCAAGGTGAAGCCGACCACCGTGCGAGTGATTTCGGCGGTTCTGTCCATCCTGCTGGGTTGCCTGGTCTTCCTCGCCCTGCCTGCGCTCTTCTTCCAGAAAATGGAAGAGTGGTCGTTTTTGGAGTCACTGTATTTTGTGGTGATTACTCTCACCACCGTTGGCTTCGGGGACTATGTACCAGGTACTGGCACACAAAGCACATACAGTATGTCTGTGAAGGTTCTCAGTTATCCAGGTCATCTGAAGTTAGAAGGGTTAACTTAGGGCAACTGGACTTGTTCTTGTGATCTTGAAGACGTTTTGCCTCTCAACGCTTTTATTTTGCGAAAAACTGTAATAGAAACACAGCTACTGTGATGACTCAGCGGAATGCAGAAAATGAAAAGCCTCCTTTTCCACTTTTCTTTGTGCTCAGGTGGAGGTCACAATAGCAAGTATTTCAAGCTCCTGGTCTTGACGTGGATCGTGTTCGGTCTGGCCTACTTCGCCTCTATCCTCACCATGATCGCCAACTGGCTGAGGGTGCTGTCCAAGAAGACCCGCGCTGAGGTGAGACATCAGTGAAAAGAGGAGGAGGAGGAGGAGGAGGAGGAGGAGGAGGAGTCCATTTTGTCTTTGCTACTTCACCGTCTCTCCTTCTCTCTGACACTGAGCAGATGGAGGAGTTGAGAGCTCACGCCACCGACTGGACCCAGAACATCCAGAACATGTCGAAGGACTTCCGCATCCCGAACCCCCTGGAGTTCAACGACCCCTTCCTCCTGCAGCGCCGGCGTTGGAAACGCAGCGAGCGCCGCCGCATGCGCCGAGGCGCCCAGGTCACCCTGGGCCACTGGGCTCGGGGAGGGTCGACCAACGGGCACCTGCCCAACCGCTGGCCCGGCCTCTCCAACTCCATGAGCCAACTGGAGACCCACTCTTCCCTGGAGAGGTTGGGCCCGGTCAAGGTGGCACAGGGGAACGGCGCCGGAGTGGGAACCATCCCCAGAGCGGTAGCGGGGTTGAAGCTGGACGCTGCCCCCGCAGGCCTCCAGATGGACTGCAGGATGCTCCCTCACCTGCTGGCCCGCTCCTTCTCCGTGCCCGTGGCCCGCTCCACCTTGGAACTAGATTCAGGGAGCGCGGTGCAGGACGGCTCGCTCTCCGGGTTCGAGTCTCCTTACGAATCCGGCTCGGACACCTCGTCCATCTTCTCGTCCTTGTGGGCGCTGCACAAGATGCAGCCCCGGCTGACCGTCAGCAGCGTGGAGCAGGGAAGAGCCAAGGGTGCGAGCTCGGCCCAGGAGAAAAGCCATTCGGTTCCGTACGTGAAATACAAATCAGGATCGAGCACGAGCCTCAAAAAGGAGCCGGCGCCCGACCTGCTCCATCACCCCTCGCTCCCATCTTTCATCTCCTCCTCCTCCCCCTCCTGCCATCCCGTCGTTCTCCCCTCCTTCCCCCTCCACATGGCCTCCTCGGCCAACTGCCAGCTGCTGGATTTCTTCGGGGAGAACCTGGCGTACATCGACGAGTCCTCGGACACCATGAGCGACCGCGTCCAGCCGGCGGCCAGCGAGGAGAGGAGGAGAAAGCCACGGAAGCCCAGGAGGAGCATGAGGAGGCACGTGTCGGACAGGTTGAGGACGGCCGAAAGCAACAACATGCGGCCACCGTCGAATCCCCCGACGCCTCCTCCCGACTCCTCCGAGTCAGACGACCAAAGGGGCGAGCCCTTCCTGCCGCAGACGTAGTGGCAGCTGTGGGCTGCCGGCAAACTTAGAACTGCCTCTACCGGTTTACCAGAGAGCTCGCCGTTGTGAATGTCAAAGTTTGATGATGTTTTTTTTTTTTTTTACTGACTGCAGCGACCTTTGCTCCCTGATTAAACCGGGGTCTCATTTGTTCGCTACCATTAACGAGTTTTGCAGCAGCAGATCGCGCCTTTGAAATCCTTTCGCGCCAGCTGCCCGAAGACACACACTTCTCCTGTGAGGCACAATCAAAGATTAATTTGTTGTTGTTGTTTTTTTCCTCGCTGCCCTCCTCGTCACCTGTAAACTCGAGTTTCCCCAACACGGTTTCACAATAACTTTGGCCGACTGTGCGCAAGTTCCTCAGTGGTAGTTGTGTCATTTCTCCAGGATCGTACCTCCTCCTGTTTCAAGCTCACTTTCACAATTTTGCTCAACAAGTAAATAAACAAATGAGAGGAGGTGTAGTGGCTCTTTGGACGATGGTTTCAGTGACTGTGAATCACATCTTCAATCCTCCATTACTCATCTTGACCTTCTGTCCTTTGGACTGTGAATATAAACGATTCTCCGATAAATCAGAACTTTTTTACAGTTAATTTTTTGGGCTTTTGAATTTGCTGGAGATTTTATGATGGATGTGGCCTGTTTCAGAGAGGACAAGGGAATGTTAAAAGTAATTGAATAAAAAGCTGAGGTATTTGGATGGAGGGACGGATTTATCTTTCTTTCATTTAAACCTGTCTTTCCCTGTGTATGTCAAGTGGCAGTGTATTTGATGCTCTCCGTTACTCGTTCACGCGAGCGCTGCATCTGGGGTGCAGTCGAGCGGCCGAGTCGGGGTGAGTGTGCAGCCGACAGCCTGCTGAGGGCCTCTGAAGGAGGAGGGGACGTGCGGGTCTGCAGACGGAGCCAGAATAAACACATCAGATTCAGCTCGGGACGTGTTTACTGGCAAAGTTTATTTTTCAAATGCTTGGGCTTTGAGTGGATTATTCTTCACTGTCACCTCTCGACCGGCCTGTGGTGGCAAACGTCACCATCTCTCGGCTGCCGGGAAAAAAATGCCCCCCCCCCCCCCCCCCCGAGTTGGGTAACGACCTTCAGTCAGTAGCACCGACAGCGGCTGGGGCGGCAGAAAAAACAACACATATACACACACACACACCCTTTGAAAGACCCTCAAAAAAATTATTTTAAGTTTCAAGCTCATCAATCACAGCGAGCAAATGATGTTTACACAAAATCACGTGCCAGAAAAACCCTTTCCAGCAAAGTCAACTAGTGAATGATGCAGCACCAACACACTGGTTTCATTGTTGTTGTTGTTTGTTTTTTGTTTCATTGCCTCGGATCCATTTGCTCCGATAGCGTATTAAAGGGCGGCAGAATCCACATGATTAGGCATTTTTCTTTTTGTTGGCCGAGACCTGACTCACGCTCACTGGATTCATATATAGTCATGGACTTATTTGTTGGCCACTTTTTTTACAGGGAATCACTTGCTGTACGAGACCTAAAAGGAATGTTTTGCTCAGGATAGCATTTTGAAAAAAAAATAAAGAAAACTATGCAACTAGTCTGTTGCTGTTCTGCTTGTCCTCTGATATCTTTCAGCTGCCAAATAATGTCTCGCAGTGTTACAGTCAAAGTGATGATTATAAGCCCTTTCGGTTTACACTCACAGATACCACAACCTTGCCAAGAGTCAGTTTGTCCAAGAGCCTTTGTTATTTTTTTTTTAATGTTTTATTGGAAGCTCCTGTATGGGTTTGGATACGTTAGTCACTAAGAAAGTTTCCACACAACTGTGACAACAAAGAGAGCGAAGAAAAAAAAAGTCTATAGTTTAACTACAATTTAGCTGTGAAGATTTAAAAAAAGAAAAAAGAAAAGCAAGTCTTTTTTATTTATTTGTAAAATCTCAAAGATGTAAGATTAACATAATGCAGCACACACAGAGCTGATAGTGTTCAAACCATTGTTCCTTATGTTCAAACATTAAAATGAAAATTTATTTTACAGGAAGAAATACATAGAACTGTTTGTTTTTATTGTACATTGTTAAGTTTTTTTTCTAAAAAAGAAAAAAATTCAATTTACTTGTAAAAAAAAAAAAAAAAAAGGCTTTAAATATCAACATGTAACCTGTTGACAACAACATCTAACATGACAGCAGAAAGTAAAACGATGAATTTCAGTTGGAGCAGCTTTTTTCTGGACCTGAGATGACCTGGGCTCAACTCTAAAAGTTTCTAAATTAACTCTTTTCAAACCTTTTGGTGGATGTCAAGTGAAAAGTAGGAACTCCAAATCAGCAGCTATGAGCAGAGGCTGCTGTGGCCTTGTACCCTCCGTGAGAGCAAAAATACGCAACCAACTGAATCCACACTCAAAGTGAAGCTGCCACATATTTTGTCATTTGTTGACAGAGGGTTGGAGAGAGAAAGATAGTTGCATGCCACTTCACCGGAGCACTGACCACAGCACGCTGGCAGTATAGTCACACAGAGTTTGAATCTTGGCCCGCAGCATCTGGTTTTCCTCTCTGTTTAATTATCCTTTACAAAAGACACAAATAGAAGGTTGGAGTCAGCATTTTTTAAAATGAGCTTCAGTTTTGCTAAATCAGTTTTAACCTGAAGCTTTGGCCGATACATGTGGCTTCTCCTTGTGTTTTTATTATATAGGTTCAAAGAGGGGGCCGCCAGGGGGCAGTAGGGAAGCCGCATAAATTGGAGCGAAAATAAGAAGAAAAAAAAAGGCAAATAAAAAAATACACAAATAAATTAATAATATAATCAAGTAATAATTTTTGTTTCGATTGAATTTGACTGGGTCCTTCCCCTCTTCCAAACACTAACCCTAACCCCAATTCTAAACACAATCCTAAAACCTAACCCCAACCCTAATCACAACCACACAAAAAATAAATAATCTTAACAATAGCCCTAATTTCAACCCCAACCCTGACCACAACCCTAACCCTACACCCAAACTCCAACCCCAACTCTAACATGAACAGTAATCCCAACACCAACCCTAACCCAATGCTTATCCTTCAACCAGCTGTAAATTTTGAAAAGTAACACCAACATTTTTTTTGTTGATAGTATCTCAAATTATGCTGACATTTGTGTCCATACATAGTGCAATTACAGCTCGGAAACAGAGAAATACTATCATCAGGACAAATAACTCAACGACAAACCGTCATGGATTGTCTGGTTCAAATCCCAATACAGCAGAATAAAAGCATTCTTGATAAATGTCTAATGTGTCCGTAGCGTAACGTTGTTGATAAAACCATAACACTGAAACGATTAATTAGATGTTGAACTTAGTTGAAACCAAAGCGTAGAAATGTGTGCGCGCTCCCGCGGCCAGGGGATACAAATTCTATCGGGGATAACTACCTTGTAGCAGTAGCACGCTGGTCAAGGTGTCCTTTGCGTGTCGCTGTTTAGCAGGCGTCGTTCATTTAATGTGAGTGGGCGTTAATTGTAGAACGCACAGGGCCAGATGAGAGCGAATCCCTCGGCCGATTCCGATTGGCGGATATGAGACTTCTAAAATGCAACTGCCTATCACGGTAGAGGGGGGCACCAGATTCAAGGACACTGCCCCGCCCCCCACTTCCTCCTGGCCCCTTCGTAGACCCGCCAGTGCAATGAAGGGCTAAAAGTGCCGAGATTAAATATATTTGATTGATTTTTTTTTTTAATTATTGTTTAATGTGGAACAAAATGCGTAATTCGAATTTTTGTTTGAAAAAAAAAAAAAAAAAAAAAAATCGGCTCAACAAGCTGGAAACGTCTCCCTGAAATTGATAGTGTGATATTTGCTGCCATCTAGTGGGCAGAAAAAAAAAACCCAGCTAAATCACCATCCTGGCGAAGCCATACAGTGGATTGTATGATCCAGAGTGAACCGAAGCTCTGTTGCATTGCATGAGACTCTAATGTTTGTTGTTCTACTGAGCCGGACAAAGAAAAAAAATCTCTGTAGAAAGAAGTAAGCTGAAACACTTACAAATGAATACATTAACATTACTTTAATATATAAACAATATATATTTAAAGTGAGCATTTATCAACAATTTACAGAGAAGTTAATGACACAAACAGTTGTTTTACCTCAACTCAAGTATTTAATAAAAAATAACTACATTTAATTCTGAAACGTGATCTGACAGAAAGTAAAAACACACAAAGAAATGACATTAGATCAAGCTAAATGAGGGGGATGACAGAAACATCGCCCCCAAGAGGAGAGCAGTGGGGTTTTGCCTCCGCGCTGTTTTCCCCAACAGGACTTCCAGTTGGTCTGCTCAGTGGAAATGCGTTCAACGATGCAGAGTCCACAGATTAGCATCTTCTGTCTCATTACCACCCTGCTGCTCGTATAACTTTTTTGTTGTTGTCAATTTTTTTTTATGTTTATAGCATCCATTTCCAGCCAGACGTGTATTTTCACTTAACTGGTAGGAATAAAAAAAGAAGCCATTTCGGAGTTATTGTGATGAATTGTCTTGTCTAAACTCGGCGCAATTGCTTTAAATTGTCCTGTGGAACATTTTACAGCCGTGCTTTAAAGGCCCTTGTTTTGGTCGGTATGGTGGAGTAGGAAGAAGTGCTTTAGATGCATTTTACAAGGTCCAGGTGCCCAGTGCCGGTGGTTTTATGGAGATGTGTGCGTGTGGATATTCGCAGGCAGACTTCCCCCTGCGAGTGAGGACAGTGGGTCCCAGTGTGAGACAGAGCGAGGCGCTCCACCGTGGGATAAATACATGTTGGATATAGCAACGGGTAGTTAAATGGAAAAGACTAACAGATGCTGGGGCTAGTTTACACAGGGGGGGGAAGGGAGCCACACCACAGCCAGAGCAGCAGCAGCAGCAGCAGCAGCACCCCAACACACACACACACACACACACAGCTCCACGGCGCGGCGGAGTCGGACGGACGGTCCCCCCTGCTGCTCAACTGAGACCACCTTCACCCTCAACATTGAAGGCCCAAGTCATGTTGCCAGCGGCGTGAACGTCACGCGTCGTCTCACATCAGCTGCTATTGATTCTAGCAACTTTGACAGAAAATGACGCAAATGTATTTCCCCCCCCCCCCTCTCTGTTTCTCGTGAATAGACGCCTTCGACAGGTCCCACACTGTGCCTTTGAAGAAATACATCTATGACGTCACCCACCTGCAGAAGCATTTATGCATGCAAGGATATCTGCTTTTTATGCACGTACATTCGTGAAATTCCACCCTGACATATAGAAACTGGGATTTTTCACAAGCACTTAAACATGGACGGCCGTGAGTGAAACCCCTCCAAAGGCATCCACTCTCGTTCTGAACAACCAGTCACAAACAAGTGTAGCCGTAGTGTAGAGTAGATGTGATTTAGTCTCAGAACCCAGCCGACACACACACACACACACACACACACACACACACACACGTCCCACTTTTAGTTTAGCCTTGTTCCCGTCACAATCAAAGTGTAATTTATCTCCCATCATCATCATGTATGACCTCACCACACACACACACACACACACACACACACACACACAAATGCATCTACACCAAAAGCCTCTTTTTTCTGAAAACACACACACACACACACACACACACACACACACACACACACACACACACACACACACACACACAGAAACCACTGGCATACCAGAGAGCCTATATTTAAAATGAGCCCTGGGGATGTTTTTTATTTTCAGACATTCTATCACAAGTGGTCACTGTGGATACTTGGGTGAAGAGGCAGCCTGTGAGCCAGCAAAACCAGCAAGATTGATAATAGGACACGGAGATGACAAAATACGAGCGGGGTAATGAATAGCAATGAGTCGACAGCTTCAGAAAATAAGTGGGCGAGTTGTTATTTCAGAGAGTTTTGAGTCCGGGGGCCCAAAGAGATACAAATTTGCCGAGGCTGCAAAATACCACCTTCCCACCCGGCAGCGCTCCCACGTCTCATTTTCAAAGCTCCTCTTTTCTCTCTCTCCTCCCACCACAAATCCCAGATACGGGCAAAGAGGAGAAGGAGGAGTGGAAGGAGGTGGGGTTGGGGGGTGGGGGAGGAGGAGGAGGGGAGGAGAGATGAGTGGAGCGTTTAGACGGAGCGTTCAGCGAGTGGTCGGCTCGGTGTCTGGAAATCTTTCACATCCTGTTTACGGCAGGCGGACTTCAGCTCCGGGACCGCAGGGAGCTGGCAGAGAAACCCTCCGCCTGGACACAGCTCCTCTCTCTCTCTCTCGCTCTCCCTCTCTCTATCCCTGTTTCCGGGCTCGGCCTGCAAAGTGCCCCTTCCTGCCTATCAACACCCTCCAGGCCCGGAGCAAACATTCACACGTCTGAGCTGCGACGCCGACCTTGAGAAAAAGAGGGGTCCTTCTTATAGCACAACAACACCCCCCCTCCCCCCTCCGCTCCCCCTCCAACTTTTTAGTATCCACACGCAGATGTAATTGCAGTTGTGTTGTCACAAGTACAGTGTCCGGGGGTGGAATGGAAAAGTCCAGAAAAGAAGAATGTTTCGTGTCCACCGAGACTGGGAGGGGAAAAAAAAGTCCTGGTCCTGTGTTTGAATCGGGAGTTTTTATCTTTATAAACGTCTGCAGATCCAATTTTTAAAAAAAAAATTTAAAAAAAACTTCCTTCCTCACAAAATGAAGGGAAGATCAATCACTCGTCTCCTCTTTGGGATCAGTTTGTAGTTTTGTTCCAGTCACTTCTCACCTCCTCCTCCTCCTCTTCCTCCTCCTCTTCCTCTTCCTCCTCCTCTTCCTCCGAGCTCAGCGGCACTTGCACGACTTGACCACCATGTTGGACAGCTGCTCCACGCGGGGTGTTCGGCCGATGAAGTACATGATGGTGAGGGGCTCCAGGTCCTGGGGGACGCAGCAGGGCGAGGCCGACGCCTCGGGGTTCAGCTTGTTGTACAGCGGCAGGATCTGAGCAGGGGGACAAAGTACACGGTGGCTTCCATCAACGACTGTGTCAAAGAAGGAAGACAGACTTTATTTCCTCTTTTTTTTGACATCGGGGATTTTCTGTGTTTGCTTTGAATCTTTGTTCTTTTTGACTTAAAGGTTCCCAGTGCACCTTCCAAGGTTTAGTTCCACATGTTGGATTGAGAAAAGACACACAGTTCTACACATCGAGTTTGCCAAGTGCAATAAGCAACGCTTAACAATGTTAAATTGTGGTTTCGCTGTCCAGTTTTATTAACAACGAGCGATATGTTCTGCCTGAAAGCATCACTTTGGGCCTCATATTTCAGGCTAAACGGTTCCCTTGAGTCTCCAGCCTTTTGTCCGTCCCGTTAAACAAGCAGCCGTCTGACCGCAGCCTCACATTTACTGTACAGAGTCTCATCAGTCCAAAAACCATCGTTCCCTATGAAAACTGCCAATCTCCAATAGAGCTGAGCTTCAAGAATCCAAAACACTTTTTTTTTTTTGGAAAAGCACTTTCCAAAAAAAAAAAAAGTCCAGTTTTCTGTGGAGTCAGTGTGGCTGAGCTGTGGGACAAACTGGCCGTGTCTAACAGGCAGCATGTATATGCTGAGCAGCAGGCTGCCACGAGGTGTCAGCCCCATTTATGGCACTGAGGTTAGCCCATTTTAGTCAAATGCTGTGTTTAGCGGCCACAAACAATTCACTTATTGCTCATTAAGGCAAAATATCGCCCGCACTTGCGAGTTCCCGTACGCAGGGAATCAGGCCCGAAAGTGCATGTGCGTCCAAACCAGAGTGTTTCACTACACAGACAAGATGAAGAAGGGGAGTTACTGAATTTTTCCACAAGCAGCTTTTGTTTTTGGACCACAGCAACTGTTGGTAACCGTTCAACCCCAGATGGCTTTTATTTATGTAATCTGGCTGAGTTGCCTCACGTTGACGAGGCTTTCTCCGTTTCCACAGAAAATTGAGAGTGCGTCCCTCTGCTCAAGATCCCAGTGCAACACAGCTTGGACGAGGAGGATGCTTTCTCCTTGGTGTTTTTTTTTTTTTTTGCCAGAGCGGTTTGAACAGAAATCAGATGGAAGGCAACCGTTGATGTTTTTCTCATTGATAACGATTCAGTTAAGTCGGTGCTTCTAGTCGATACAACACACTTTGCAAAATGAACGCCATTTTAATAGTTTAAAAACAGAAATATCCATTAACATAAGAATCCTGTGATTAACAATCGGCAAACATATTATGGAGACAGTTTATAAGAACCTGATAGAGGGAGTCTTAACTTTTTAACATGGCGATATAGGATGGTAATGTTAACATAACAGGAAGAAGCAAGCTGCAGAGAACAGTGAACCAAGCCTCAAACATCATAGGGAAGAGACAGAAACAATTAAGCTGCATTTACAAGGAACAACAACTGTCGAAAATAGCAAACGAGCCCTCTCATCCACTCAACAACGTCTTCCCTCTGGTAGACGATACAAAGTAACAAAGGCAAACTTTAATATCTTGAAATATTCCTTCATCCCTAATGCCATTGGAGCACTGAATACCGTGTCTAGTTGATGAGTTTTAAATGTAATTTCCATTTCTACTGTCCTGCTTTTTGCCCTGAAGATGTTTGTGTGTGTATGTGTTGTTGCTGCTGCTTGTTGTTTTATGAGACCAGAAACAAATTTCCACATCGTGGACAATAAACTAGCAAACTAACTAGCTAACTAACTAACTAACATAATCAGACCAAAAAAGAGCCATTTAAGCCTCAAAGCGACTCACCATGTTATAGTGGTTGTTGGCACTCCAGAGGTACGGACAGTTTCCTGCACAGAAGTTGGCTTTGTAACCTTTGGGCTCGTGGATCCATTTCCAGTTGAGGTCGCGCCTGAAGTCGATGTAGAGCGAGCGCAGGCAGCATCCCTGGTCGGAGCCACTGAGACACAACACACACACACACAGACACACACGTGCGAGCGTTTCAGCATCCAATCATTCTTCCCAAGAGGCTGCGCACAGACGCGTCAAGGGAAAATGACAAACGGGCCGGCTGATAATCGGAGAAGCGGCCGTCGCGAGGTGCCGCCGTTGCGAGGCCGCTGGGGTTTTTAGAACCCCGCGGCGCGCGCTAGTCTAAATAAAACAGCGCGCGTGCAGACTGGCTGGCCTGCCGTCTAAACACAGGGTGCCCTTTGTTAGTTTTTCCACACGCAGTCTGCAAAGGGAGCTTTGGGTCAGCAGGAAAAATCCACGGCTGGCCGCAACTGGATTTCAGAATTTGAAAACTGCAAACCCTGGAGGCATGTCAACGCTGTCCGTCAGCGTCAGTCACACACACTCACTCTCTCACACACACACATACACAGAGGCCTACCGGGAGCAGGTCGTGGTGTCTGTGGTGGCGGCGGCCCTCTTCTTGCGGCTCTTGACGGCCGGGTTGTCCACCCTGTCGCTGGGCAGCAGCGTGAGGATGAGGTGCGGCGTCTTGGTGCTGAAGTCCGACTGGCCCTTCACCTGGCCCGGTTTCCTCAGCTGCCGCAGCCGCTCGTCATCCACACCTGCAGAGAGGACGCCAACTGCTAACACAGTAGTTCTGAGGCACAGGATTGGTATAAAGTCTTTAATGCGAAGAATCTGTCCTGATGTGACTTCAACAGCTTTAACAAAAAAACCAAACAAAAAACCCCCCAAACCGTGTATCTCATTTCTTGTTTTTATGCTTTTGATTCCTGTTTTTCTGTGGTCTCTGGGAGCAAAAGAGGTGAAAATAAGCTCCTGCTGCTCTTGTGTGTGCATCAGGACTTTCCATAAGGTGAAAAAAAACCAAACCTGAGTATAAATCCAGAGGAAAGTGCCGTAATTTATGGCCTGAATGAGGCAACACAGTCTGAAATTCAGCCGTGTTCGCGGTACGTGAGAGAACAGCTCCTTCATTATTCCTGTGAGCAGTGAGTAAGTGATTCATAAATCATTTCAGAGGCGCCTTTCTCGAGGAGACGCCGCTCTCTGTGACCCGCGGAACCGTCGCCGCGCTGATAAATCTGCCTCGGGGGCTTTCACAGCTCGAGCGGACACTTTTACAGCCAACCGGTGAAATTTCTCATCTGCGCGGTAATTTAGATAAAACAGAGTTTAACTTTCCTCTCGATCAACTCTCAGACGTGTCGCGTCACGACGGGTAATTCGTCTGCTTTTGTGTTATTGCGCTGAGCTCAGTGTTCGGCGGTGGTGTTCAGGCCTTGCCCCAAACACTTCTGGACGAATTAACTCGTCTTGTGAAAAAGTTCCCCTTCAAGATAAATAAAATAAAAACCGACGGCGGTGATTGAGACTCTGCCGACGTGAAAAGCAGACCTGCGAAAAGAGCCTCCAGCTCCTCGCTCTTGTTGGGGACGATGTTGTTTGTGGACGGGATGAAGGTGCAGCAAGGGCAGTGGACGCCGAGCTTCAGGCCCAGATTATTCTCTGATGGGAGAGAGACACGGAATTTATTCAGTACAAATAATAAAATGAATTTTTTTAAAAAATCAGTGGAGAAACGCAGACTGAAACTCACCCGGATCGGACACCCAGTCTTTGATGGTCTCGGTGACGTCCACAGAAATCCAGGAGCCCTTGGCCTTTGGCTGAACGGTGCGGGAATCGATGTATCGCTGAGCGGACGTGCTCTTCTCATCGGGCCTCAGCAGCTGCACAAAATAAACATGCATTTGTACGAGCAGACGAAACAGAACCAGACGGATCTAGAACACACGGAAATATCATCACCTCCAATTTTAAGTTCATCTTTCTTGATTTTTTTTTAATAAGTTAGAAAATAAAATAAAATAAATCTGCAACAAAAAAAACGCCTTCTTCTGTTTACAGTCTCCCTCAAGTTGCACATGTTAAAACTAGTGTCGACATTTGGAACCTCACAAAAACGATGATGCGACAAAGAAAAATATGTTTGTTTTTTTTCAAAAATCAGTCAAGCGTGTGAAGAAGGAAAGAGACGAGTGATTAAGATTCCTCTGCGACGCTGACAGGAAAACAACTGCTGGCTCGGCTCCCTCTGTAATAATTATGACTCCATAATTATAATGGAATAGGAAATAAGGGGGTTCAGCAAGGATGTTTAAGGAGAACCAGCAATTAAAGAGCACTCCCATTGATATTTGCATGCTAGGCTAAGTTCAACCGTGGCTCTGGCCGCCCTGATGTCGCACAGATGCTCACCTGGTAGAGCTCCACTCGCTGCTCCAGGGCCCGGGCCTCGGGGTTGGGGCCTCTGAAGATCCTGAACTCGGCCTTGACCAGGGTGCTGTTGGTCAGATCCACGCTGCTGACGTCAAAGTGGACCACACGGTAGTAAGGGTTGGGGATCGCTGGCTGGACCACGTCTGGGTGGGAGGGGGGAAAAAAGGAGTTAAAGAGCCAAGAATGACCCGGCAACAACAACAACAACAACAACAACAACAACAACAACAACATTTGGTGTTTTGGAAAATCTGGCCTTTATTTTGGTGCAGTGATGCATTGTCTCAGATATAATTGCTGCTGAAATGTGTCTTCAAGCTAAATGACAGGTTTGGACATAGTCAAGTCCATGTGTCTGTTCTTATGTTTAATATAAGGGTAATTTTTGCCTGCATGTTATGTGAAACATCAACTCGCAGGCAGACACTTATGTAATTATGAACCATGTCCCGTCCCGCACCGGTAATCTGAGAAACCTTGTAAATAAGATCCCAGTAACTTCCAAGCAAGCCACAAGTGAGTGGAGTGCAGAGAGGAGCTCCTGGCTCAGGTAGCGACTCAGGTGAGCAGGATATTTGTTGATGACACGACTGTTTGGTCTCTGACTCATGACTCTAAACATCACGGCTGCACTGGGGTTCAGCGACGGCAGCACACAGCAGTGTTCCCAGTCTAAATAGACACTCTGCCGCAGTACCTGTGCAGATATGTATTTTCCGTGCAAGCGCAATAATTAAGGGAAATACTAAGGTAGCAGTGCTGTGATAGAACATTTCGTGAAATGTCACAGCTTAAATTGTCTTCTGAGTGCAGAACTCTTTAAACTCTGCACGTGTCTCAGATTTATCTCCGCTAATGTTAACCAGAAATTTGCCTCTAGTCCATCAGTCGAATCCCCAGAAATAAGAAAAGACCATTTGTTTTTTGTTCCACCTTTCAAAAAAAAAAAAAAAAGTGTCTATACTCACAGTTCTGGAAAACCATCCTGTCACTGTGTCACCTCATCCAACTTAGCAAAAACACCTCTGGCCAGGAGGCCATTTCTCTCTCTGAACCAACATTTTGTCCCTCAACATGCATGTGGAAGGTGCCGTAGGACCGTATTTCTTTTTTTTTTTTTCTCTCCATTTTATTATTTTAGCTTTAGGCGGTGGGGGCTTCAAACAGGGTGCTAAAAGTCAGTCTTGCCTGGAATGTAAAATAAAAATATAAACATCTGTAAAATGGAACCTTTACATGCAAAATCTTTATTATTATTTTTTCTATATTCCTTATTCATGTTGCTTCTTTGCCTTTTTTGTCTGCTTTTATTTATGCTTATTTTTTGCTATCCACTTTGCTGTTTCTCCACTGTGGTACTGAAAAAGATTATACTTTCTTAGTTTGCCTTAAATATTTTTGTTTTGCTTTTCTTCTGGGACAGATGTGTCACTGCAAACGTTTTAGTACTGCTTGATTGACACCCCCCCCCCCCTTAAAAAACCCAAAACAAAACAAACCTCAAAAAAACGAAATAAACAAAAAACACAACCCTTTGTGTATTGACACTTGTGATGACTCTGGTATGGTATATTCTAACACAGGGGCTAGACTAGTGGGCCACAATGGGTTCTAAAATTTGACAGAGGGGCCGGAGCAGCAGCAGATGGATGGAGTATTTTGGTGACCCACCTCATAGGAGGAAAAATATATCATGGGATATGTAGACAACATGTGCTCTAATGTCACTTGGAAATGAACAAAAGTGTTACAAAAAATGTGTTAAGCTCTTCATTGAAATTACTCTTTAAACACTAAAGAAAAAGAAGGAAAAAATATGACTTACAACTAATATAATTTCTTCAAGTTCGCGGGCCGAAATAAAACGTTTAAGGGGCCACATATGGGCCCCGGGCCGTACTTTGCCCCCATGCCTTAACACTTCAACGCAACTCACTGCTGTCGGTGCGGGGCGGCATCATGTCGATCCTCTGCACCTCCTTGGCGTAATAGTCCTCCTCGCTGCTCTCGCGCTCGCACGCGGACTCGGCCTGGCGCGCGCGCTCCTTCAGCAGCTCGCGCGTGCTGTTGTAGAGCAGCATGACCTCCGCGGGCACGTTGCCGGCGGGCGGCTCGTCGTCCTCGTCCGGCGGGCTGCGGATGCGCAGCTTGCTGAGGATCTGGCCGCGCACCGCCTCGATGCGCCGCGACTTCTGGCGGTCCAGGTTGATGGACTGACACGTGTTGATGCCCTCCACCAGCAGCACGCCGGAGAGGCGCAGCAGCAGCAGCAGCAGGGCGAGGCGGGGGAGCCACATCGTCCGGGGGTACAAATGGACGTGGGCGCGTCGGCAGAGTGAAGGTGAAGCTTTGGTGGATTCGAGAAGAAGTAAATGACAAAAAAAAAAAAAATCTCGAAATCACAGAGTTTGAAGGGTTAATAGAAAGAAAAATAAATGGATGGAAAGAATAAAAATCCAATATCCCGATCAGGCTGTTTTTGGTCAAACGGTCCTCAAACGCAGCATCTGTCCACTACACTCGAACGTTTTCCTAGCAGGCGTCATTGATTGTGCGCAGTTTAAGATAAAAAGTCGAATATTTTAAAGCACTCCTAGGAATACACACAAAAAATACAAATTAAAAAAAAATTGAAAAGCTGCCGAACTCCTCTCTTTCTCTCTCGCGCTGTCTCTTGTGATTGGAAACTTGGATGACGCGCTCATTCCAATCTGCTGCGCTCAAAAGCTCCGTTGATGTCCGCGCCGGTGTGCGCGGCGCTCTCTCGCCGTGGTGGAAAAAGGTGGAATATTTAGTCTGCGCGCTTGGTCCATCTCCGTTTTCCGTCATCCATCTTCGGATCATTCACCAGCTCTCGCAATGGATGTGCAGAAAAAAGGAGAGAAAAAAGGAAGAGAGTCCAGTCGGGAGCTCAGCCCATGTCGCAAAAAATCCTTGCGCGAAAAAAGAGAGAGAGAGAGAGAGAGAGAAAGAGAGAGAGAGAGAGAGAGAAGAAGAAGAAGAGAGGCTGAAACGCTCCGTTCATGCGCGGCACCGCGGCGGTCCCTCCGGTGGGTTCACCTCCGTGAGAGGCGTGTGTGAGCCGGAGCGCTGGCCCATACCCGCTGCCACAGAGACCAGTCACGGCTTCAATGTATAAATAAATATATGCACTCGACGCGATCCTCCCTCTCCTCCGCTATAGGTAAACACAAGGCAGTCTGCGCCACAACATGTGAAAAACTGAAGACTTATGTTGGACGGGACCGCGGTGGGCCTGTGACTGCCCCCCTCATATAAACACGGAAAAAGTCACGACTCAAAAAACATATATGACGCAAGTAGAAGCGAGTATGAAATGAAAGAACTCCGTTTTCTGTATTTTTTTTTTCTTCGAAAAAAAAAAAAAAGAGTGGAAGCTTTATGGTAGATTAGGTATCCTTGGATGCAACCGAGCTCAGTGTTCTCCTGAAAACTCTCAGAGCAGCTGCACAATGGGACTCTACTATTGTGGAGGACGTCTGGGAGAAGTGCACAGAGGAGCCCCAGACAGAAGAGAGGGAGGCAGGGAGGGACTGCACGAGAGGTGGTGGTGGTGGTGAAGGTGGGGCGAGATGCCACCAGAGAGAGAAGGGAGTGTGTGATTACGGAGGAAAGAGGACTTTTTTTGGCCTCCTCCTCCTCCTCCTGCTCCTCCCAGAAAACGCTCCTACGCATTTGGCAATTTCTTCTTCCTCCACAAGAATGCCTGCCGCACCGTCCCGGCTCTGCAGGTAAACACCCTGAAGAATGTGCCGGGCTTGGAGGAAGACGCACACATTTGAGCCCGTATACATATGGGCTGACAGAATCCCATTCAAGCAGAGTCAAGGCTGAGGGCAAATATCCTTTTCTCGGTTAGGAGATTAAACGTGGATCAGGATGAGGATGTATTTTTTGCGAAGGTGATCAAAAGTGTCTACTGCGCAACCAATTCTGCAACCCTAATCATCAGTAATATGCAATACCCACTTTATGGCACTGTCTTAGATCTGTTATTAAATGACTGACTGTTTTTTTTTTTTTTTTTAAGTTCCTATTAATTCATGTATTTATTCTCTGGGTTTCATCGGTTTTACCTTTTTTCTCTTTTGTTATTTTGATGATTGTTGAGTCGTCTCGGTCACAATTCTAAATTCAAAATGACTCCATTCTGGATGACCTTCCTCTTCAGGCCGACTCGCGCACATCACCTGAGGCCCATCTTAATTCCATTAAAACATTCTGTGCCACGTCCCTCATTATGTCATCATTCCCAGCTTTCAATCAGGACCCCAACCCCCACCACCACCACCCCACCTCCTCTCAGTCTTTGCTCTTCTCGTTAATTACAGCTCCCGACTCGGAGTGCGGACTGTTAATCTGTCAGGGGCGGCTTTTATTGCTGCTCTGCTGCCATCCCATTATACCGTTATTATAGTCGCGGGTGCAGGCCTGTAATTGCTCTAAGTAGAAGGGAAAGGTAGGAGAGACTCGGGCTGCCTTGAGGCTTATGGCCAGGGCAACACTCCCCCCCCCCCTCCCCCCACCCACCTACCCCAACCCCCATCCCTTCTTCTCCTCCTCCTCCTCCTCCTCCTCCTCCTCCGTCTTTTCTTGAAACGCTTTCTGAAGACCATTAACAGTGGCTGCAAACAAACTGGCTCCTGCTGGAACCTAAGAGAAGTGGAGGAACGCTTCAATTTCACTCTGCAGGCCTGTATTTTTTCATCTACTTACGTTAATGTTAAAAAGATCAGACCCGCTTTTTTAAGGGGAGGGGGTGGATGGCCTCAGGTTACAGCCGCCTTCCTCCCGTGGTGGCTTGTCGTGTCTCTATGCAGTAATGTGGCATAAAAAGAAAGAAGGCAAAAAAGAGAGAGAGAGAGAGAGAGAGAGAGAGAGACTTCCTCAAAAACAACTTCAGGCTTGTCTGCCTTCTTTTTTCTACCTCCCTTCCTCTGGGCCAAATATAGACGAGCCACTGCCACGTCATCCATCCCTTCAGTTTCAGCTCTTTCTGAAACTCACGGGGAGAGAGAGGGAGAGAGAGAGAGAGCGAGAGAGAGAGAGAGAGAGAGAGAGAGAGAGAGAGAGAGAGGGCAAGACAGGATTCAGATCCTGCACCTCACTTACAGAGAATTGTATTTTAGCGTGTCTGCGGTATAAATAAATACAGCTTTTCCAGAAAACCCAAATGCATCTTGAATACAGTGGAAATGGGGGGAGTTTTATTGAAAAAAAAAAAAAAAGCAGAGACAATTACAAAAATAAATACATACAGAGAGGTGGGGGAGGGGCATTGCCAGCCTTTTCTTCTCTTGGAAAAAAAATTCTGAAGAAATTTTAGGGAAAAAAAAAAAAAAAAAAAACCGTCGGAAAAGTGGGCCCAAATTTTCCTACGGCACCATGTTAACTCAGAGTCCAGCTTCTCTTCTCTTAAATTACCCACAATCCCGTGTGAGGGACTGTCAGGGTCTCATGTCCTCCTCTACGACTCGCCTCCGTCCAGCAGCATGTTGGGAATCCCTCTGGAGATGGGGAACTCTTGGCCGGACTCGGGACACTGCAGGCAGCCCTCGATCACCTCCACCTGCGGGACACGCCGCAGAGCAGGCAGCAGGGCGTCAGCACAGCCACTAGATGGCACTGTGAAAACTACATGGCCTAAAGCCATACTTCTGGTTTTGGGCTGTGTTTCGTGGATTAGGCTAAACCAGTGAGGGAAATCTTTAATGCAGCAGAGATGACTTGAAACCAGAGGTTTTCAAAGCCTGGTGCGTTTTCCAACACACAGCCAGGGACGATTTACTACAGGCTGACTTGCCTGCACTTTCAGCATATTAATTGATGGAAACATCAATGGCACAAAACATGCAGCAGCCAAATTCATCATCCAACTGAGAAGTCGGGACGACCAGATTTACCAGATGACACAAGTGTTGCTGTTAAGTGCACTATTACTTTGATTTATCTTTCATAATTAATTCAAGTAACTTTTTCCATGTAGACATATTTATTTGTTAAATAATTAAATCATAAAATCGACGACTAAATTGAATCAGTAACTTTAAAAAATGCCCTACGGCATTTATATTACATAGCAGCCTTTTTTAGATGCTAAAAAATAAATCAATGTGATATCAGCATGACATGTTGGCCACTGGCCAGTCTACTCTCTAAATACTGTTCATTACCGGTATTGCTTGACCACTAAATAACTGACAAATATTGAAAACAGTTGTCAGCATTTATACAATATTTTATTTATACTATATGCAGCAGTGCACAAAGTCACCGGAAAACCATCAGTCTAGTGTGATGTTTCTGAAGAAGTAACTTAAACAATGAAGAGTGCAATATTATAGCATTATTGTTTTGCCACAGTAATTGGAATATGCATCTTCTGACACGGTTCCAGCTTCAATTACTTAAGTATATTTTGTGACATGGTTCAACATCAGCAGACCGCAGGACTGAAGGTAAGCAACTTACTTCTAATAAGGCTCTGTGAACTTTCTTCAAGAAGTCTTCATCTTTTTCATAGTTTGGCACCAGCTCGTCGGGCAGCTCCTGCCGCTGACCCAACTACACACAGAAGAGAGAAAGGAAGTAACAGTGAACGTTACTACTTGGAGACTAGACTAGGTCTTAAGCTTCAACTGCATGTTAACAAAACGCAAAGATAAATAAATAAGAATGATAAGACATCACACACAAAGAATTCAAAACAAAGAAAACTAATGTAATACCTTGACACTGATGGGAGAGTCATTGGTGTTAAACTCACCTCCTCTGCAGCCTTGACCAGCACACTCCACTCCAGTTTGGGAATCATCCGGGTGACAAATTCTAGGTTGAACTCTACGTCGTTCATCTTCACCTCAGTGGCCTTCACCAAAGCAATAAATAGTGAGGAGTCAATAAATAGTGAGGAGTCTGCAGCATACCATTTGGCAGAACACTTCAATTCTAGGATTACTGACAGTATTCAAACAACAAAATAAAATCACGAGTCTGATAATTATTAGGAATGTTTTAATTCCTATTCAGATTCAGATCAGATCAGATCTGAATCTATGTTGCACCAATATTATAATATATAATATATAATATTGGACCATTCATTTCACTGTGTAACTGACTTTCATGACTGTGTGAAACAAAAAACACATTTTCTATTGAACGTTTTATATGTTAATAATTTTCGATTACGTTTTTTTTCTTCGCTACCGCCTATATCACATGATATTAAATCCACTGGCTGTACTGCAACTCCACTACACAATTGACAACAGACAACTTCCGAAACAATTACACTCATTTTTTCATATATAATTTAAAAACTAACAAACAAACAAAAACTTAATTTAAAACAACGACAGTCGTGTGTCTCGTCGAGTCGGAGGACTAGTTACAAGCTAGTGTATAGCTAGCCCCGTCCTGTCACAATTACCACCGTTTATTCAGAGAGTTTAAAAAGAAATAGCCAGGGGGTCTAGAATTACTTAATGTTATACAAGAATTTCAAGAGAAGGCAAGAGTGGGAAACGACACGCTTGCTGGGTCAATAGACGACTTGACGTTTTCAGCGATGGCTGCTACAAAGCTAAACTAGTTTACCTTGATCAGCAGCGGGTATCCTTTCGTCACTCCCTTGACGTGAGATGTCAGCATGTTGTGAGTAAGAAGCTTCATGGTTCAACAGACTCTGACTGATTTGACAATGTATATATGTGGATATAATATAATATATGTGGCAATTGCCGCCTTTCGTGAACGAGTTTCGCACGCAGAACAGTTTACATGTGGACCGGAAGTTTATTTGTTGCATCGCCGTAAAGTTTCCCCACTGCCTCTTCCCTAACGCAACCATTGGTTCCGCATTACAGCGTCCAAAAAGTGATGCTATACTGCATGTCTCTCCTCTAGCTCTAAATCGTAATTCAGTAGATATAATATCCAGGTGACGAGATGAATTAAAGTGAGTTAAACCACACAAAAGTACAACAATGTCAGATGTTTTGTGAAAAATACGTCTTCACACCATGATGCTCATTCAACATATTCTGAGTTTGTTGTTGCCGTTATCAACATTGTTTTAAATTAAAACACAATATTAAGTTTAAATATTAAAATTTAAACTTAATTAATAATGTGTGGGATTGCTACAGGTGTTTTCTTATCATAATAAATATTTTAATATTTTCAGATAATGTGTATATGCCTTTAGAATGACATGAGCACTCAGTATTTTCTGGCTGAAATGTCTTTTTGCAATTATAAATTAAATAAAAAATTAAATACAAAATGTAACAAAAAAATAATTACTAAATACATAATGCATTGAATGCAATACAATATATCCTTTTGGGTTTCACTATTAATTATTAAAATATGACCAATACAAAGCAGAAACAAGAGTCAAACTTGTTATTTTTAAACTATTTTTTATTTTTTTGTATTAACTTTTTATATTCCTTTGTCTTCATATCATACAGGTCATTCATACAGTTTGATATAGTAAATAGCATTTACACACAACAGGTGTAACAAGTGTCTACCTTTCATTCTCACAGTCATGCAACATACACTTGGCAGTCACACACTCTGTTTCAATCAAACATTTTTATACGTATTAAAAAATAACATAAAAATGTAAAACAGTTTTTAGACCACAAACCCCAAATTTTCCATCCTCCATTGTAACAAGATTCACATAATCACAATCCTTATTTTGAGAATTGGCTTGACAATACTTGTGTTTAAACAATTAAAAAAAAAAAAAAAGACGAATAAAGTAAAACAAAAAACCTAAAGAGACATGAAAAATGCAGGAAGGCGACTAAAATAGTGGGCAAATCAATTTTGAAGATAAGTATAATCAGTTTTGATCCTTCTGTGTATGAACTTTGGAAGCAGAGGCAAAAAAAGCTGCAGGAAAAAAGAAAAAGAACAAACACTGGCTGACATCGAGACGCGTGCAGCTCAGTATTGGGATGAAGCAAGGTGCAGGATGTGGGAAGGCAACACAATTCAGACACAAAGGTTTATGGCACAAATAACAGCACAGAAAGAAAAAGGTGCATATGGGGGCTGGAGTTAAAGCAATGACACAGTTTTGCATTGTGAAGCTGAAATGAAAACCATTTACAAACTTCTAGACGATGTTAGCAAAGGCCACTTGAAACTTGAAACGATTCTGTTCCCAATTTGACCATCTGTGGAGAGGAGGACACTGGAGGAGGTTGCACTGTGTTGGTTGCTCTGTAACACCGTGCAACCAAGAAGCTGACGTGATACCTTTCAGGGAACGCTGTCTGTGACTAGATCAGTGACGAAGGACACTGAGTGAGCTTTTAGATGTAATTACTTGTCATAATCAATGTGTTTTTTTTAAATGTATAACTATAGCTACTAGAAGCCGTCTAGAATGTCTGCTGTCCTGGAAAAAGTTCATATTATATCAGGAGACCCATTGCTAAGTTACAACATTATCATTTTTTGGTGCAAATCAAAAAATAATTTTATATAAAGCCAGAGGAGAGTGATATGTTTGAACAGACAGTGATAATATACAGACTACTGTATTATTGAGGGAAACATGTATGGAGAGGTGTATGAAGAAACAAAATAAGTCATATCTGTTGTAGTCCATATGTGAGGGATCCACATTAAAACACTGTGTGTATGGTACTGCAGTAATTGTTAGATTTTGCTATTTTTTTGCATTGGAGCACACATTGACAGTCATTAGTCCACACAGACATGCAAAAAAAACCAACAAAACACACATTCCGTCCAAACTTGAGCCACTCGCAAGCTCACGAAGACACACACACGCGCGCAAACACACGCGCGCAAACACACACACACACACACACACACACACACACACACACACACACACACACACACACACACACACACACACACACACACACACACACACACGTTACGTAGAAGCGTCGTCATTCTTGGCCTTCCTCCATGCGCCACTTGAGGAAATCCTCTTTGCGGGCGTCCGGCTTGATTTGGTTTCGCATGCCACCGAGCAGGTTGGAGGTGGCTTCAGAGGCCACGATTAAAGGACGGACCACGGTGGGCGGGATCTGCCGCAGGACGCCGCCCACAGCGCCGGGCAGGCCCTTTTGTTCGTGGCCGCGGGATGCTACGTCGCACAGTGTCTGGGCTGTGTCGATCACTCCCTGGAGGGCATAAAAAAAACATGTTGGGGTTGGCACACACACAGTGACTGGAGAAGAGTTGCAGGGTGTTTATTTTTGAAGAACACACCTCTCTGACGGTGTCGTAGGCCTTGGCCACGCCCTCTCTGAGGTCAGCTGGCTGAGCAGCCCTGCGGGGCCGGCTGGGTGGGGCACGACCCTCTGTGATGGCCAGACGGCTCAGGGGCGGAGTGGGAGAGAGGATGTCATACACCGTCTCTGCAGTGGCCTACAGGGCATGCAATCGAGGAAAAAAAAACAACTGAGGATAACAGGTCATTTTTTATTTTTTTTAACTTCAAGGATGTATAGCTTAAAGAATAGAAGATGGATGAACAACACGTCTTCAGATGATACCTGAATAGCCTGCACCAGCCTGTTGCTGAGCTCCAGGGCAGCTGACGCTGTGGAGGTACCGAAGGATGCTGCCCCCCTCTGGAGACCTCTAATAATGCGCCCGTCCTTTCTGTATTGCTCGATTGGCAGCCAGAAGAGGTCTCTCACCCCGTGGACTGAAGGAAGAGGGTTAAAATGGGATGAGAGCAATTAATCATCAGCTGTGCCAATTGTGTGGACAGCAGTGTGTGTAGCAGTGAGTGAAGTAGGGACTCACACAGCTGGACAACAGAGTGCATGGGGCCAACGCCTCCCAGAATGCCTGGCAGCTGATTCTTCCTAATGTCTGAGAGCCACTCAGTGACGGCATACTGAATGACTTTGTCAACACCGAGGAGGCTGAAAAAAAAAAGTAGAGCAGAACAGATTCATTACACAATTGGAAATGCAAACGCCTTGTCTTTTAAATTATCTATGAATCAAACAATCAAGAGGCTCCATATGATATGTAATTGTTTCTCCTCACCCGTGCCGACAGCAGAGCCTCTTCAACTTTAGCTCGGAGCAGTTTAACTGGGCCAGCCCGATCAGAATTCCTGCAAATGTTCCCTGTGAAGCAGCAAAAAAACGCTTGACGTGTGAGATTTTATTGCCGTGTATGTCACACAGCCTCAGTGACGGACGAGTTGCTGCTCGACTCTCACCTGTTCAATGACAACATGCTTGCCATGGTAATCCAGCCAGATAGGCACTTCAGAGGTGAAACGGAACTCCCTTAAATCAACAAAACCGTCAACATGAGATGTTTTTGTTCACGCCGCAAGAAGAGTTTTGCGCTCTCACTTTGTCTGCTTGGAACACGTAACCTTTTAGAAAAAAATGAATGAATAAAGTGAAAACTACACCTACCGGAAATAGATGGGCTGGTCGGAGGAGGAGGCGGAGCCAGCCGAGGACGAGCTCTGCTCGCTGTAGGTTGTTTCCACAGAAGCCGTGAGGTCAGGTCCCAGGCCAGCTGCAGACTCTGCCTCCTCAGGCACCTTCTGCGAGGGCTCTGCCTTCACTGGAGAATAAGGACAAACATTTGATTACCGGGGCACATCGTAACACCACACACCTGAGAAGTCAGAATCATCGTCAAGACGTATCTCACCTTCACTTGCTGGGTCCACAGGGAGGTACGGGTTCACGTAGGAAGCCAGATTACTGAAATAGTCCTTTAGGAAGAACAGCGCATCCTGGAGAGAAGAGAACAGGTTGGATGTCGAAGGGTAAGCAGGCAGAAATCTGATGCCAAATGTTCAGGAACTATCACTTATTGAGCAAAGCATTTATTAAGTGTCTATCTAGTGTCTAATATGAAATTCTGAAAGCAGACAGTACAACTTGTTAGGGGGCATAGTCACCTGGTCAATGTTAAGTCGTAGTGGCAGCAGGCTGATCCGCAGACAGCACTCTGGACCACCGAGGCCTGACTCTGGACACACCTGCAGCGCTTTGACTGTAAGCTATCAAAGAGAGAAAACACTAACTCAATATCAGAAGCATGATCATAACCCCCCTCCTCCTCCCCCATACCCCACCCCCCGTCTCCCCATTCAGCCTCTCTGCTGCCTCACCATGTTGGAGTGAGCACGGCGCGGCATGCTCTCGCTGGTGTAGAGGTAGAGGAACTTGTTGATTTGCGAGGAGGCCAATCGATCTCGAACCTCCAGCTCTTGCACGATGAACACCTGCCTGGAGAGCGGCTGCTCACCACCAGGGCAGGCTCCCGGCCCCACTGGGCCCGAGCCCTCGCCATCCTGCCCAGCTACTGCCGCAGGATAGGACTCGTGTTGGAAGGACACCTGTGGAAGATGAGAGATGTGTCCAGAAGACATTAGCGCATGTCTGAGTGGTGGTCAAAGAAGAGTCGCCCAGTTTTCAGGAGACTTCATGAAGAAGTTTTAAAAAGTCTTAACTGCAGGTCATATTTGTTTATTGTGTCATTTATTTTACTAACTAACTTATTATATTAGGTAATGACCTGAAACCTACACAAACTTTTGACAACCAGTCAAAGGTTTTGACACATCTTATGAAATTAATGTACTTTCTTTCATTCTCATGACTATTGACATTGCAGTTTCTCAATGAAGACATCAAAACTACGTATGAACACACATGGAATTATGTAGGAAACAATAGGAGTGTAAAATAACTCAAATACGTTTTATATTTAAATTCTTCAAGATAGCCACCTTTCATAAAACGCATATTTATTATTTAACTTGTTTTTCTTTGATGCATAATTACACATATCTTGCTCATATATTTGATGTCTTCAGTATCTATCTGCAGTGTAGAAAGTTAAAAAGAAAATTGCATGAGAAGGTTTGTGCAAACTTTGACTGGTTCCTCAGCTGCTGACTTCCGCTCTTGCCATCTCACCCAAACACAGCGCACACACATACACCGCTTGAATACCTTGGTGAGCTGGATCTCCACCAGCAGCGTGTGCTGCCGGCCGCTGCCTCCGGCCCAGCGCCAGGAGTTCTGGGGGCGAGAGGATGTGGCGAAGCGAGACGGGGACCCGCGGGCGCCAGCGGGGGCCGGCCGACCTCTGAGGAGGAAAACAGTGAAAAGCCACGTGAGTGGGATGAAAGTGAGATGACCTCGGGTAAAAGACTGATCGCCTGTCAATCGTACCTGTTTGCGTGCTGGGTGTGCGCGGACATGGGCTTACTGCCAAAGTCTTTGCCTCCGTAGAGGTGCCACACCACGGAGATCTCCCGCAGCACAACCCTGCTCTGAGGCACTGGGAAGCGGCTGGGTGCTCGCAGAAGGTCGGAGCTGCCTCGAGGCCGCGAGAAATGACTGTCCTTCACCTTGATAGGCCCCGCCGACAGCACTGTCACCACGGGCTCCCCGTCCTTGGGCTGTGAACAATCCCATGAGGAGATGTGTATGAGTAAAAACATATGCGACCATCATCATGTCAGGAGCAGCAATAAGGATGAGGAGATGGTGGGTGTGGGAGAGGACCATGAAGCTCACAGGAATCCCCATGCCAGGAGCCTCCAGGATGCAGAAGTCGTCGTTGTCGGTGGAGTCTCCCGAGGCGTCGTCCGACATCATGTCGGCCTGAGCCTCCGTTGCCATGGCGACGTCCAGCTCAGAGTCAACCGTTTGCAGGATGGAAGGGCCGCTTTTCGAACGCTCGCCGGGGAACAAGTAGACAGATACAGGAGAGGCCCTGGGTATGGTGGGTGAACCTGGGTAGAAAAAAAACAACAACAACAGAACATACACTTGTCAGCTGTCAACTAACACATAGCTACAATGACAACCTACATCAGCCAACAGCCAATAGCACATGTTGAGGTGCAGGCCCCCCCATGTAGCCATTCAGACATAGAAACACACTTTATGCCGCCCAAGTCAGAATGTCAGTGATGTCCAGTGTGACGCCGATGAGACAACCAACCTGCTTCTAAGCTCTCGTCCCGGTGGCTCTTCTCCGTGTCGATTAAGGCATCAGCCAAGTCGTACTGGTTGATCTCAGCGGTTTCAGCCGGGGGGCACAGCGGAAGGGACGCAGGACTCTCTGACAGCTGACAAAACACAACATGCATCAGTCGTTTTGAGGCATTTTGAGGTCAGGCAGGTTTACAGATCTGTTGGAACTGCATGCAGCAAATGCAAAGTAGAGCAAACTATGAACTTCTAGGCCTGAAGGTGAGAAACTCTGTCGTGAACAAGTCACACTTACTGGTAACTTCTGGCCAGCGATTTCCGTGGGAGAGGTTTGCCGCGGTGGGGGGTGCAGGTCGCCCTGGGAGACCAGGTATTGCAGCAGGTTGACCAACGAGGCGCAAGAGTCGGCGCAGGTGTGGAGGTGGACCACATTATTGGAGCAGCGGAGCTCGAAAAGAGGCTGAGACTGAAACAAACAACAAAGGCAGGAGAAGCAGAAAGGTGATGAACAGGAAGAAGCAGGTGGAATTATATTGAAATGGTGAAACAATTTGCAGGAAATGACTGCATTATTACTTTTACAAGTATTTTACTGTACATAACTCTTTACAATGTGTCTACCTGTCAAAGCTTAAAAGTTGATTGTTCCAGACCAAGAATTCAGGCCTGTATTTTTGTGCGAAAAGTCTGGTTCTCTTCGTTGTATTGATTAGCTGTAATCACCTGCAGGTGTGTGTAAGAATAAAAGCAATGGCCACACCATCTCTCTCTCTCTCACTCTCTCTTTATCCTGCTGCAGCTGAGACCTTTGTTTAGCTATTCTTAGTTTTCAGTTGGATTACAATAAATCTCCTAAACTTTTGCTTGTTTGTGTGTGATTCGTTGTGTTGCGTCATTCTGAGCCAAAGGGTCAAAACATTGATTTAAAAAGGTGACTTGATTATTTACTCATTTTCACTTTAATGCCATGGAAGTCTATGGGGTCAAAAGTCAACTTTGTCCTAGAGACATGGGGCCACTTGCAGGTTCATCTGGATCCCTCAAGACACAGCCACGTCAAATTTGGGGCTTCTAGCCCATGAGGAACCCCGAAACCCTAACCCTAATTCCAGTAGTAACCCTAACCCTAATGCCATGCAAGTCTATGGGGTCAAAAGTCAACTTTGTCCTAGAGACATGGGGCCACTTGCAGGTTCATTGGGATCCCTCAAGACTCAGCCACATCAAGTTTGGCACTTCTAGCCCCAAATTTGGGCGAGGGGGGGGCATGAAAATTTTTCTTCCTCCAAGGTGGGGCTTAACAGAGAAAGTTTGAGAACCACTGCTTTAAAGTAACTAGTGAATATCTAGAACAAATATGGGTGATCAAATTATAAATGTAATTAAAAATACATTCATTACCAATATGAAGACAGAAACAAGAGAAAGCCCAACTTTGAATTAACTTTATTGTCATGCCCCAGCCTTGTTGCTGATTGGCTGCAGATTGACTGTTGACGAGACAACTTTGGTTGTTTGTCCGACTAAAAAGTGATCCATGACAGAAACTGCTGTGCAAAGCCATAATAACAGAGAAACCTCATCATGGCAAAGCAGATGTTAAGGAAAACGGGCCCCCGTGCTCATTAGTGGTTTGTGAATTTAGCTAAATTATAATGTTTTGTGTACATTTACATTTTTGTTTTGACAATGCTAGACATTTTTGTGCCGCAGCGCTTTGCGGTTGCTGAGTGAATGTGAACGCAACGCGGGGATGTAAACAGATGGCGAACACCTACCAGCTTGCCCGTTTCGCTGCCCTTCCATGTGGTAATGGCCAACTCCAGCAGGTCAATGTCCAGCACACACACATAGTCTGCGTGATGTAAAGGTGGTTCACAGGTTTGTTAAAACTGAACCTCTTTTGCGCGCTGATTATTGTTTACATCTGTTTTGTGACAAATGTCGTCTACAAAACTACTTATAAATAGCAACTCTTATGTGGGCAACACTCTAAAAAGGTACTTTCACACAAAAATGTGTTTTTGAATGTGTTAATGTGTCAGGAAAATGCTTCATCTGAACAAAAACAACTTTCTTCAATCAAAATGTCCCTCCTTGTTTTACATTCCTCCACTGAAGAGGGCGCCAAAAATAACACAAGTCAACATGACACAAATGTGAGTTTTCACCTCTTCTCAGATCCACTGTCTCAGCTTCACATTTGTCAGAAAGGTAGAGAGCAGAGTCGTCCAGAATGAATCTGACAACAACAACAAAAAAGTCACAAATTAACAGCTAATAAATGCCACTTTGCATCAGAGTGAACACGCAGTAGAATATTACATCAGCGACAGAACAGGAGCTTTTGGACGGACAGACTGTACCTGAGGTGGAAGGTGGCAGTGTCCACAATGATGTTACTGGACAGCGAGAAGGACTCTGCTGTGAACAACATGCGCAGCGGCAGGTACAGTGGCCTGAACCAACAGAGACGGACGTGATTAATGCGGATACAGGAAGAGGTAGAAAGTGGATTTACAGCTCTCTTTTTTTTTTTAAGTGATGTGTCACCTGTAGTCGACGGCACAAGAAGCGAGGTGTGTGTGGAGAACAGTGATGATGGTAGGCGCCGTGTATCCCAGGATGGGATCATCAATGACGTCCAGAAAATCAACCAGCTGAAACAAACAGAGAGATTGTTTACCAAAGAATGAGAGGCTGGTAGTAGCGTTGCATTACGTTCAGATAAAAATAACCTCTCTACGCTGATATATATTTTAAGTAAAATGGTTGAATTTCAAGTAAAAACATAGCATTGGTGTATAGAGAGATAACAAGCAGTAACAACCACCGGCCCTTCAATGAGGTCAAAAATATCTAATTCCTGCTCTTTCGGGTAAAGTTAAGGTTTGGGAAAAAAAGAACAACTTCATAATTTGTTACAATAAGACAAATGTAAGAACAAACACACACGTGGGACAGAAACTATATCTGAGTACTGAGAAAAAACTTCCAGGAAAAAAAAAAGGTTCAACACAATTGTGAGAGTCCACCGCCATTTGAAATCCTCTCACCTGCTCGTGCCAGCTGTGATTGGTCTGAGTCATGTAATGTCTCATTGTGGCGCCTTGAAGTCGAAGAGCGACGAGGAACTCCTTTGAGTAGAAACAGGACAAAGCGTTAAATTAGAGGGTTGCACCGGTTGAGGAAAAATGCAGGTGTCTGAGAAGGACGCACCTTGACGTCCCTCTGAGGGTCCAGCGTGACTTTGATGGCGGTGGACAACATCTGCGTCTCGCCCTCCCTGCCACACACGCTGCTCACGCCCACCTCTGTGGGGTAGATGGTGGGCGCCAGGTGTTTCGGCGGCGCGAAACTGGGCATCTCCAGCCGCTGCGGGATGCACGTGTCTTTCACCGCCGCTGCAGTCGATTTCAGCGAGCACAAACAGAGTTGACGTCAGGACGCCGCACATGCGAGACACTTTTAACATTGGTTACATCTTTGCAAATTGAGTAAAAGCCAGTACCTTTATGGTACAGCTCCACTTGTCTGCTCTCGACGCATAGAAAATTGAGATTGGGGTTGTTTTGGTGCTGCGCCACGCTGAATATCTTCCCCCCTTCGAGGTCGAGCACAATTTCCCCATGAGTCTGGTCGTCCTTAGAGCGCAGAATGACATGAGAGGGGTTAAAAACAAGATATCAAGCTCCACTGATTGTAGGTGCAGATGCGGCTCTAGTTTGAGTAAATTCTGAGTCCTTTAGTAACATTAAGGAGGCCGGCGGCTCACCTTCTTGTCAGTTCGGGCTTGAAGACGTCCTTTGCCGATCATCACAGTGAGGGACAGCAGACTGAGGTTGTGTTTGGGGCGCGGAGCCGACTGCCGGATCCTTCCAGACGACTCACTGGCCAGGTAGAAACGAGGCTCATCCTCCTCTGAATCCGAGTCTGTTGGGAAGACGAAGGGAGGAGCCTCATGTGAGCACAATCCAACAAAATGACCGCACAATCAAAATGTTATACTGTCGCGTTGCAGCAAAAGCGACTGGGGAAGCTCACCCAGGCGAAAGGCCGACTTGCACAGCTGGAACTCATCGTGGTGATGGCGGCTGTGTTCGGGGCTGTGAGCGGCGGGAGGGGGAGGCTCCCACATCAGCAAGTCGTTGTTGATCCTGCAGGAGAACGACGAGAGAAGAGAATCCATGTGAACCCAGACAAAAAGATGCAGGTCCGACACAGAGACCAAAACCAGGGCCAGCACTCTATCAATAAAGAGTGTCTTGCACTTGACCTAATAGTAAACAGCAATAACATCAGCTCCTGCTCTGCAGCCACACCTGTTATAGATGCTTTGGAAGGCCTGTTTGCTGGGCAGCAGTATATAGGCCAGTGGGAGGCTGATATCCACGGCGCACTGACACTGAGCCACGCACTGCTCCTGGAACTGTTTCATCTCCTCCGGGTCAGCTGGGATCACCATCTGAGACACCAAGAAGAACATAGAGGAATTTGGTCTCCGACTATCCCGACTGGCTGCTGAAACTGGGGGGTGGGGTGCGGTCTGTTTGGCGTCAGCTGACCTCTTCCGTCTCGAACATGGTGCGGTTGGAGGAGAACGGTGAGCTGCTCTTGTCACCCAGCTCACAGTGGCTTTCTAGGAAGACGGAGCCGAGGTCCCTGATGAGGTTCACGCTGCCCAGACTAGATACCGGCTCCTGCATGTCACCTCCGCGCACGCGCACTGATATCCTGTTCACACAAACAGTGACTTAGCATTGCACATGTTATTTATCTTTTTATCTTTATTTGCTACTTATCTTAATAACACATATTTTGTTATTGGGTTTGTTGAGCAAAACTTCCTCAGTTCTGACCAAAGACCCATTTCTAGTGGTTCCCATGATAAACACTGACCTTGGGAGACAGTCACGGCTCTTTTTCACTCTGATGCAAGGGAAAGAGTCGCCTTCCCATCCTTCATACGAGCCTGTTGGAACACAGTAAGGTCAAAATTGTAAATGCTGATCGCTTCACGTCACACAACATGTTCGCCAACGCTGGTCATGCGATGCGGTGGGGAGGTTCTCATTCCCACCATGCAGGTCCGTGAAGGAAGCCTCCAGCAGCTGAGTGAGGCAAGGGGCACATGGGTTCCCCGCACTTGTCTGCTCCTTCTGGAGGTCTGGGGCCTCCTGGTGCTGCAGCTCCAGCTCCGTCAGCTCCAGCACCAACGTCTCCGGCCGCACTGCTTTCTGGCTCGGTGGTCGGCGCTCAGGAATGGGCCGCAGGTCGGGTATGGGGAAGCGAAGGACCAGGACAGCGTAGGGGGACAGGAGGGTGAAGGAGGAGCAAAGTTCCGTACTCTGGATCCAAGAAGAGGGACACAATCAGTACAGATTTAATTTAGAGAGAAAAAGATTCTGGAAACTGATCCACACGGCAACAGTCAGGAACACAATTATAATCACTCAAGACAGACTACTGAGCAGTTCTTGTTTCAGCAGTGCTCATTTGCTGTTTTAACTGGTCATTTGACTCAGGTACTGCGAGCACAAACGCTGTGAAACAATACAGGGTTTTCTTTTCAAGCCGTTCTTGCAGATCTGTCTATTTTATGGCTCCCGTGTGTCATGCTGACGCTGACGTCAAGGACTTTACGTCAACAAAACCACAAATGCCAAAATTATATCCTCTGAAATTTCGTTCAATGATCCAGGTTTACACAAAGCAGATGCATTGTGGAGAAACTGACCTCGAATCCTGTCATTGTCCATAAACAACTACAACTATTACTCGAAACTTCTCTTTTCTTTTCAAGACCTTTATGAAAAAAACTGTGATTAACTTAAATCCCTTGGCTTTTCTTTGTGCATTTCACAGCAGATACTAGAAGAAATATGCAATAACACAACAGGTATAGTTCCAAACTATACAGTTCAACTTCACGTTTTCTACTTATCTATACTTCATGAGAGATTAATATCCTCTTTATGAAACGATTGTCTATAAAAGAACATAAATGCTTGAGTGTGTGCACCTGCACGGCTCCAGGCTGTGTGTTCTGCGAGGGACAGTGGCTGAAGGCCTTGCTGAGGTTCCCCAGTCGGCTGAAGACATCCAGGTCCAGCTCCGCTCTCAGCTCAGCCAGCTCCACCCGCACCACACTGTCACGCTGCACCACCCGCTGTTTCCCCTGCAAAACACAGAATTAATCATTAAAAAAATATCCATGGATTAATGAATATTTCATTTTTTTAATGTAAACTGTTTAGTAAAAGTCTGACACTATAACAGGCAAAATATAATATAATGAGCCTATTGTCTCATATTTGGGTTTTTAACTATCCAACAAACTAATGTCAGTTAACAAGAAAACAAACTTAAGAAATAGTCTCAGCATTTCTCTTGACATAAATTTTCCCACAGGGCCTCTGTTTGACATTAATACGCAGAGTCAACAAAAGTATTTGCACAACACATTTGCACACTCGTATAATCAACATGTTGGTTTAAAAATGTCAATGCGCACCCTTCGCAGGTGTTTCTCGGTGAGGCTGTAGTGCACTTGGGCGCAGGGTCGAACTGCAGTGCCGACTGTAAACATGCCAGCTTTCTGGAACTGAAGCAACTGGGAAGAGAGGAAGACAAAACAGTCAGTTCCCTCACAACAAGCCATTGAATTTCATCATCTTGCAGATGAAACTGAAGAAGCAAAATGAAAGCTGCTATGATAAGCTGCATCTCACTGCTCTCTTAGTGTCGAGCAGGGACATTGTTCTGGTAGTCACGCATCAGTGAATGTGTTGAGAGGGCAGAATATCTTTCATTCAGCGATAGCAACAGAAATATACTATTCTACCTCGCTGTACTGAGGCTGTCCGTCCTCCCAGAGGCACTCTAACAGCTCCAGTCGGCTGAAGGAGAGGTCGGAGGTCATTGCCCGACTGTGGCGTCTTCCGCTCCGCATCTCGCAGGAGACCTGCACCGCTGCTCCGGTCACTCTGTGGCAAGAGGATGATGATGATTACTGGAACGCCACGACAACAAAACTAAACAGTGTGATTAAAAAGAGGCTCATAGGTTTCATATTTCCATTGATTTGAGTTAAATGTGTGATATTTTCAAAGGCAAACAAGAATTAAGAGTGAAACGTGCCAGATCAAAATAGGTACTATGCCATCTGTGGCAGCTATAAATGGATAAATATGTTGAGTGGCAACAAATTTATCCATGGAATTTGCTTGTTTGGTGTTTCTTTGCAACCTGAGATGGGAGTGGGGGCAGGCCTTGGCAAAGCTTCCCCGCAGATGGTGGAAATCTCTCTCGTTGAACATGCTGTCTTTGAAGAAGGCCAGCTCCTGGAAGAACACCTCAGACACGCCGGCCATTGATGCGGCGCTGTCGGGGGGCTGAGGGGGCGGGTCCTCCTGCAGCAGCGTCAGGGTCAGCCCACCAATTGAAAGCCGCAGAAGTGCATCCGGCTTAAGCTGCTCAGCCTGGGTTCTGTGAGCGCGGCCTGCAAAAAGAGGGAAATGTTCAAAAAATAAAGTGTCACACCTAAGCATGAAAAATCCCTTCTGAGCGCTGAGGCTACTGAGCTGCTGAAACTGCTGAGGGAGAGACTTTGTACAGTGCAACTGCTTTGTTGCTTGGATTTAAATGCAGGGTAGTGGTTCGCTCTGTCAGGTACAGCAAGCCGGCTGCAGGTTCGATCCTTGGGCTTCTCTCTGTGTAGTTAGTATGTTCTCCCAGTGTCTGAGCTTCCTCGCACAGTCCATGTTATTAGGAGAACATTGGTGTGAGTGCTTGTGAGTGAGTGAGTGAGTGAGTGAGTGAGTGAGTGAGTGAGTGAGTGAGTGAGTGTTATTTGTTTTTTTGTAGTGTGGCCACTATGCAGTTCACAGCTTTTCCTTGGAACAGGCGCTTATAATTTAACCTACCTACTCATATGATTCTCAAAATTGTGGCAATAAGCGAATTTGCTGTCAAAATGTTGAACTGACAACAACATCCAATTGCATTGGATTCAGCAGTGGCCTTACTTTTGGTCCAGCCACTGGCCTGGGGTAAGCTTGACAGACAGCCGGCTACAGGATATCTCCTGGGGCAGTTCACCATGCCCTGGGAGGAAAAATTAAAATGTTATTCTTCTTTGTACTGGTATCATTTCAAAAATGGAACTACTGTGATTTACAAGGAAATTCTTGACCACGTGCGGTGTACCTGTGCAGTCAGTGAAGCAGGCTGTGCGAAGCTGAGACTGTGGGTCGACGAGTCCATACTGGTCTCTGACATCTCGCTGCCTGACCGCACTGACGTCACGCTGCTGGCCATCCCAGCAGGACCCATGGAAAAAAACATTTCTGCAAGCACACGATCATAACCAGTCTTATTCATTTGCGCCAACCTGGCAAAAGACACATTTCCTGTGACTAGAGAATAGAAGAACGCTAAAGATGTGTTTTCCATGCATAGCTTTAAATTTTTTTCTTTCCAAGTTTCATCTCTATTTTCCCTCTTGACGCTAGATGCTACCTCCGTTCTCCAGGCTGGTGATGTAGGGCTCCAGGGATGGCTCAGCGTCCCATTCCAGATCTCTGGGACTGGAGCCCAGCTGTTTGCTGAGATCCTCCTCGATCATGCGCATGTCTTCTGAATCTAATGGTCGACTATGCGCTCCGCGACACTTGGTCTCCAATTCTAAGGGGGAGAGAAGCAAAAGACAAATGTATAATGATGCATTTAACTGATCTCACTTCTAATGTAATAATGCTGCTCTTGTGTTTTAATTTGTTCATTGCATCCAGCCTCATGTCACCATCAAGAAAATATTTGCCCTCTGTAGGTACGTTTCTTCTACTATGTTTTTGTTCAGGATGTGAGTTTTATTGTACCGGTGTCAATGCAGAGGGCTGCAAGTAGGTCCATCAGGTGAGTCACTTGGTCGGGGGACAGCAGCAGGTGGACACAGCCCAACTTCCCATCCAACTCCAACTGCACAACAAGGAGGAACAAGTCAGTCAAACAGGATCTGTGTCCTAAAAGAAACACATACACGCACATGCACACACTAGGTTTTATTTTATAACTTTTTTTTTTTAAGCTTTTCCATTAAGTGGTAGTATTATTACCAGGTCGTATTTCAGTACCTACATGGCTGGGATTCCAACAATGAGGTGCAACTGTTTCTGTGATTGCTGGCAGAGGGAGAAAGGGAGCCAGATGCAGTGACACACTAATGAGAAGGTTTTGTCAGGTGGGATTTTCAGACTATCTTGCTATGATGACTCCACCCGTATTGAGTTGGTTCTTTATTGTTATGGAAAATGACTGATACCAGAAGAGGCCAGTTGAGCAGAGGTGAGCAGTTGCTTGGACTGCGTCATGGAAAAGTGGCAGAACACACACCTTTGGTCCAGGCAGCATGTCATTCTGTTTGATCTTCACAGTCGTCTCAATGAATCCAGAGCAGCTTCCTATGAGTAGTGGTTGAGAGGGAAGACTGGTAGGTGGCGTTTGGTTGTCTTCATCTTCCCCTTCCTCTTCATGCTCCTGCTTCCCCTCTTCCTCTTCATCCTGCTCCTCATCCTCTCCTTCACTTGACCCAACAGACCCTGGGGGTTCCTCCTTCCGGACAGCCTAAGTACAGGAGAATTCCAAGATTACTGTCTGCAAAATACATTAATGCAATGAAAGGTTGTTGGCATTTATCCTTTTGTGCTGCTCATTCATTTATAGAAATGTATTTTATATAGTAAAAGTCTTCTGGATGCAATTCTCTAAAATGTTCAGCATCAATTTAATCTGTTTAAAAGATTATTAAAAAGTTTTAGAAAAATTGACACCGTTGAACAATCTTGTAAAGCCTCTGTTAAATTTCCAACTGAAAGTCCCACATTTTGGGAGGGGGGGGGGGGTAAAAGAGCAAATCAAATATTGAATCCACATCGAAAAACAAAGATAGAATAGAGAAAGAAACTGATCTTAGGACAGTTTGAGGCTCTCACCTGGTTCATGCTTGTGCTGTCATACAGCAGCTGAACTGCACTCAGCTGCAGAATCTTGTGCAGGAAGGCGGGCGGTTGGTGGATGTCGATGGGTGCAGCAGTCTGATTGGCTGGGTCTCGCACAGCTTCATCAAAGTACTCCAGCCTGGTGGAACATGTCACCAAAGAGCATTATTTTGTGCAATGACAGCATCTACATAAAGTACACAAGGAAAACACAAGTAATATAAACAAAGAAGATGTGCAGTTTTTATTTTAGTAGAAACGAACAAGGGAGGGACAAGGGCAGAGAATTGTATCTAGTGTTGATATGCAAGATGAATTTAGAAGAATGAACCGTTCACTCATCAGTCAAGTAGTTTCAGATTTTTTTCTTTCTGTAATAACTTTGTTATTTTTTGTTATATAGTGGCAAGTTTCTGGAAACTCAGTTATCCTAATAACAGTGGCTGAAAATGGCCTGGCTTTCAGGGCAATAACCCTCTATCAGCACAGGCAGCAGTTCTGTCAATAGGCCACTCATACAAAGAGAGTTCAGCCATATCACCCAGAAACACGTGAGTAAACTGTGTCACAGGTGTCTGCAGACACGTGGCGTGGAATAAAAACATAAAACTCAGATGTCATTGTCCAGTCATCGGTCATGGAAGTGTGAAAATGGAAACTCTGAATCTGAATTATCAGAAAAAAAGATCACTGTCAAACAGCATCACAGTGGCACCATCTTTATAACTATTATTATCATCACTCCAAATGAGTCAAGAATGTATAAACTGTAAATACACGGAGCAGATGCAAGCTGCATTCAAACCTGTCAAGTTCACAAACTTCTGTAATCCCAGACTGACAACAGCTGAGACTGCAGCAAACTTCGGCCATTTATAAAAGTCAGTTCGCTGCAATGGACTCGTCAGTGGTGACCTTGTTTAAAATGAGCTTCACATTGAGGTCTGAGCCAAAGAAGGTCAGAAGTGAGCAGGGGCCTCTTCTCCTTATCGGCTCTATTATCTCTTCTTCTGCAGCCTGACTGTATTGTGAGTGTTGATAGTTGATATGTGGAACTTACAATATTAATGATAAATGTCACCAGTAACATATTAAAATGTTAAAAAAACGGCAAATGGGATATTAGTATAAATCTGAATAATGGAAAATCACTGTCTAAAGTCCTTAAGATCTTAGCTGTGCGCTGCCCTTCCATAACAAGCGCTACAGGACTCTTTTTATGTCTTTATGGCTGCCACCCAAGAAACAACAACACTTGAAAACCGTAGCCGACATCAGACTAACCACTAGTACTAGTAGTAGAAAATACACCTGGAAAGAAATTACACCCCTTTAGCTGCTCAATGCCAGTTAATTTTTACCACAGCAGGATCCAAATGATGATCAATCTATTTCTAAGATGCTAGTTTCATAAAGAGGAAAATCACTACTACTCACCGTTTGATATGCACTTCTAAGGCAATGCCTGTTTCCAGGTCCAGGGGCTGGTGCTCAATGCGAACAATAGTGTCTATAAAGGTGACTTTTATGCGACGGAGAACTGTAAACACAAATGAGAGAAATTAAGAGATTTGATGACTCCTTTTGTTCCTGCTATTTGTGTTCAGTCTGATTTTATTAAAAGAACAATGTGGGTGAACATTGGCAAGAAATATTTTGTAAGGTGGATTTGATGGCTATTAGTTCACCGTCGCTTCTTCCAGACGGAGCACACTCGATTTTGACTCACCTGTGTCAATGGTTTGTGCAAACATTTCAAGCCCTTCTAGCTGAGCCGGTGGCTCTTGGACCGGTGGCTCCTCTGAAACCTCCGGGGGGTCCTTTAGGCACTCCTGGGCCAGCTGCATACTGGAGGTCATACTGGATGACCAGCCTTGGGAGTCCCAACCCCCGTCTGGGGACAAACAAACAAAACAAGAAACAATTAGGTCTAACAATTGTTTCTTCTGTTTATATTATCTAAATTTCAAGTTTTCTAAACTTGTTTTTTTCAAATTATATATTCAACTATGCACCTAACATTAACATTGTCAGGGGCATTAGCAATTTTTTTCCTCCAAGATGGACACAATGCAAGAATACATGATTTGTTCATGTTATTGTTGTCTTTTTGTTATTTTTCTCTTACACTGTTTGAGGCCACATTGTCAGAACACTAGTTGTTCATTCTGTGCTCCAGTGAAGCCATCAATATTAATTACGCAAAAAACAAAAACAACCTGAAAAATAGGAAACTGTGGGGGTCGGGAGTGGTGGGTGGACCAAACACCCAGCTAAGGGTGTTGCCAGAGCCATGAAACTAAGAGGTCTCAGTTCCTTTGTTACATAACAAAGGACTGACTTCCATAACAATTAGATTCAATACACTTTCTGGAGAAAGAAAAATATGCAACAGCCAAGGCACATACTTTGTTAGAAAACATAGGAAAAGTCATGGGACCTTGAACATGTTCTAATTTCTTAAAGGGTTCAATTACAGTCACCTTGAGACATATGCAGATGCTAAGTGTTTAAAACAATGTAACCTGTAGTTTGACAAAGGAAGTTATTTTTCACTAAACTCACTGGTGCGGTACTTGGGTCGACATGTTATCTGGAGACCAGACACTTCTAAAGTGCAGTGATCAGTGAGGAGAGCTTGCCAGGGGATGGTCACTGCTATGCTGCTCACAAATCCATCCACTATCTCCAATGGAGCCCCGAGAGATTCCAAAAGCTCATTGACAGCCTGTAAAAACAGAGGGGATAGTCAGGAACACACACAAAGTGCAACCGAGATGACTTTGCTGTTGGAACTGAAGAACTTAAAAATATCGTGCAGCCAAAACAACATAGGTGGGATCTTTTAGATACTAGTATGGGTATAATGAACCTGCGCTGCTGTTGTTGTTGCTTTCTAATAAAGCTCAGTTCCTCGAAGACATGTGAGCTTTGCTACAGGCAGGCAGGCCGACGAAGACTGCTCATGACGTTCGAGATTGTTGTTGTACTTGAGTGCAATTGCGAAACAGGCAGGGTTGCACGAGTTCGACAAAAACAGCACACGGTGACTGCCGCAACTGCTGAGACGAGGCAGAAAGCAGAGGGACACGTTCCCACGTCTCATTAAAGGCACTTACCCAGACATCGAGGTTGATTTCTTTGATGAGTCCACTGCCGTTGTAAAGGTCCAAGCCCAGCTGATCCAGGCTCAGCCTTTCCTGTAAAAAGTGGCCGAGGTAGTGCTGTAAGAGGTACCGACAGGCCCGCTTCTTGATTGAGCCTGACCAGGGGAAAAGCCAGCGAGACATAGGTCCAGCGAGAACGGGGAGAGGGACAGAGAAGGTGGCGGAAAAGAACGAGTGCGAGCAGAGTCCTCTGGCAACTGCATACCAGATTAACAGAAAGTGCAAAGCAAGGAATGAGCCACGGCTAGCTTGGAGGGGCTAAGGAAGGGGTAACTCAAGTTCTTCCTCAGGTTTGACACCAAAACTCGAAAATCCTTTGTGTCAAGGCCGACGGTGGTTCCACATTAATCGTCGTGGTGTTTCTTCAACTATCCGTAATTATCTTGACTCATAATTCCGATACTTTGTAGAAGAATTCGAGCGACAGGTTCCGTGGGTGCGTACCTCTTGTTCCAGGGTTGTTTATTGTTATCATACGCTTAACTGTATGGCGAGCGTACGTGCGTCTGACGTCACAGCAGCGTCGAGGCAAAACACGGAAAAGGAGCGAGCATCATGACGTCATGACGCAGGCGCCATCTCTGAATGCCAGTCCACGTTTAAATCTCCAACGGATGAACCGTTTTTTGTCCGGATTTATGAGTTGGTGGTGAAGTTCGTGTTGCCCTCTAGGACACATTTTTTCCAGACTTAATAGAAATTAAAAAAGAAATCACTATTTTGAGGCTTGTTGGCTAAAATAAAAACCCCATTTTCCATGTTTAAAGTATTGTAATGACCACATATACATTTGTGATATACATATCACAAACATTTCAATAATCATTTTGTAAATTAATGTCTCAGGATTTGGGAGACATTCATTAAACCAAGATCACTACACTACAGGGTGAAGATCACTATGACTAAATAATAACCCCCCCCCACCCCCCCAAAAAAAAGAGAACAAAAAAACATATGTATTCTAGAAGTGTAAGCATAAAATTAAGGTCAAAGAATTCAGAATCTACCATTTTTACATGAACGAAATGAATTGAAGCATGTGTGTAACAAAATACTTTTATTGTCATACACAGTAAAACAAATTAACGTGAACACAAGCGCTGTTCAATTATCTGTACTCCTATGAAAATGTAGTGATTTTTTATTTTTTTAAATTTTTTAAACAAATGTCCAAACCCTATGATGAATGTAACACAGCAACTGTTGACATTTGGCTGTTAAGAGTTTACACAAGTAAACATGGTCCACATTTATTTTATTTTTTTAATAAAAGAAGTCAAAGTGTAACGGATAAAACAAAATCCATAAATAAAATTACTGAAGACGTTAATTCCCCAAAGAATGATTTGACTTTTTATTTTATGAAGGCCACATCTGGAATCTTGCCGTCCGCCTGAAAAGAGAGCGAGAACATTTAAGAGCCATGTTACACAAAGATGAGACGATTGTGCAATAATAAATCCATTTTACCTTCAACTGAGTGAAAATTTGTGCAGCACGATCAAAATTCCACTCATTGTCCTGCAGACACCTGTGGAGGGAATAGATTGAAAACATTTACCAACTCAATCTGGTTCGATTAGGTGAATCATTTATTAGAAACTACTGTTGATTTAACAAGCAATAAAAAAAAAAAGCAGATGCAAACAAAAACCACTCACTTTTGGGACCATTCAAGGTTCATGCCAGATTTCTGTGAGAAGGCTGTGAGCATTTCCTGCTGCTGTGCCGTGAGGGTAGGAACGGGACTGGAAGAAGGAGTCGGAGCAGGCGCAACAAAAGCTCGCCGGATCTCCTCTGTTGTTGCCATCCTGATAAAAAGCTGGTCGTTGACAATGCACAAACTATGGAGCAGAGGAGGAGATAAACAGTAAGATTTGACAACAAGAATAAAAAAAGTACATTTTGCATGTTAATTAAATTGAATATATATATATTTTTTTCCAAACAAGGTGCCGATTGGCATCAAACCAAATTTAGTACCAATACATATCTGAAAATTGATTGAAATTGAATGATTCAACACAAGCTACAGGTCCATGTGACAGATAATGTAGGAATTATCTTTCTATTTATCTATTAACTTACCCAGTACTTCCTGCTGGAACAGTGATCAATACTCGAGAGAAGGCCATTGTGGACTCTCGGGATTTCCCATCAACTGCAACTGAAAATACACAACACAAATTAGGAAAAACGATGACAATATATTTTAAGTTTATCACAACTGAAAAAAAGAAAAAAGAAAAGAAAGAAAAAAAAACTCACCCTCTTTGAAGATTCCACTCACTGTGAATGACAGCAGCGTGTTCTGCAAAGACAAAACAAAACAAAATTTAAGAAAATGTTCAGCAACTGAAGGCAAGTCTTAAGAAATAAACATGGACTCACTGTGTAGGTGTTCACATCAACGGTGAAGGAGGCGATGTCATGCTGAGTTTTGGGCAACTCGTTGAGAAACGCCACAACATTTAGTCGCGTGTGCTTCAGAAGCCGGAACCGAATAGCTAAAGGATGGACAGTTTAATGAGGGACATGAAGAAATCTGAAGATAATTGCTGAGGGTCCAAATATTTAAAAATTTCAGCAACTTAATGGACAAACTCACTTGAGTCTTTGAGTCTCTTGAGATTCCGGCTGTCCTTATGATACTCCCCCAGACTGCTCCTGATTCCATATGAGGTGAAGAGAAATTGACAACGATATTGACTCGGAAAGGTTAGCGGTGATTGGTTAGTTGACATATTGATATTTGTCTGTCTCACCGTGAGGGATTCTGGGTGGTGTACGGTGTTGTGATGGATAAAGATGCACCATCATGATAGGCGTCCAGAAGGGGCTGCCTGTCTCCTGAGTCATAGATGCTGTAGTACCTGAAGAACCAAATCATAACCCACATGAAAATATGTATTTGATGTAATGTCACTGACCAAAGATTTTCATGCCAATTCAAAAATGCCATGGACATTGTTGATTTTTACTTTGGCTGTAGCACCTCATTAGGAAGTAAATTAGCTCACAATTTCAATGCAAAATTATTAGAATCTTGAAATTTAAAAGTGATGAGCTTAACAGTAAAGCTTGCCACTCACAAAACCCACAACTAAACTGAATATTTCTTTTTTTTATGTCATATTAAAGGCAGCAGTCTTGAAGAAGCCTCAAAACATTCAGCTCAAAACATTGCAGACAAATAACATTTTTGGAGTCTTAAGAAAAATCCTGACAACATGACGAACTCACTGTTGCAAGAACCGGAGGATGAGACCCTTAATTTCATCCGAGCCAAAACAGCTGCCCTGCAAGACAAATGGAAAGCATTTTTTCCCCAGAAAAATGTAATTAGTTTATGAATAGGACCAGAAATAGTCTCATTTTAAATTTCCTTAAAATGGTTTAGGTGTTAAGGTGAAATGTTAAGAACAAGACAATGTTTGAGTCTGGCAAAATTAAGGTTTTTAGTCACAACAGTGGCCTTTGGTGCAAGGTAAACAAATTACCTTGCTGGGTGGGATGGTTGTGGGTGTCTCTACGTCAAATCCAATGGGTGCTGGAAGGTCCTGGCCATCCTACAAAACAAACCAAACAAAAATATTAGTAGTGCTGTGACACAAGTGTGAACTGAAACAATCTGAGACACTGAATGCAAACAGAGAACTCAAAGCTTTACGATGGATATGTTGTGTTTAATTGTGACCTACCAGCTTGAGGAGCCGTGGAAACCTCTGCCGCACAGCACTGGGACAATGACAAAAAAAATAAATTGAAAATTCAACAGCGGACAAGTCATTTTTCTGAACAACTACACGTTCCAGTCTCAATCACAACTGCTGACCTGCATCACGTCATGTTGCGCTATTCGGTTAATTGAATTTTAATAACGTGAAGCTGTCAAAGAATTTTGATCATTCCTTTAGTGACCAGTACTTTTAACCCGTGATGGAAAGGCTTAACAGTTTGTTTTAGCAAATCCAAAAACAGAATATCATGCATGTCTTCACGTTTAGAGTCGCGTGAGTCGCCTTTGAATAACGCTCCCACCCAGGGGTATACTCACCAGCAGGTATACTCACGCTCTCCCCCCAAAATGTGGACATAGACTGATTGGACATGGGGAAGCAACATTTATTCTTCTCAACACATACACACAAATCGTGCAGAGATCTGCAATCTACCAGGCTGGAAACCAGTAAACACATCCAGGTTGAGTCGAGAAAATGAAGGTTAACACTGGAAGAGGGGTTGGTACTGCCAGCTTTTGTAGGTCACAAAGAAACAAAACGACGCAGGGTCTCTGTGAAGAAAGTTTAGTTTAGACAAACACTAGCCCAGTCCGAAAACAGTTCATCCCACACACACACACACACAGACGTCATTCTTCCACATTGATACACGTAGTCCGTGTTTATCAGTAAAGCAGCAGCATCCTGTGAATACAGCAGAGGGGGAAAAAGAGCCAGTCGTAAAGTGAGCTGCACCAGCAGTCCCAGTGCTCATCTGACAGGGTCCCCCTGCTGCACCAACAATGCAGTTATTGGTTCAATACTGTCGCCCAAACACAAATTCTGAAGAGAAGAGCCATAATGTGCTGTGATAATTGCACTTTCACTGGAGCTCCTAATTTTTCTTCCATTTACTTTGGCCCCACGTCTCATGAAAGAGGCGAAAATGTCTTCCTACAGTCTGTGCTTCCTGGTAGAGCGTTCCTTTTAGGCCACAGCAGTTAGAAACTGGGAGATGAACCCCACAACAGCTGCGAATTAAGGATCTTTGCCCAACTCTCCACAATATTCACTGAAGACCAGATGCTTGTTCTTGGTCGGAGAGAACCACCTGCCTGGAAGAGAGGGCTTTCATGGTTTTGCTCATCACTTAAAATGATCCACGTCCCCCCTGCCTCGGCCCAACGACCTCCCCTGTGCCGTCCCGCCTTGTGAGAGCTCTTCTCTTGGTGTTCTCTCTGGGACTGAGGCCGAGTAATCGTGACTGTGCCTGCCTTAGGTTGTCCCAAGGTTTTGAGGTGGGATCTTACCCGTCATGGGCTATCCAGCCTTCCATACTCGCCTGATACAGGTGGTCGAGTGGGCAAGGGTGATAAGAGAGGAGGGGAGATCATTGGCTGCAGATTTCTTTGTTCCATCCAAACATGTGACAAGTCAACTGTGGAGTGCGCTCTCTTTAATCAGTTTTAGGATCCAGCTGAAAATAAAACTGTTGGATTCCTGGATGATGGAGCAGGTAATAATAAACAGACATGATTGTGTTTCAATGATATTTTTTTTAAGAGCTTCTTCTCTTCTCTATCTCATTAAGCTTTATGGTTTAACAGCAGTTTGTGGAATGGGTAACTCCAATATCAGCACGGGAGTGCTGGATGCAGCATCACTGAGAACCATAACACAAGACAAAACCTGAGAAGACATCCCACAAAGAAGCTGAAAACTGGGCAGATAACAGGTGAAACTGGTGATAGAGAAAGCTGGAGGGAAACTGGAGGTACACCTGGACGTGAATATAGAGACAAAGCCCTGTCAGCGTGTTTGGAAGAAGAAAAGTTAGAATAATAAGGAGGAATGAACAATTCCGAAGAGAGGAGTGCGTGGCACTGAAAGAAGATTTTTTTTTTTAACTTCCTCAATCACACAAGAATATGCAAAACCAAACAATGCAAGCTGCTCCTGGTTTCGCATGTCCTACTTGACTGTTGGGGGAAGAACACTGAGGATATCCTGTGTAGGACACTTAAAAACTGGGACGCCTTTGGGGACAGCCCTATTTGAAAACAAGGCATCAAAGTGCAAAGTTTGTTTTTACTCGATGCCCTTCTTTCCTTATCCCACAGACACGTTTACTGACCTGATGTAGGAGGCCTGATCCTTGAAGAGGTCACCAAGAGGGTTCCTGTTCAGCCACAGCTCCACCAGCTTCAGGCCTTTAATCTTGTCAAGCTCACGATCAGACTTCAGCTGAAAAAGATGCAAAGTGGTGCAAAGGGGAATTGGGATACATTGAGCAAAAATCTGATATAGTGTCATTCTAATATGGAAAAGAAAAAAAAAAAAAAAAGCTACCTCATTGTGGGAAAGGTTGAGAGTCTTCAGCTGGGGCACTTTGGTAACTAGTTCAGCAAATTCATCCAGTTTGTGGATGCGGTTGTTACTCAGGTTCAAGGAGTTAAGCTGGCAAGAGACATTTAGATGAATGAGAGAAAAGTAAATGAATAGAATGTTTTAAAAAAGAGAGAAAAGAACTACATTTTTAACACGCCCAAATCGTAAATTAATAGAGATATTACCTCTGGAATGTTTTCTTCAATGATCTTGATGACAGCTTCCATGTTTGTCTTCCTGTTCAAGATAACTTCAACGTTCTGGGAAACCAGATCTGTCATATGGAAAAGAAATTAACATAAAAACATTTCCAAGAGTGTTCCTGTAATGCAGTAAAAGCTGCAACTGTATATTTAGAAGTTGAAGTTATTTTAACGTGTCTTGTACATGTCAAGAGTGAAGGACAATGTGCATGTCAAGGTATAATGACCTGGGTCTGTTCGGATATTGTTCAAATCCAGCGCTTGTTGGGAGCCATCAAAACGTTTCGCCATGCATTGCTGCAAAATATGAAAACAGAACGTTAGGTGGTTAGGGAGGTGGGGACATTAGTGTAATTAGACAGTACAAAAAAAAAAAGGAAAATTAAACAATTGCCTGACATAACTTTACAACAACAACAACCACCACCACCAAGAAGCCACTATCACATGTCACTGAAACCTTCTGCAGCAGCTCACCTTCAGGTGATCCAGGTGTTCAGGTTTCAGGTCAGAAAGAAGGAAAGATGGAGGGGCACTGGGATTGATATGTACCTCCACCTTGAGGAGAAACAACAGCAGGTATTAGAGTTTACTCTTTGTAGACACTGTGATGTCTAGTAAGAGCTACATAGTAAGAAACTAAATAATTATCTCTAAACCAACAATAAGACTTATGTGCACTAGATGTGTATTAGCAATAGGACCTTCTCGCCTCCACTAGGCAAGAAATCAGATAGCCAACATACCTTGTAACCATCACTGTCTGTAATCTTATGGGAACATTTGTGGATAGCGGTGGCAGTGGGTGAGTCATCGACATAGAAATGAGCCCTGTTGTGTTCCACATGGTACTAGAAAGATGACAGAGGGGAGATGAGAAACATACAATAATGCTGATGTAGACATCTACCTTTTCAGTGTCAAAAAGATAACAAAGTAGAACAATTTAAAATTATTTTTTTGTCATGTATCAACTAGGGGTAGAAAAATAATGGCTTCATTGTGGTACATTAGAATGATTTGCTTGGAAAACAGGATGTTATTTGGCCAATGTCCCCAAGTCTGTCAACACGGAAGGAATGTAATTTTACCATTTTGCCAATAGAGTTTTTTGCAACAAAAATTGATGCTTATTTCTGCAATACCGGTTACAATTGAAAATGCTTTGCAAAGCCTTACCTGCACAGGTGTGAAGGGAACCGAGCAAATATTTTGAAGTGCTGTCAACAACCACTTCTTGTCATACTTTCTCCCATGAGGAATCTGTCGAACAAGTTAGGAACACAATTATTTTTAATCAACAGGTCACAGCAGACAAACATGAGTGACTTGTGAAGACTCATTCCTACCGTGACTTTGTACCAGCCTGTGCGATTTTTTCCTCCTCCTCCACCGCCACCACCGCTTCTGTCTCCTCTGAAGCCACCTCCTCTACCTCCTCCGCCTTTGCCTTGTCGCCGGTCTCTGTCAAATCGACCATCTCCTCCTTTTCCCATACCTCTTGAATATGGATTGCTAATGCAAACACATTAGGGTTTGGGTTATTGTAATACTGTTTATAGTAATAAATCACACAGAACATTATCATCAAAATCTAAAAATCTGTGATCTGAGCGTGGGCCATACAATAAATGTCAAACACAACTTGTTCGCCCTGTGGCCATCTGGCACAGAAAGATCTGCCGCCATAACAACCAGGGAGTGCTGTCTTTGCTATTTGAGATTCCTACAATGAATGACCACACTGAAACACTTGCATGAAAATTAACACAACAAACCAGATTACTAATGCAAAGCAAAAACTGTAGGTTTATATACAATCAATTATCACAACTGAAGAAACTAAATTAGAGTTATGAACTAGAGTGCGTTTAAAAAAAACAGTCAACTCTTCAATTATTACACAAATCTAATTACCAACTTGACTTAAGTATCAGTAAGTCCCACTGAAACCCAACAAGAACAAAATATTTTGGTTCACTTACAATCGATGCTGGGAGCTGTTGTCCTGAGCATTGTCACTCATAACTATGTCTCCTTCAGGATCATCCAGCCTGGATCGAGGTCCAGGAGCACCAAAGTTCCCCGCATGGCCTCCACGCTGACGGTCTCTACGAGACCTGTTGTATGACCGGCTCTTGTGGCCACCTCTGCCTTTACGGTTGCGAAATGGTGCCGTTCTGTCATCATGTTCTAATAATGTAAATGGAGAGAAACCTTAGCATTATTAACAACAAAAAATAAAATAAAAAAATACTGAAATCAAATAAAGTTTTGCAAATACATGGAATAACACAGATAACAGAGAACACAGCTACAAGAGTAGCGTAAACAAGTCAAAAGTAGTGGAAGGATTGCATGGATAAAACAATCTTACTTTCCGGTCAAATATATCCTAAACCTACTGATCCAGAACATACGAATGGTTCCAACAAAACTTTTAAAAAAGAAGAAAAAAAGAAAAAGAAAACTAAAGTGAAGAGAAACGTTTTGCTGAGAATCAAGCTTTGATATTTAAAACGGTAATCTCATTATCAGGTTAGAATATAACCATACCCGATCACATTACTTTAATGTTACGTAACAAAGTTAACTGTTTAAATACATAATGTAGTAGAAATGTAAATCCTGCGGCGATGTCCTCGTGTCTTTTAGGTAAGGTACTTGTCCGGAGGAACCGCGTTTAATTTTACCTCCTGGGATCACGTAACCAGCGCTTCTGACCTCTCTCCTCACAATAAAATCTCCAGTATCTGAGAAAAGACGGTAAAGACAGCACAAAACAAAGGTTTACGATGGAAACGGCTTTCTTACCGTTGTAGTAGTGACCATCCGCCATATTTCAAGAGCAGAGCGTGACTAGAAAAACAGCCCCGAGTTTAATATGACAAGTCTTATTGGTTATTATATGACTTGTCAAATTATTTTACCAAACAATAAAGAATTAGCTTCGCAGCACGTTTAGAGGTCGAAACCGAATTATTCCGGAGTGATCGGACCGTCTGACTTTAGCTAGCTGTTAGCTTAGGTGGCATCTTCCACTTGCATTCACAAGAAGAGGGCGGAACTAGGACCTCTTACAGTTCCACTTCCGGGGCATCATGGAGGCAGCATTCAGGAAACGCCGACACACGTTAGAAATCCATAGAAATTCAAGAGATAACTGACCACACGTTAAGTTCGAGCTCAATTCGTAACATATTTACAGACCTCTGCGGTGTGCTTAGATTTTATCTAGTTTACGATCTAAAACTCGCTTTGATCTCCAACTAAACTACCCACAATGCACTGCTGTTGCTCTACATAGGTACATTGTTTGTTTTAATGTGTTTGTGTGGCACATTAAACACACAGAAACAATATCGTTATTAAACGTTAGCTTTAACATTTGGCAGTTTTGGGGTAGTGGTAAAACTCACACTAAATGGCGCAAAAGCAATTCTGCACTTAAAGGCGAGATTTATATACAAAATAAGAAATGCATCAAGCTAACATATCATGTTACAATATGCACGTTTTACAACATTATGTTATTAAATATCTTGAAAGATATACATGTAACCCGTTTAAGAAAAACAAACAAAAACCTAATCGAGTAATCAACTATTTTCTGACCAGGTGTTTACCCAAATTACAGCAGCTGCTAAAATTTGAGTCTGAAAACACAGTGCCACACTCATTGCAATCCTGATTTTCAATTAATTCAAGCAATATTTGACATTTTATGAGAAAATAAGTATCGTGGCATATTTAATGGAGTTTGCGTAGATGAATAACATATAGTTACAACTGCACATTCCCCTGCCTTCACCCTTTATTGCCAAAAATAAAGGCTCATCTTAATATATAAATTCAATTTCATATACCAGAGATAACATCGCACGTCTTGAGAACGAAAAAAAAGTTCCCTAATAAACGTGCACGTAATTAGGATTTGATTCGTAACGACACTTGCTATGCAGGTTAAACAATCCAAACTAAAGTTTCTTTTTGGAACTTTGGCCTACTTGGCTAGCTTACCATGGTCCAGTACACGTGCCACAACCGCTAGGTTCTGGTAGCTTCTGTGGTAGGAGGCCGCGGGGTCCATCCGATCAATGTACCAGCCGTTTAACGTACAACTAACTGCACTTGAAAACAGTTAAAATACAACATTCGTTGTGAGTTTTTAGTGTGTGTGTGTGTGTATCTGGCAACTTGCCTTAGGCAAACATTTTCAAGTTTAGTAGGCTTTGTAACAGGGTGTTGTCTTGTCAGTGTCAACTATTGCGGATTTGTGCGGTAATACCAACGACAACACGGCACCACCTGATGGAGACAAGTGGAACGACTGACGGACTGTAATCAGAATCTGTTGCGACGTTACTGCAAGTACAAGGCAAGGCGTACAGGACATTTGGTCTTTATCAAATCAAAAATTCTGACACTCAGGAATTTAATTTTTTTGTACACAACATTGCAAATAACGAAAAGGACAGTGCCTCATAAACTGTTCTGTCTTGCTTTAAATATTTATTTGTGAAGAGTATTGTCGAATAAAACTGATAAAAACATGACTGAAAATTGTCTTGATAAGTTTCTTCCTTCAGCACTCATTAAACATGTCAATAAAATGTAAACAATTTTCAAACTGCTTCATTATACGGGAGATCCCAGGTATTTTCACAGAAATCATTGCTGTGCTGTATAAATTGCATCTGGATACATTTATATAAGATCCGTTTGTCCTGAATAGGCCTTAAAATAAAGATTAAGAATAAAGAATTAAGAATAAATTCTGTTTAAATATCTCTCCTTTAATCACGTTCCAAAGCTGATAACGAGAAATTCTTCTGAATTAATCACTATCACTCCTCTTTCCTATGCTGCCATCTTGCCTTGGTCTGTCAGCCATGTCAACTGCTTGGCTCAGTGCGGCAATTAGAGAGGTCAGACCGATGAGGTATCCATCCTCTCCACTCCCCTCAGTCCATGGAACATTATGAAGGAGTTCTCTTGTTCCAGGCACAGGGGTTGTCCTCCCAAAGTCTATCATCCAAACATTGGCCCTGCTTCTGTGGTCATGCACAAAGAGAAGCGAGCTGCCAATCACCTGATCGGGTCAGACATCAGTTAGTGTATATAGATAAATTGTTATGTAATGACAGAATGTGTGAATATTAGATATGCACCTAAAAATATGATTTTAAGTATTTTCCCTGGCAGTTGTATGAACAAACCTCATGACTTTTGAAGAACAGAGAGTTTTTCAGAGCATCACTCAGGGCCAGGAGTCTCAAGTAATATGCCCTCTGCAAAAGCAGATGGGACATTTTCATTGTTTAGCTACAACAAACTGGACAAAACATCAGTAATCTGACTGTGAAGAATTGGAAAGATATTAGAAAAACTTTTATTCAATTTCTAGCAATTTTCCATTTCAAGAATCCACAATTCATTTTTAGAGCTTAATTTGGTTCTTCACCAAAGTTATTCAAACACGTGAAAAAAAATGTAGGTTGATTTGATAATGAATATAGAAATGTTGATACAAGAGATAAGGTTTTGTTGGGATTTAAGAAAACTGACCAGGATTCCCAGCTGACTCTTGGTGAAGTAGAGCAGTGTCTCCGTCACCTCTGCCAGGGTCTGGGTGTTCCTGAAATCTCGCTGGACATTCCCGTCCTCCTTCTGGCTCGCACACGATTATAAAGACAGGAACATTGAGATTCATTTGGAGTTGTGTGAGATGTGCATTGACAATTAGTGGTCTTTACTCTAACCATTATTCCCTCGATCCTGAAGCCCAGGGAGGATGTAGAAGTGGTTGTATCTCTCCACTGAAGGTATCGCCACTTGGTCACTCCCCTCTGAGCGTGTTCTTCCGCCGTCAGAGCCGACGGGTCTAATTTCATCATCTTCTCGTACATGTCTTTTCGGGGAAGTGTCTTGACCTGGGCTTTAATAATCTCCTCTTCCTGATATGTTCTAGGAAATTTATTACATGAAACGTAAAGAAGAAGAAAAATTATGTAACTATTGTTGCAATGTTTCAAAGTTAATGGTTATAGAATTAATGGGAATGGACTAATAAGAAATTATATCTGCATCACTGTCTTTAGATTCTCACTCTAAATAATGCATTTTGTTAAAGGTGTAAATTTATCCCCCAGAACTTGACTTGTTGCTTCTGGAACAGCAGTTGAACTGTTTACTGTCACACCTGACTCCCATCTTGCAGTCCATGATCGCTGGCCTATTAAGGCCACTGAGAAGGTCCTCCAGGCGAATGAAGCAGCCCTCCTGCCTTGTGACCAGGCCTCGGTACTGTGGGACAAATGGTCTCAAGGTGTCCGTCATCAGCAAGTCCAGGCATTTCGCCTCCACCTCACTGAACAGCTTCAACACCTCCCCTCTGCCGCTCAGATGGAAGTTTCCTGCAAGGTGACAAAAGCAAATCAACTCATGTGATAAACAACCCAACAGGTTTGACTGTGCACAGACACAGACAGTTTAATGGTCCTAAAAGGACAATACAAATGTACAGTACATAATGACTGCAATGCACATACCTTGATGTCCAGATAGTTGGACCCAGGAGCTCCGAAGCTGTAGCGGCCAGTGCATTATGGTCATGAAGGTTTTCCAGGAGCGACACTGAAGCACAAAACAGTTATCATTGTTGTTTTCATGAAAGGCAAACACAGTAACACTTACTGTTGATGTCTGATAATACTTGTCAAACCAAACTAAACTTTCTCCATGTAATAGACTGATAGATATTTGTTCTTGATTATAGTAATTATAGACTCCTCTTGAGTCCATATCCCAACATCTCATGCTTGGCTTTCCATGTCACTGAACTGTTTTGCATTAACAAAATAAAAGCATCCATTGATGTGCATGGTCACTGAAAATATCCCGAGCATGCCAGCAACCCACCTGTCTCCTATTTTTATTTTCCGATTTAGAATACTTGCTAGTATGTTTTTAAAGTGAATGTGTCAAAGTCCGTGTTACTCAATTTGTACTATCCATGAACTCACTACATCTGCTCCGTCCACATTTAAATCTAATTCTCTCATCTTTCACTCATCACCCGCTCACCTCTGTCCTCTTTTGGCAAGAACAGCAGACAAACATGCAAATGGCATTCAAATTGGACCTCAAATTTCATTTTCAAACTCATCCGAACGACTGTTAAAGAAAGAACAGTCTGCTTCACGAAAAAGCAGAACAGCCTTTGGCAGACAACAAACCAGTTTGTGCTGTAATTTTAAACCGTGTCATCTGTTTTGATCTCTCTCTTTCTCACCTTTCTGAATGCCGTTCTCTTTGAGACGGCATCCTCTTTGTCGCTGAAGACCTCGTCACTCTCGGCTGAGGAGAGGCTCATGGTGGAAGAGTTTGACGAGGAGGAAGTGGAGTGTAAGAGCTTGGAAAGGATTGGATGTGGGACAGGATGATGTGTTGAGGAGCTCTCTGTCTCCTCTGGAGGCTCGTCGTCCTCTTCGTCCTTTGAAGTTTCCTGGCACAGTGCTGATTCTGGAGACCTCCTTTCCACATCATCTCTCTTTATGTCCTGACTCAAGTTTTGTTCTCTGGACTCCCTCCACTTGCCCTCTTCCTCCACACCTCTTTTATTGTGCTGCCCCTCTTGTTCACTGTCCTCATACTTTTTATTAACGCACTCCCATGCCCAGGAATCAGCTTCATAGCTTGTTCCTAGTCTCTCCCACTGTCCCCATTTTGCCCTTCTGTTGGCCTTTGCAAACCTTGGATTAAACTCACAGTCATTTTTCTTTCTTTCTGGCGGTTGATCCAACTCTTTCTCACCTTCCTCATCATATCTGGGAGAGGAGCATTGAGAGATCTTTTCCCACTCTTCGTCTGAGTCATCTCCAATTCCTCCTATACACTGACTGTAAGGGGGGAAGCTCTTTGTTGACTGAAGCCTGAGTCGAGGAATTTTTCGGATTCTTGTCAGACAGTGGTTTGCCTCATTTGATAATCCAGCGGGAAAATCTTTTTTAGTAGTTTGCTTATTCTCTGTGTTTATCTTTATCCCCTGCATGTGGTCATCTCCTGACATTTCACTCTTTGGATTCCGTCTGCGGTGGCAGTGATGAATCTGCTCCATCTAATGTTCTTGTTCAACAAAGCATGCATTGATTTAATGTAACTTGAAGATATACAGTTTTAGGTCTAAATGTACCTCAGGAGTAATTTCATAAAAGGACACGAAAACATATGCAAGATAAACAGCAACAAGCCATCTTACCGTTTTTATTCCTCGGGTGTGTTCTGTGATGTAGAGCTTTGTGCCCTCTCCTCATCTCCTCCCATGCCATGTTTTGCATGCAGTGACGTTACACATTTTCCAAAACAACATTTGTCAAAAATAACTTCATACTAAGACCAAAAATGATTCATTCCGAGAAAGCTGCATGTGTCACCGCTAAAATAAATGTTACAGCTCTAACATTTATTTTAGAGGTGAGACATGTTGCAATTGTTTAGCATGTTTAAATATTGTTGTGAATCTTCATGGATTAATTGCTGAACAATACAAATAAAGTGATTTAATCTAATCATCACACAACTGGATGTTCCCATTCCTTGTCACAGACCAAATAAAAGGACTGTTGAAACGTGATTGTAGAATGAAAGTCAAAGACTTTGTTAAAAAACTAGAAGAGTAACTGTAAATGTATATGACCAAGAAATTAAAAGGGTTATAGATGCAATTTCCCACGACAGCTTCATCCTTGTGTCATACGAGAAAGGCCTTTCTCTTTTTTTTTTGCAAGGACTTTAGGCTGCATCAGAATCAGTTGTTTGGCTGTGAACAGGTTCCTGCTGTACGTCCACCCCAGCACTGTTGCCAGACTGTAAAGCGGGATCGTTCTGACTCTGATCTGCGGGCAATACCTGGAGGGAATTCTCCGCCTCTGCAGCACCTGTCGAGTAAATTGTTCTAAATGTCAGCAGCATGGCTGATATGCACTGCAAACAACTTTGATTGAATTCTGCTGAACCGACCCGTCTCTGCGTCTGCATTAGCATTTCCTTCATCTTCTTCGTGGTTGTGGGTGTTCAGATTTGCTTCCCCATTCGGCAGCATTTCATCTCCTGTGTTCTGAAAAACAATGTGAAAAAAACAAGGTATCAGAGCATTTTTTAGTCAGACATGATACATCGGAACAGATTCTGGTAAGACTCCACACCCGTACTGTAACACAAATTTCATGGGTGTCCCTTCTTGCCTGCAATGGGGCCTGAAACACTGACAGCAACACCCTCAGGTAGCTGAGCATGAAGATGACACTGAGGAAGATAAAGTTGCTGGACACACCCACGAAAGCTGACAGAAGAGGGAAGTTGAACAGCAGGTACCTGGCAAGAGGGCAACAAAATCAGTCGTTATATTTACATAAATAAAACATCTGCATTTAAATATATACAGTCACAGTCATGATACATACAGTTTCTTTTTGGTTAAAGTAGTCAGACAAGTAACTTATAGACCTACTTTAAAAATACAAAAAAGATTCCAGATAGTTATGGCGGTATTTGCTCGTACCTTAGACCAGTGAAATGAGCATGAATGTAGAGCTGAGATGAGTAGATCTGCACCTTGTTGGACAGGATCTCAACAACAGCAGTAATGGAGGGACTGTACTGTATGTTGACAAATACAGGACAAAAAAAAGATGAAGTCGACTTCTACCTTTAAAACACAATGACGTGCGCAAAGACCTTGAAAAAAATACTGTAAGTGAAAGACTCACAGGGTCGTCTGTGTAGTCGGAGAAGAGCTCCACCTCCAGCATTTGTTTCTGCTCAGCAGCTCGACTCAAGAAAACCGGGAGGAAGAGCAACGTTTCCAGGAACTTCAGGAGGTCTGTTCGGTATCTCAGCATGCTCTGACCACAACACAGTCAACAGAGGATCCACTGAAAACAACTATTTTCCCGCCCATTTTCCACAAACCAATGAGTTAGTGGATGTAGTTTATTTCAGGGAACTTTTGTATGTTTGCAAAACTGGATGCAATGTAATTGCGCAAATATCAGTTGTAAAGGTTTTGAAGGGACTGACCCCTGATTTATTAAAAAAAAAAATATATATATCATGATATTTACGTAAAAGAAGCTTGCCAGTGGACAGGGAATCAGGAAATAAAAATGTAGCAAGGGGGATATACACTAGATAACATGGCTAAAGACAAACAGGAGAGGGAAAAATCTAATTTCTGAGGTGGAAATGTATTGATGTTTGTTAATTACAGCAAGATTGTTAGTACTTTACTAGTCTAGCCATCAATAATGTCTGTTCTACCTAGTTAGTTAGTCACTGAATCTCACCTTATGTGGTCAGTGAGCTCGCAACGTATTAGCAAAATTACCTGTCAAAAGACATGACTGCGTGTTTGCTAAATAGTATTGTTTGCCAGTGTTACTTACAAAGCGAGAGCTGGTGGCTGACAGCACTTGGGTAGCCTAAGAAACACACAGCAATTTTGGTGAAAAACAAGAGTTATGTTTACAACAGAGAAAAATGTTTGGTTAAAAAAAAAAAATCCAAATGCAGCTTACGGTGCTTGTAGAAGACGCAACCTGGCCTCCATTCTGAGAGTAAAAGGCTGTTCTGATCATGAACATCCCCTGGGCCTGATTGGCTGGTGATTCAGGCATCTCCAACAGCAGGGAGATGTGATAAGGCTGGCCAAATGTCATCACCTGAAGGGGGAAATGGTTAAAAGAATTCATATAATGACGAGATAAATGCTTAAATCAGATAGAGATAAACACTCACGCAGAACATACATGTTTTCTGTTTCTGACCATGGAGACGTTAGCCACTGGATAAGAGCACCAGAAAGAGGCAGGTGACTCACAGTCTGTTCTGCAGAAGACAAAAGTTACACATCAAAACTCAATCGGAGTTTTTCTTGCACACTTCGACAAAATACTAACCTGTAGTAGTAGTACACATCTGTGGAAAAAGCTGTGTTTGGCATATAGGAGTAGTACAAGCTACCGTATAAAAAAGCAGCAATCCACAGTAGCAGGAAGACAAGAAAGAACACAGCAAAGGTCTGGGTCACTCTCTGACGGATTTGCGATAGAACAGCGGCGGTATAATTCCAGAACTTCAGCAGCACTCCACCAAGGAAACCTAAGGGCTGTCCGTTATTTCCTGAAGGCAATGGATTTTCTTGAGCCATGGTAACAGGAGAAACTGTAAACCTACACAAAGGTCATAAACAGACAATACATTAGATAATGACAGTGGTTAATACAAAATACAGAATGAAAGTTATAGAAAGGATCATTCCGGCTGGTCTGCACCAAATTTTGTCAGTGACCAAAATTTTGATGGCTATTAATAAAGGTAAATATTTATTGGTAAGAAATATGAAAACCGAGGTGAAGCTAGGTCAGGTTTATAATGTTTTTCATGCACAATATTCTATTATGTAATTTTTCACTTGTCCAGTTCAAATGTCACACCACTGTACTATAAATATTTGAATATATCTTGTATCTCTTGAATTGTTAAATTGCTTTTGCTTTTATTGCACTACATGCCTAACCTGCACTCACTTTGTTAAATTCACCAAAGTGGAATACATGAAGTGTTATCATATATCTAATAAAACCTAGCATGCTTAATGAAGGAGCGACAAGCATTTCTCTGAAAGTACTGAAAATTACAAAACCACCGAGTCCAATCTGAGTCACAAGAAGAGGCTCTTCAATAGATGCCTTTCATGTCAGATGACTTTCAAACTGTGTCATCTATCTTTTTGGATGTATTACTTGTACACTATGAAATGCATCAGGGCAACACACCAAATGGGTATCAGTATGTTTTGACTCTGTGTGCCTAACTCAAGTCAACACTACCAACAAATATATCTGTGCAGTTATTGTAATGGTATTTTGTTTAATGTAAAAACAACCCAACACTTAATTTGTTTAATTCACACAGATATAAACAATAATAAACTCTATGCGTTTATCTTTAATGAACATAACTAGGAATTATATACACTAAGAATCTAAGAATTTAAGAATAAATTCACCTCTTCCCAGTCGTGTTGAAACCTCGCCACTTGTAGTCTCTTGGTCCACAGATTGTTGTGATTGTTATGAATGCTATGAACAGAAATCCCAGTGAATGATTTTGTTTTTGGCTTCTTCAAACTGCCTTGGGATGGGGTAAGCCCATCCCACACGAGGAGGGAGGCCAGGATTGCTGTGAGAAGCATGACACTGACAACTTGGAACAGGAGACACAAGCTTTCAACTGTGAACAAACAGATTGACGACAAATTTATTCCCAATGATTTACTTTACCTGATACATTATGTTAACAAGGCCAGCACTCCAGCATTTTAAATTATCATTAATTATATGAGTAATTTTATGCTAGTCTATAATGACTTTCCAACAATGCTACATGACTGACAATTATACAATTTTTCCTAAGTATGGCCTGTGAACATAATAAACAAGCCTATATGACAATAAAGTGTACAAAATTGACTTTAACCTTTTAAGAGGAGAACCGTAATATTGGGTGGCAGAGCGCGCATGAACAATCATCGACCAAGAGGGGGCGTACAATCAAGCCCGAACACATTTGTTTCAAGAAAAGAAGAAGACAATTTGTCCAATCAAATTTAACAACGGTGTACCCCGGAAGAGGTTAGATTGCGGATTTTGTATTTTAGCGCCACAGAAACTCCTGTAAGGTAAATTTGACCAAGATTTATCTAGTGTCTATATTATCTGTTTATAAGCATTTAAACATGTAGTATATATGTCCACGAAAAGGTTTGTGACATCCGTAGATAATCGTGCAGCTTTAACGTCACAGACATGTCTTATGGTTAACTTCTCCATGGCTAATCAAACTGAGCAACTTCTATTTGACTACGAACACATACGATGCGCACGCCGGTTGCAATTACATGTACAATTCATTGAACAAACCACCTGCTGAAATCAGTCTGCGGTCCTTACACGTGCGTTTTAAAAGGTGTTTCAGGGTGGAATTCTGCAGCCAACAACGTCATGACTTGTTTGTCTGCGCGCTGTTTGCAGGATGTCCTGTAACAACAGTGTTATCCGTGTTCAACTGTCCTCGGCGAGTCCGCCACCGCGAGTCCCAGTCCATCTGATGCCATGTGAGATTGAACACAACGGACCAGCCCAGGTGTCACAGTACCTCGATGCTACCACCAAACAGCACAAACATGGTGAATATTGAAAGTGGTAAAACCCCGTTTAAATTGATGCCACAAACAAATCTCAGGTGTTTATTTATGTTTTGGCATTCGGAGATCATGATTATATGTCTGACAATGTGCGAGATAACGCATAAAAAATTCCTGTTATCCCTGTATCTCATTACAGAGAAGACAGTTTCCTTCAGAGGACGAGGGTTAAAGGGACAGGAAGTCAACTGTCCACAGGGCTACACTGGCATAGTGCTGAAAGAGGCCAACAAGCCCGGATCTGACCAAGAGGTAAACATTCATTGTCCAGTCACACCCAAGGTAGACTTTGGAAATATGACCAGATGAAGACAAATCATTATTGCTGTATACTTCTCTGAATGTCCAGGACAGGACTGTGAAGTTGTCATCAGTGTTTGACACATTGACCTACTGGAACCTGGAGACACCTCCCACTTCAGACGACACAGTTGTCATGGCGATGGACTGGCCAGAGCTGGCTGAAGCAGTGAGTCTTTTGTCCATTTATTTATTAAGCACGGTCACTGAGGCAAATTTGACTTGAGTTGCTTTTTAGAATCATAGTTTAATGAGTATATTTTTTTTTCTTTCCAGATCCACGGACCAGTAGATGACTGAAGAGACTCGGTGCCTCAAGTTTTGCATACTGCTGTATCTAAGCATTTTAGAATTCTAGTATGCTAGTTTTTTTGTACATCTGAAAAAAGAAACTCGCTACCCAGTCCAGTGTTATTTTAGCAGAATTACACTGACCGTAAAGAACAGTGTTTATTCCCAAATAATTATATTTACAGTACATTGTGCACAACAGCTGCTGTGGTTTTGTATAGTAACTTTTTTGTACTTCATAAGTAATGCATTGTAACAAATTTAATACACATATCCAGGCACATATAAAGCTAAATTCATGAGTAAACCAAATTTAAAAAAATGATGTTGTCAAGCCCATTTTGTAATTCTGCAGAAGAAAAGGTTTGTGCAATAGTTTAAGTATTACATATAAAAAGTGTCTTCATATATACTACCAACGGGAAACGTTGACGAGTTGAACAGTAACGACTGAGTCTCAGCTAAAGTCAAGTAGAATCTGAAAAGTAGGCAGATACACAAAACTCACAACAGAACACTGACTGCAAGGGACACAACACCATGAATGTGATGAGACAGTTCAAAAGATAATTACTCATTTTGTTAGATATACATCGGTCATTTCCTAATAACAAAGCTGAATCATTATCATTCAGCACTATTATGTTAGCTGTTATGTTTAGCTGCCATTCTGACTGAAGTGGCACATGGAAATGCAGTAATCAACATTATTACATAAAATAGGAAACAGAAAAGGCCATCTCACAAAAAACGTTTTTGGTAACTGAAAAAAGTGAACACGAGAAATCTTGAATTTTCTGCTGGAAATTGAACTATCCAAATTCAAATTTTTAGAAATTGGTGGTGACAGTCAAGAGTAAGATTTCCTGGATTTTTTTGGAGGGGACAAAATGTTTTTTCTTTTAAAATAAGTATTTATATATAAATTACTTTCCCCCTTTTTTAATTTAAGGCCTCTTTCATGTGAATGTTTTCTGATAAGTTTCCATTTAGATTTTTATTCAACATTTAATTGTTTCCAACAATAAATAACTGCCCCAATTCTTCAAAAGTTATAGTTACAGCGCCTTGCAAAAGTATTCACCCCCCTTTGCTTTTATCTATTTTGTTAGATTTCAGCCTGTAATTTAAATGTTTTTCATCTGAATATTTCGTGAGATGGATCTGCACAAAGTAATCTAAGTTGGTGAAGTGAAATGAGAAAAAAATATATAAAAGAATAATTTAAAGAAATAAAAAGGTGGAAATTGGCATGTGCATATGTATTCACCCCCTTTGCTATGAAGCCCCTTAAAAAGTGCTGGTGCAATCCATTACCTTCACAAGTCACAGAATTAGTTCAACGAAGTCCACTTGTGTTCAATCTAAGTGTCACGTGATGTGTCAGTATAAACACACCTTCTCTGAGAGGCCCCAATGGGCTGCAACTCTACTTAGCAAGAAGAATCACATCATGAAGACCAAGGAGCTCTCCAAACAAGTCAGGGACAAAGTTATAGAGAGATACAAGTCAGGTTACAAAAAAATATCTACATCTTTGATGATCCCCCGGAGCACCATCAAATCTATAATCGCCAAATGGAAACAACGCGGGACCACAACAAACCTGCCAAGACAGGACCGACCACCAAAACTCACAGACCGGGCAAAGAGGACATTGATCAGAGAGGTAACACAGAGATCAAAGGTAACCCTGAAGGAGCTGCAGAGTTCTACAGCAAACACTGGTGTGTCTGTCCATAGAACCACAATAAGCCGTACACTCCATAGAGCTGTCCTTTATGGAAGGGTGGCCAGAAAAAAGCCTTTACTCAGTGTTAAAAATAAGAAGGCACGTTTTGAATTTGCCGAAAAGCATGTGGACAACCCCCAAAACGTATGGCGGAAGGTGATCTGGTCAGATGAGACTAAAATTGAACTTTTTGGCCACAAAGGGAAATGCTATGTCTGGCGGCAACCCAACACTTCCCATCACCCCAAAAACACTGTCCCCACAGTGAAACATGGTGGTGACAGCATCATGCTATTGGGATGTTTTGCAGCAGCTGGGACGGGGAAAGTGGTCCGCATAGAGAGGAAGATGGATGGTGCTAAATACAGGGACATTCTGGAGCAAAACCTGTTTCAGTCCACCTGTGATTTGCGACTGGGACGGAGGTTCACTTTCCAGCAGGACAATGACCCGAAGCATACTGCTAAAGCTACGCATGAATGGTTTAAGGAGAAGAAGTTAAATGTGCTAGAATGGCCTAGTCAAAGCCCGGACCTCAATCCGATTGAAAATCTCTGGTTTGACTTGAAGACTGCCGTTCACAAGCGGAAACCATCCAACTTGGAGGAGCTGGAGAAGTTTTGCCATGAGGAATGGGCAAAATCCCAGTTGAAAGATGTGGCAAGCTCATAGAGACCTATCAAAAGAGACTTACAGCAGTAATTGCAGCAAAAGGTGGCTCTACAAAGCACTGACTTCAGGGGGGTGAATACATATGCACATGCCAATTTCCACTTTTTTATTTCTTTAAATTATTTTTTTAAAATATTTTTTTCTCATTTCACTTCACCAACTTAGATTACTTTGTGCAGATCCATCTCACAAAATATTCAGATGAAAAACATTTAAATTACAGGCTGAAATCTAACAAAATAGATCAAAGCAAAGGGGGGGTGAATACTTTTGCAAGGCGCTGTATGTGCAAAAATACAAATATACAACTGTGTGTTAGCTGTGTGGTGGTTCTGGTTCCAACAATGGCTCAGTGTCCATTTTGCTGCGTTTCGCTGGTAGGATGTCGCCATGAGTTTTGCGTACGTGTCGGTACAGGTCACCCGACTGAGTGTAGCTTCGGTAGCAGTAGCGACACTCATATGGGCGCTCGCGTGTGTGCACGATGGCATGGCGCTTTAGTGTGTATGTGCATGAAAAAGTCTTGCCACAGACGCCACATGTTGGGACCTCCTCCACAGCATCCCCCATAGAGTCCTGGAAGTAGGAACAGGGGTCTGAATGATGCTGAGCGGTAAATGGAGGAACAACAAAAGCAACAAGGGAGGAAGTGTCCTGGGAGGACGGGCCAGCACCCGGGGAAGAAGAGGGCGAGAGACAAAAAGTATAGTCATTTGAATGGGGAGTTACTTGTAACAGACCGTGTGGGTGGGAAGAGAACATTTGTGAGTTGTTCAGATCCTCCTCTTGGCTTTCATCCTCACAATCGTCATCCACTTCCATCAGTGGTTCTCTCTCCCTGCTTTCTTCTAGTTCCTCCTCCAACTCCTCGTCAGATATAACAATAGCCTCAACTTTGACATTTACTTCATCTTCCTCTGTCCTGTCCATACTTACGCTCCCCCTGGTTCCCGGATCTTCTCGAGGTCTCCTGTGGGTTCCATTCTGAGAAAGGTTGCAATTCAAGTTGTGCTGTTGGAGTGAAACAGAGCTCTGGATCCGAATCTGAGGGAGGGCATGTGCTTTTGCCAAGCGTTTTGAGTTTGAGTCCGTGTTTGAGGTTTGTGATGATGCTTGGATCACCAGTGTCTGTTGTTCTTTGACTGATGTACCTCTGGGGTAAGTTTGAGATGATTTCTGAACTGGACTCAAGCTGGAATCTGACTGGAAAAGCGAGATGTCTGGCTGACCACCAGCCTGTCTCACGGTCACCAGGGAGGACGACGATGAGGGTTGCTGGCTGCTGTTGAGGCTGGTACACAAGTAAATGGAAACAAATGGTTAAAAGACCTTCAGTGTAGGAAAAATACTCTCTCTTTCTCAACTGGCAGTGTCAACCTAACAATTACTGTCAAGGCGCTTATAAATATTAATAGCCTCTGATTCTAATAATGACCACAGTAAAGGCCAGTTTTACTGGATCTTTTCTATAAATCAGGATTGTTTTTAACCCGGGATCAGCAGGATCGTTTTATATGGATGATAAAACAGTTAGATTTGATATGAAATGTATCAGATCAGAAATGATACAAAAAGTCTTGAAATTTATGCAAACACATACCTGTAGACCTCGGTGCTGCTGCATGGGATAGAGAGTGCCAGCATATCTTTCTGACGCATCCTGGGATAACCTGAAGCTGAACCAGGTAGGCCCAAAGTGAGATCCTGTACGGGATCTCTACCTGGGGGCAACGGGGCAACATCCATGCCAGGTTGTGTCGTGTCGGCCAAGTCAGGACTCGTGGGAGTTTGAACTCGTGATATGGACGGTGCCCCTTCAGTTCTTCCCTCCGACTTCACAGGCTCAATGAGACTCCTCTCTGCTGTGATGGACACTGTGGATATTGGTGCTGCTACGATGACTGGATTAAAGTTTTCTGCCGCCATGACCAACACAGGCTCAGCTACACTGCCACTGTCAAATTCTGGCTCGACAGTCTTCGGCACGGCGGTTCCCTCGTCCGAGCGGGTGCTGTCTGCCTCAGCCAGAGGGCCTCGTTTCTGCAGCCGTTTCTTGCATACTCTCACCACTTCGTTCATGTGTAGGAAGCTGGCAGCTGCCAAAACATCTTCCACCGGTGGAGAATCGCCCAGTTGCAGGATGCCCTCATAAATAAAGTCTAAAAGCAAGGAGAATGCAGAGGCTGTGACAATGTCATTGTCCAGAGTGACCGAGCTGCTTGAACCACTACTGCCGCTGCTGATGGCAGGAGAGTCTGAGTAGAACATGTGGAAAAAAGGCGAGCAGGATGCCAAGACAGCCCGGTGGGCCAGGAACCGGGAAGAGCCAACGAGAACGGTACAATCACAAAGAAAACCTCGCTGGCGTTGGGAGCGCAGAGCCAACAGCAACTGCTGGGAATGCTGAGGGAACTCCATTGCCTGAGGGACATGAGAAAGCACGGATATTAGGAGAGCCTTTAAAGTGCGTTACTGTTTTATTAACAAGACTTGGATGTTCAAAATGCAACCACAACAACCACCATGGCTGTTAGTAATAAAGGCTGGATTTCCTACGATGCCTTTTCTAAATTGTGTAGTTATCATGTAACAGTTGCATAACTCAGCACTAGTTCGGTTACCTTTGCAAATTAATTAAAAACTATTGAAACTGATCCAAAGAATATCCTAAATGTATTAAATCACAGGTTTACTAACATGTGGCGAAAAGAGGGAATAGACCCTTCTACTGACAAACACCTTCATCTTAATAATTAAAAATGACAACCAATTGATGGCAGACTATGGAGGATGAGGCACATAAGGCTAACATAACAGGGCTTTTTTTTTTTTTTTTTTTTTTTTAAATAATGTTCATCCATCTTGACAAGCCACTACAAATATACTTAAATGATATCTCATCTGAGTGTCACACAAGTCAAACTAAAACCCAAATATCACAAAGAGTTATAAAGAATGAAACAAACGGACAGTGTCATTAAATTCAAAAAGTATTTCGCAAATATACCAATATTACTCCCAATGTTAAAAGGTGTATATTGAGGGGGGGGGGAATGCGTATTCCCTTTGACAGAGATGCAATGCTCCTATGCTAAACGTTACCGATAGCTGAGTTAGCTCATCCTCTGTGCAGCGAGCAAAGTTTTCTGCCGTTAAACCAACTATGGCACTGTGTTTCTATTGACTGGTGTAAGCCGGTAGTTGCCGCGACACAGCCTAAACCAATTATGTAGACAACTAACTCCCGCTCCTGATGAATATGACGGATATGTGCCTACCTCCTGCAGCTGTGGGGCTGCTGTTTTCTTCCAGAACGAAACCGCAGCCAAAACTTCCTCGGTGGTGCCGAGGAACAACAACACCGCTTCGTGTTACAGCGCCGCCATCAGTTGGGCAGAGTACAAAAACAGGAAGCGTGAGTGGTGCACGTTTGTTTACGCGGCTGGCCACAGTTTTCATCCGAAAGTGTAAAAACTGTTGCAATTGATGGCACAATGCGGTGACAGGCGGGGAAGAGGCAGAGGTGGTAGAGGAAGGAGAGCCAATCCCACTGGAGAGGTTAGAGATTCTTGGTCAGGAATGTTGACATAATGTCGTGTCTGCATTGGTTTGAGGACCAATATGCGTTTGTATTTTATTTGGCAGACATGACAGTTGTAAATGCTTGTTTTGGGTTTTTAGTGGGACATTCTCTTTCTAACAGGACAGAGATGTGCGCTTGTCTAAATCCATGTCTTATGCTCTTCGCCATGGGGCTAACCGCATGGGTCTTCACATGGGCTCAGGTGAGCACCCGGGTGCAACTTGGGTGTAAAAAATAAATAAATAAGACACTTAAGAACCCTCATACGATTAATTAGCGAATATTTCCCTTAAGTTTTTTTTTTGAAATGTGTAAATGCCATAAATAGGCAGGGAAGGAAGTCACTTATTTCATTTGGACACCATTTGGAAATATTTTCAATCTGTATTTTATTTTTTATTTTTTATTTTTAAATAGAATCTTTCCTTAATTTTGTTTTTCCTAAGACTTCACAGTAGTTTATATTGTAATCAATGTGTATTATCCTGCTCATGAGCTGGTCTGCTATTTATCAAGGCTTTTTTTTTAAGAAGTTCAAACCATAAGCTCTTTAAGTTTTACACTACATGTATGCTGCATGTACATGAGAAACATCAATTGTTTGAATGAAACCCCCCCTTTTTTCTTTTTTCCATTATAGATGGCTTCTTATTTGTGGAAGAGCTCCTGGCTCACCCACAGTTCCGCGCGTACTCGGTGGAAGACGTGGAAAGAGTCGTTGCCACCAATGACAAACAGCGCTATAAGCTTCGCCCCCACCCAGAGGACGGCCGCCTGCAGATCAGAGCCTCTCAAGGCCATTCGATACAGGTCAATGGTGTGGAAAAACCACAGATGGTGCAATAAAGGGGAATTATTCATTTTGAATGCAACAGACATGCCCGGATGCTTAATTTCCCCTCGAAGTAGTCTAATTCAGACTTAGACTAAAAAGATCAGATTTTATGTCATGAAAAAATACAGCAACCTGTGGGAAGTCAGAGTTTATCACAACATTTTCAAAACTAATTGCAGACAAAATATCACCCACACAATATCTTTTTACAACTCTGTGTATTAGGTTTCTGACATGGTCCATAATCTTGCTTTTACACCAACAGTATGAACCTTGTGCAAATGCTTTTTGCACCACTGTGTCCAGGTAGCAGAGCTGGAGCTGAAACAGGTCCTGGCTGGTTCCCCAGACTGTCCTGCTGAAGCAGTTCATGGCTCCTATTTCTGTAACTGGAGCTGCATCCAGCAGCAAGGGCTGAGCCGCATGAAGAGGACACACATCCACCTGGCCCCAGGTCTGCCGGGAGAGGATGGCGTCATCAGCGGTGCGCTCTGCTTTAATTTTTATGCCAGATAGCAGTGTGCTAATCAGTAGGCAAAACGATTTAACAGTTCAATTGATTTTTACCGCTGTGTAGGTATGAGGAAAGACTGTGACTTAGCTGTGTACGTTGACATCCCAAAGGCTCTAGCAGGTACATTTACCTCAGAATAGCTTAATTTTCTCAATATCTTGCTTATGTTTAATGATCTGATCACCTGCAGACGGTATCAAGTTTTTCTGGTCTGAAAATGGAGTGTTGCTTACTGAGGGCAACACAGAAGGAATGCTTCTCCCCAAATACTTCAGCCGTGCCTTAAGACTGAGGCCAACACGTATGGAACTTGGACATTAAGATCATTTTATTTTGAAATCAAAATAGATTTACTTGAATATGTTTGCTTATGTTAAGCACTTCTCTCCTTTGCTTCAGGGGTCCTTCTGCCACTGCAGTAGCAGCAGAAGACGTCTTCCCGTTCCCCCAGAGCACAACTTGATGTGCTGGTGATACTGCGGTAACAAGTCTTTGTCTGGCAGGAGCCTCTTTGTGATACAATTAAATTTAGAAAACAGAGAATCAATTCAGATCATTTGAACAACATTAGTAGCTTCACATATATTTTGTCCTCAAGAAAATATTGGGATGGCTTATTCTGATTTACAACACATTTGTAAAAGTGTTGCACACAAACTGGTTACAAACCAAGAGCGGCTTTTTAGGCCGCTTCGTATTTGTGGTTAGCCACGTGACGTCCTTTGCAAAGCAGAGGATGCACACATTGTGGTTTTACTTAACGGACTGCCTCAAGAGTTCCTTGTAAGATATGAAGTCCCGCAAGCACACCCACTCAAAGTGTGAGAGGAGATAAATGCACGGAAACTTCTTGCTCAAGAACAACAGAATTCACTCCCTATGTGTCACAATAGCCTAGAATGAAGGCAACGAGTGAAACATGAGGTGTTGTATTTATTTATTAAACTTTTTATGAGTGACATTTTTTTGTTTCATTATCTTCTGACACACAGTTCTTCTAGATGACACAAGACTTTTCAATAAATTTCTCTATCAGGCGTGAAAGGTTAAGAGTCTGTTGGCTGGTGCATCCATCATATACGTAGCTTCTTTATCAAGCTTCCTGATCCTAGACCAGAATGCCCAAGCAGTCGGCCGTCTTGAAACAAGTTTCTTTGTGAACAATAATATGTGAAAGTAAAGTGTGTATATGCATGTCTGTGTGTAATTTTAATCTTTTTATTTCTTTATTTTAATTTTAATCTAATATTCAACATTTGCTATTCCAAGCATCCAACGCTGAGGCACGTTGGAGGTCATAGATATCCATTTTCTGTCAGAGAGCTTCGTGGCCGCCGGTCAGCTTGTGGAAAAGCTCCTGGTTGAGCGTGTCGCTCTTTTCACGGCTGCGTGTTGACATGAAGATGTAGCCACCAATGAACTCGTGCACAACTTTGCAGTCGGTGGTCACGCAGGTAAAAGCAATGTTAATGTTGCCTTCAAACTCGATGGCCACCTGGAGGAATCACACAAATAAACAGATTCGATTGTATTAATATATTGAAAATTAAATTGCTGTAGCAGTTTTCCAAGAAGCACCATAGCCTCAAAGGCCTAAAACACATTTTCATTTTTGTTGAACAACAAGTTTTATTCATCCCAGTCACTGCAGTTAGCCACTCCAAGACAAAAGCATGTGCAATGAGTGAAAATGTTCACACCTGTCGTATGTCCCAGTTGACGTTCCACTGCTTCATGTTGTTGTAGCGCCAGGTCTTCACCACATCACCCACGCCTAAGTCGATCCGGATCAGGCGGTTCGGAGCAATACCCAGGACCTCGTCTTTCCGACTGCCCTTAAACCTGTTGGGCACAGGCATCTCCTGTCAAGCTTTTGTCTCACGGTTGGAATTATTAGTGTAGCTTCGAGATCTTGTCCTCCTTTGGTATTTTCCCTTCAAGGGTGATATTTTATCACTTACTTAAATACCTTTCATGATGTAAAAAAAAAAAGTCCTTAACTTAAAAAAGGCCTTAGCTCATATTATTCTGGTTCACCTGACAACGACGAATGAGAGTCCGAAGTCAGGCAGGGCTTGCCAGATCTGCAGGAATCGCATCAGTGCGTCCGTTAGTGAGAGCTGAGCCACGTTCTGGTACGCATCGAGGATTCGAGGGGTCAGCTGGAGGAGCAGGCACATTGCAAAACGTCCCATGTAATTAGATATATATATATTTTTTTCTTGGTTGAGCAGCATAATACTGCTTCGATATGGGATTCATCTAACAGGCGCTTACGGCAGCCTAATAAAATGTCAATACTGAAATGTGTTTCGCCTCTTCTGTACCTGTTTGGCCTTGTACTTCTTATGATAGCGAGGTGACACCAGACTGTGAGTATTGATACTTTCATCACTGGCAGCTGCGTTGCCATGGGAACTGGGATTGCTCTTTTGCATAGCCAGAAAGGAGCGAATGCTCTCAATTTCGCTCTGGAAACTGCTGTCAGCCAGAGTCTTGCCCTTTGAGCCCAGGCGACATGCAGCCATCCACTGAGCGTACTGCTGCTCCTAGGGGGGGCGACAGGGAAGGCAGGGACGAGGGTGGGAGTGAGAAAAAACAACAAGAAAAGAACTGGGGAGACAAGGAGGAAGCTGTGCATGTGCGTATCGTCTCACGTCCTGGCAGCGCAGGAAAACCTCGTTCATGCCTTCAGGTGTTGGAATCAACAGTCTGATAAGGAACTTTTGTGCGGCCACATTGACATCTGGAGCAACCTCACATCCTGCAAAATAGGATCAATATCAAAGTCTGAGATTAACGGTTATCGGTTGGGCAGGAAAAATATGCACGAATATGGCTGGTGTGACTGGGCCAAGTTCACTGATTCTTTGGCTTTGTTACAGTCTTCATTGTTAATGCTACCTGTACTAAAGCGTAGAACAGTGATCTTGGATTATAACTGATCCCTTTAACTTATCTGACACAATCACACAACTCTTACAAGGGAAAGCTATGTGTGTTCTATATGTTTGACACATGCCCTATTAAACAGAATCATTTCTGTGCAAGAGATGTGACACAACCGTTGGACTGGTGTGAATATTCAGCTGCAATGTCCATAGAAACAAATTTGAACATGAAAAGCACACCTGACAAAAGCAATTAACAAGCACCATAACACTCAACAAATGAAATCGTTTCATTGTCTCATCGTCTCAGCTGAAGTCGACAAATCACCAATCACCAATCACCAATCGTCATCATCATCATCATCATCATCATCATCATCATCATCATCATCATCACAACATAAATGATACCTATAGCATTTTAACCACATAAAATTGAGCTTGTTTCAGACTTCAGTGTAAATGTATTAAAAACTTTCTGATTTCTTGAAAGGCAAGCACCACTTATCCAATTTGAAGACCCAATCATGGTGTGTACACTAGGTTTCAATGCTATTAAAATTCTGCTCCCTCAGATAAGGGGGAAATTTATTTTTATTTGTGACTCATGTCAGTAGGATTTATGATGTGAAAATCATTGCTTTGCCCAATTACCATTTTGGAGCTTTATTCAAAGCTCTATCATCTGCTTGACAGGGACATTTATCTTAGGCAGTCCATGCATATGATTTATGTCTCTGGACTGAGTTTCAGCAAAATCTCCCTCTTAAACGCAATTCAGCAGAAAAATAATTATTTGAAAAATAAGCTCATGCAAACACAGCAGGATTTGTCATTTTTGGTGCTTGAACCCTGAATAAAATAACATATCCACTACCTTTGAGGTTAATCTGTTGAATGGGCTCCCCAATGCTCTCCTCTTTATTCTTGAAATAAGAGATAGAGGTATCCTGGAATGTGAACCAATACTGCTTATACCCCTTCAGAGTAAGTCTCTTTGGCCTGAAAGATAAAGTCATGACACTCACTTTAAACTGGTACAATTAACCTAAAACAATTACTTCACTTCCCAAGACGTGGCTGATTTTAATTAGTGTTGAACTATTTACCTGAAAATCTTTAGGTAGCCATTAAGATCCGGTGCGGTCATGTTATTCTGAAAGGAAAGACCTTTTTTATTTATTTATACAAGATTGTTTTAGTGTATAGGTTATTAGTTAAGATTATTATTGGATCTTGGAAAAAGAACATTCATTTAACTTGAGCTATGATTCTAGTAAAGGACACCTAAAAATGAATCAATGGACTAATTGGTGAAAGCAAAGCTGAAGCTCTGACCAGCATCTCAGAGGCAGAGCTGCTCCCGCCCTCCATCTTGACCTCCAGACACTGCAGGGCAGACTCCAGGTCATCCATGGCTGCGCTGGAGGTCAGTAACTGAGGCTCTGATTGAGACACCTTACTGATGTGATACTGCAGGGGTGTGAGAGAAAAGAGTCACAGGCGTTTATTTATATGCTGTGAAAGGTGGAAAGAAAAATAGCCTATGTTTAGAGCCAGCAAAACTCTCTAACTAAGCTAAAGAAGTTTATAACCCTGATAATTACTAACTTGATAATATAAGATCTCAAACCCTTGTTAAGATCATGTAACTCTTACAAACTATTCCAATGATTTAGGTTAAAACACTTATTTATTAAATACTTTTGACACAAACAAGTTACTGTTTTGTTTATTTAGACACGATAACAACTGAACATTTTAGTCCATTTTTAGAAAGTTATATTTCGAAGGCAAAACCATTTAAAAATCACAAATATACCACAGATGTTTAACACTCGTAATTATACTGTAAAACAAATGCATGTTCATTGCTGTAATGTTTAAGATTCAATATGTGATTGCAATGGTTGTTTTCCAGCATGAATTAATTTTCTCACCCCTGTTGGCAGCCAAGGCATTTACATCAATGACACAGTGTTTTCTACCTGAAGAGCTCCAAACAGCATCATCTCCTCCTCGGTGCAGTCAATGTCCTCCAGCAGGATGGCCCAGCGTGCCTGCTCATACAGCTGCGTCAGACGCACAACATCATACTGCACAAACAGAAAGTGGGAGAAGGGTGAAATTTCAAACACATGGACATTAAATGAGAAAACATAAGGGGGCCACCCACACACACACAGACCTTGGGTTCGATGTCATAGAAGGAATAATATTTGAAGCGCAGCCAGACTCTGTCATTTTCTTGGATACCCTGCTGCATAAGGCAACGGGATGAGTCCAGCCACCTGTGACGAGAAAAAAATGATCTTTTATTTTAATTTTATTATTTTTTAGGATGAACTGATTGCTCATAGTGGGTTTGTCCCAACATAAATAATGAGTACGCCCACAGTTGGAGCGCATACCTGCTATGGATATGAGCCTTGTCTACCACACTAGCTGGGCGATACAGCTTGGCTAAAACTTCAGGGGAAGGTGGAGGCTGGGTGACAGACAGCATCTTGTAAATTGCCTCCATTTGAGGGGAGTCGGCAAAGTGAGCTGGCATCCCATTGTACAGGCACGGCCGGGAGACTGCAAAAAGAAGTGAACATAAATGTGTCTTAAATACAAAAAAAAACAACAAGCAAATATCCTAGTTTTCTTTTCAATTTTTCAATGGAAACAATCCACAATGCGTCTACCTGAGGTGAGGGGCACCTCAGTCAAATCATAGATGTCGTCATCTGAGTCTTTTTCCTTTTTTTTCTTTTTCTTCTCTATCGGCCGGAGGAGGGAGAGCTCCTCTGGGTGTCGAATGTCTGCCAAAGTAATGAAAGAGGAAAATACATTTTTATCAGCAGCTTGTGGAGGCTCTGTGACACAAGGGAAGTTCCTCTGGCTGCTGATTAGCAGGTTATGTGTTCATATCACATTAGAGTTGAAAGTTTGTTTGCTGTAACAATAACAAAAAGAAAGGCAAGACCAACCAAGATATTTTATCTGAAAATATGAAGCCTAGATAAAAAATGCACTGCATTGTCAAAACTATACCAAACCGCAATCTGTCATAAAAAATAAAGAAAAAACATATAAATGCCTCTAACAACTTAAAACTTTATTTTGAATAAGTCTCTTGCAAAAAACCTTCACATTGCGAAACCATGTTTTCCTGAAAAAATATTTTTTCAACAACAAAACAAACCAGCTTTTAAAGTTTTTATTTGGTGAAATCAAAACCTACCAAGGCTTTGCAAAACTGCACAAGCAACAGCTGTTCTAAGTCTTAGCTGACAGGTTGGATTGCAGTGCACGCTCTCAGCAAGGACTCTGTGGCGCAACGGTAGCGCGTCTGACTCCAGATCAGAAGGTTGCGTGTTCAAATCACGTCAGGGTCAGTGTTTTTCTTGGAAAAATTACCCTAAAATGGATGATCGAAAGCTAATTGAAGTATAATAAGCAGCTGTCTTAATCTTTGGGCACCTGTCTTAAACTTCAGCTGTCAGAGCAAGGTTGCAGTTCACACTCTGCTTAAGATAAGGCTCAGACAAAAATACTAAAAGCAAAAAAGCACACACAAAAAATCAAGGGATATCTCAAGGAATCTTTGGAGCATCAGTAGTGCAACTTCGGCTCAAAAGAAAAAATCTTTCTTTAGGAAACAAAAACTTATTGAAAGCTTGGTGATGCTTAAACAGCAACTGTCTTAAGCTGTAGCTGACAGTGCAAGGTTGCAGTACACCCTCCTGCATTAAAAAAAAATGCTTTTGCCAAACAAAACACAAACAAAAGAAGAATCCAGCAAGGACTCTGTGGCGCAATGGTAGCGCGTCTGACTCCAGATCAGAAGGTTGCGTGTTCAAATCACGTCAGGGTCAGACTTCTTTTCTAAGGGAAATAAAACTCAATCAAGGTTTTTTCATCTGAAATATAAAGAGCATATGAAAAATGGCTATGAGGCAGATTGTGTGGTGTAATGGTTGCGTGTCTGATCACTTCTGAGTCAAAACATTTTTTAAGAAAATAAAAACCTAACACGTTTTTTAAAAACTGCACAATCAATAACAGTCCTTAATTTTACCTGTGGAGTAAGCTTGCAGTGCACTGTTATGCAGAAAAGATTGTGATAAAGATGGGAAGAGACAATACTGACTCTGGTGCAATGGTAGTATTTTTGACTCCAGAGGAGAAGGTTGCATTTTTTTTTAGGAAAACCTTGTAAGGTTGTGAGGAGCTTTTTTGTGACAGAGCAATGTTGCTTGTGAGTAGGACTCAAACAATGGTAGTGCATCTGACTGCAGATAAGGAAAAAAAAGAAGAAGCTGAGACTCACTGAGCATACTGCAGATTCCCATCACTGTCTGCAGAACAGGGTTGGAGAAACAGGCTCGCAGTCGTAGGGTGATGCCACTGGGGAGGTGAATTCTCAGGGGCTTGTGTTGGGGCATGAAGAGCAATTTGGCATCAGCGTGGACGCCATACTTCTCCAGAGTCCAGGCTGTCCGCAGCAGCCACATCTGCTTTTGCTCCCACCACAAGGCATGGTCTGACCAATCACGTTGGATCTCTGCGGAGGACAGACCCCAAACAGCTCTATTTGTTGTTGTTTTTACGCCCCTATGTGGGAATCTTCAGTTTCTTTTGTTTTAATAGCCAGTCTCCTATTTGTTTTAATCTGTCAATTTAAATACTTATTATAAAGATACAGTCACAATCAAACCTACGTGTCTTTTCCACCAGCTTCAGGATAACACCTCCCACATGGAGGTCAGAGGCCACACCAATGGAGACAGGAGCAGAATCAGGCCCCAGGTCTTCCACTGTGACTGACAGGTCCCACGTTGCCATACTGGGAGACAGAGAGATAGAGGGAGAGAGACAGAGAGCAAAAGAGAGAGATGGAGAGAGAGGGGAGGGGGGAGGAGGAGGGAGGGAGAGAATCTTCAAAATAAGAGGAAAAATAAAAAAACAGCAAAACGTAAAGAAAAAAAACAAGAACTACAGCAACACTGACTAAAATATCAACACATTATATAAAAGCAGTATAAAATTGGCTTTGTGACAAATCTTTACTAAAATGTCTTTGAATGACATCATTAACTTTGTACATAAAATAAGGAAACCGGCCCTTGGTAAAGACCATTTTATGCAATTTCACAAATAAAATCTCAACATTTAAAAATCAAGAGGAATCACTCTGTTTGATTACATATAAGCTGTACATTTACTCTTTGTGTTTCTTTATTCCTTCATTATATAAACATCCAGCTGATTAGCCTTTTTAAGTGAAAGAAATGGTGAAATGAAGAATTCCAAATCATACATCTCTTTTCAAAAAGATTTAAACTCAGAATATCACATGATACTGACTGAGTAACACACAGGCTCCAACTCAGGCACACACTAAATAAGTGAATTGATCCTAGTGACATGTCCAGTGTCATGGGTACTTCCTGTTTCTGACTTGAACAGTCTGCTGGGACGCCTTATTCCTCTTTCTGACTCGCACAAGTTCATATGTTCAACTTATGACATTCTAACAACCCGGTTTACACTTACTAAGGAGGGCGACCACGCCTAGAGGTTTTACAGGGGACGGAAAATGCATGAATATTTTAATGCACGAATACAAACTTCACGTACCTCACAGATGCAAGCTTCTCTCTAAAAATGTGATTTAAATCTGTATGTATTCATCCTAATGTAGCATTTAAATGTGATCTCAGTCCAAATTTTCATGTTTGATCCTCACAAGTACACACCCTGCACCCAGTCACCATGCGTTCGTCTTCCTCTCACACTGTCACACACAAACACATTAACAAGGACATTACCTTTTCTCCGCAGTCCAGCGTTTTTTGTGGATGAAAAGTGTTCACCTCTGACTGACCACTGAAGATGTAGGTTTAGGTTTATCTGATGAGAAAGTGCAGCAATTTCTTGTCTTGCGCTTGAGGCAACTTGTGGTCTGCATTTGCCCCTGTCACTTCTGTCAGAAAAAAGGCTGGTTCCTTTTTGTCAACTTCCGCCAGGCGGAAATGTGACAAGTATTTAAGGTCCTACTAACAGACAGATATACACAAGTGGATGTTTGTGTGCTTGAATGACACCAGATGGGAGGTACTATACATTAATTAAGCGTATGTTGTTTTTTTTGTCACTCTCTTCTTGTAAATTACAAAAATAAGTTTCTACAGAGATACTGTGTTAAGATAACAAATACAACATTAACACTCTCCTGTTTATGAATTATATTAGCACTTTTTCTGGGGTAAACTGGTTTGAAAAGGTTACCACACCATACAAACAATACATTTTGTTTTCCTTGTACTACATATATCAAATCATATTTAGGTGACCACAACTACAAAATAAAAAAGAGTGAAATTTTCAGTGTGGTTGTCAAAAATCATTAAATATTTTCATCATGAAACAAAAATGGCGACATTGACAATGTCATTATCAATTTTGTGGGGCATATCGGGGACTTTTTCTCTGGGACAGTGGACAGGTCATCCAAATGTCTGGTCAAAGTACATTATATGAAGTTGCAGTATTCATGTATACAAAATGATGATGCCTGTCAAGTTGATGGGGCCATCATATTGAAATTCGGCTGAAACTACAAGCTCCAAATTATTCTGCACGCAATTTGTGACGATGTCAAATCGTGTTCTTATTCCCTCCAAAAATTTCGCAAGGCAATTATGACCACGTCAAATTGTTTTCTTCATTCCCATATTTCCAACAGTTATGAAGGGATCACTGATGTCGGTTTTCTCAAGTCCTGTTCGTCCGGGGATGAACTTTGTGTTACACAGGAAAAGAGGAACCTGCTCTGTGTGTCTTAGCTTATCGCGTTAAATTGAAGCATTATTCATATACTGTAGTTTTATCGTCCATTTACACTACATTGCCAAGTCTGAAAGCCATCTGGTGGCAGAAACACAGAGCAGCAAACCACTTTAATTCCCCCCTTGTCCCTCCTGAAAGTGGTACATTCCACCCGAACCTTATATGGCATATGATACCGGGACGCAGCTCCAGATCAGGAAGCTGCACAAACAGGAGGTTGCTTCGTATATAAATCGAAAGCGAAACCCCGCAAGTGTTTGTCGTGACATTGTATGTGCCCCTCGCACACAGTCCGTTTGTACGGTGTTGTTCAAACATGGCGCTGCAAATGTCCAGTCTTCTTCCACACTGCAAAGTCCCTCTGTCCCGAGTCCGGGCTAACTTCCAGGGGGTGGGTGTCAGGTTCAAACACGTGCTGTCACCTGGAATCCCCCACTGTGCGCGGAAGCCAGCAGTAGGTTTGTCCCGCACCCGCAGCCCTGTCACCGCGGAGAAGTTCTCAACCACCGCTCGCTCAGAGGCACTCTGGAGGTCCGCTGCGGGTAGCACCTGCTCGGCTAGCTCCAGGAAGACGTCAGGCCTCTTGGGGAGAGTCGTCCTCGGTGTGGCCGCGGGAGTGAGCTCAGTGGCGGTGGTCCAGGCTCTTCACACCGGATCGCTCAGCGCCATGGCCCGCAGAGTGAACCTAGAGTCCGCCGAGGGCAACTGGAAGGAGACCAAGGGTGAGGCTCTTCGAACAAGACCCGGCGTCACACTTTCTTAGAAACTTAAACTTGTTGTCCCCTAAAAGAGAAACATGTGCAGACGCATGACTAAATCTCATGTCAAGCTCTGAATCACTGTTCAGTAATACAAAACCATGAACATGCTGTTAAATCACTATACACACATTATGGATAATTCTTTTTACATTAATTAGTAATATACTGTACTTCAAATCAGTGTTTGTTATTTGGGTGGAGGGTGAACAGACATGCAGGTGCAAGGTGGGGCATGACAGAAAAAGTTCGAGAACCACTGTCCTAATGCACGTCTATGGGGTCAAAAGTCAACTTTGTCCTAGAGACATGGGACCACTTGCAGGTTCATCGGGATCCCTCAAGAGACAGCCACGTCAAATTGGGGGCTTCTTGCCCATGACGAGCCCAGAAACCCTAACCCTAATTCCAGCCATATCGCTAACCCTAATGCCATGCAAGTCTATGGGGTCAAAAGTCAACTTTGTCCTTGAGACATGGGGCCACTAACAGGTTCATCGGGATGCCTCAAGACATGGCATGGAAAATTTTCTTCCTCCAAGGTGGGGCGTGACAGAGAAAGTTTGAGAACCACTGCCCTATGGGAAATCACTTTTTGTTGCAACGACAGCTCCAACTCAAAGTGTAACTTAAAAAAAGCATAGAAAAATAAGCTATAAGAAATATAAAAGAAAGATGGAGTTGCATATCAAAAATAGTAAAACAAATGCTTAAAAAAAGAGATAACATGAGAAAACGTGAGCAAAAGAGCATCATCTACATCTCGCACTGTCACCTCACAGCAATTAAGTTGTAGGTTCCATTCTGACGCAGGTGTTCCGGTGTGCAACCTCTCAGAGGTCACCCTCTCCTGGTCTGGGTTCTCTCCAGGCACGTTGTCTTCCCTCTAATACTTCATCTTCGCCCCACAGTCCGAGGACATGCATGTCAGGGTAAAATTGGTGACTCTAAATTAACTGTAGGTGCGAGTGTGGATAGTGGTTTGTCTTCTCGTGCTGGCCCTGTGATAAACTGATGTCTTGTCTGCGGTGCACCCCACCTTCACCCTAAAATAGCTTGGATAAGCTCCAGCACCCCCAAGCTGAACTTGGATTGGACAGTTAGTTCTGTCACCTCTTCGCAAATAGGTCATGGGTTTAATGCTGACCCCCAGTCCTTTGTGTGATGAGTTGTTCTTCCTTTGCCATACTCCCATGGTCAAAACAAAGCATACGCGTCACTCCTTATATTGTCTATATACTAAGCTGCGGACGTGTCTGTTTGTCAGCATATATTAAGTTGCAAAAATGCCCCTCCAAACTTATTAACCCTTAATGTTGGGGAGGATGTGAGAGAAAATGGACAGATTCAGGAAATCTCTTTTTCTCCCCATTGGTAAAAATATACTGACATTTGCTTCCCTGCTGTCTTACAGATTTCTTGCTGTCTCAACCTGTGCATGACAGGCGTCAATTCTATAGGACTGCAAGTTATGTCCCACTAGACGACATCCCAGTATGGACTCCTCTTGCAGGTCCCACCTACTTGATGGATCATTTATAGTTTGACTTAGATTTATATCAGATTATATAAATGTTTTAATAGAAAAAATTAACATCTTGCCTATATTGATTAGGTTGGTCCTACCAATCTTGAATGTACCTTTGTGTGTCTCTGTTAAATTATCAGCGGTTTCTGACAAAACTATCTGTCAGAGGAATGAAAAGCTGGACCAGAAGATTTCCCTCTACAGCGGCGACCTTACAAAGCTGGAGATAGATGCTATTGTCAATGCAGGTATGTACGTGTGTATGTCAGCAAATTTCTGCTTCCAACAACTTAATGAATGGCTGTGGGAGTGGGAAATGAAGGCACACGAGCAGTGTGATGCATTGAAACTGTAAACAACCTGAGCACAAAACACCTGTGAGGGCACCTTGTGCTGTTATTGTGGCTGTGATGATTTCTGGGAGGTGACAGCTGTCACACGTTTGTATGTTGAAGCTTCACTCCAAAAAGTGTACAGACTTTACCTGTGAATAAGCGAGCAACAAAGGAATTTAGAATGGGGAGGATGATGACGGTCTCCTTGGGAACTTCAAAAGGAGGCAAAGTTGCCCAAGAGCAGAGCTGGAAGATCTGAGCCAAGTCTCAGCTCTGAACAGATTATGTGTGGACTGCTTTGAAATAAAACTTCCAATATGTGCAATAAGTCAGGGTTAAATTATATGATACGACCTTTAAATGTCAAACAAGATGCTCACCAAGTGAGAGCATATAAAAATCTAACTAATTTATCCTGATTGATTTTTTTACTTCTGGCTAATTGTTTTGCTGTTTAAATTCCCAATGTGTTTTAATTTGTGAAGAAATTAAATACAAGCTATAACATTTAAAATTTGTAATTATTATATATAGTAACCTCAATTGTTCTTATTTTGGAAAGACATTGTTGTTTCATTATTACATATAGTATTAACATATGGATTATAATAAAAAAAAATTAAAATCCATTTCAAAAATCCTTAAACACTTTGCAACTTCTTCTTCCTTTTCCCAATTATTAATTTTATTTTGTCGTTTTGCATAGTAGCGGAAACCCCTGCTGATGCCAAATAGATCACAGCTAAACACATCAACACCCTTAATTTAATTTAAACTTTTATTGACTTGGCCTTAAGTAAATAAAAGCACGTCTTAGTGAGCGTTGTCTTAGCGAATATAATCAAGCTACATACACACTGTGACAAATCTTATACTCTCTTTAAGTTTTCCATATGGCGCATACTGTCCTTGTCATGTGACATATTTTGATCAATTGAAGCCTATGGTGCGAAAAGTCAGCTTGCGCCGTCATGTTCCTTTGTCTTATGTTGTTTTTAACATTTGGCGAGTTAGTCTCTCTAGTGACCACTAGATGGAGCCCAAGGGCCGTTCATGTAAATCCAAACTTCGCGCCACAACGCTGTTTTGGGCAGTTGGGTGAAACGTAATCGACAGTTTGACCCAGTCTGGGAATAAAGAGGAAATGAGACAGAGCTGACGTCTGAATGATGCTTGATGATGAGACTTTAGAAGAAAATAATAGATCTTCATGGGCAGCTGACTGTCAGCAAGTGTATTCTGTGCCAGAATCCATTGACTATATTGACTCTTATTTATGGCAACCTGTGTGTGTGTGTGTGTGTGTGTGTGTGTGTGTGTGTGTGTGTGTGTGTGTGTGTGTGTGTGTGTGTGCACGCAAGTATTCACGCATACATCTGCATGCAAATGTTAAGGCCAGTATGTTTGTGTTTGCGTGCACGTTAGAAGTAATTGGAATTTGTTTCAGTGTCTTTAGCACCTGCTTTATGTAGGGGCGTGTGCTTAATAAAAGCTTTTATAGAGTCCCAGGATGCAAAGTGGGGTGGAATTAACAAGAGAAAACAGCCAGTAAAGTGTCATTTAGCAGACAAGGTGAGGGAGGGAGGACAGGAAAACGCGACAGCGCCAGAGGAGCGATGACTGAGGGATGGGAGCTGGAGAGTGAGAGTCAGCCTGCTGACTGACAAAAAGTGAGGGGCGGGGGGGCCTTGAGGAGTGGGAGAAAGAGGATAAAAGAGAGGCAGGGAGGGACTCGGGCTAGTATTTGAGTCATGGACTTTATTGCCATGGCAACAAGCAGGTACGGGGTACTTGCAAAGAGGAATTTTGGACCGCGGAGTCAGGATAATTTTTTTGGGGGACGGGACGATTATCCCGGCCGGATAACCGTTTCTGTGGCGGCATTGTCGGCGAGGCGACCTTTTCATTGGATGACTAACTGATTGACTAAGAGGCTCTGAGTGATGAGAGTGATGTCAGCCACACTTAAAGAGATAAGACATCAAAAACAAAGGGGAGCAGCAAGCGAGGCATGGCGAGAGAGAGAAGAGGCGTGAGAACAGTTACAAAACCGACTGTTAGTTCAGAAAATGGCTCTCCTCCTAGAATGAGAACAGGCAAGAAAAACAAACGAAACCTTTTTTCATACACGGAGCTCAGCAGTGTGGCTTTTTATTTCACTTACTCTGTAGGGCCAGGAGGAACTGTTTTGCCCCTGAAGCTCCAAGCAATCAATTGAAGCTAATTGCGGTAATTAAACCCCATACGGGCGAACTGCGCGCTGTCGATACGGTCGTTGTGCTGCTTCTGATCGAGGCGCAGCATCTCCGAATGGAAATCATAGATATCAGCCACGTTTGGCGTTTGACGGCCGCACGTCGGGCTGCCTTTGGCGGACGTCTCGCAGCAGAGACGGGGAAAGAGGGCGTCGGGAACAGGATGTTGTGCGCGTCTGAAGTGAAAAACAAGGCAGCAAAACAGAGAAAACAATCCCCTGAGCCATGTGCAAAATATGGGAAAAGCAGGCCGCACTAGTTAAGCTTATTTTTTACTCCTTTTTTGGTTTGCCAGGGCAGTCGGCGGGCAAATTCAACTGTCCTCCTTATCTGGTGAAGTTTATCTGATGAAGTCAGGTTCATCCTTACGACTATCTGGTGTCTGTGGATTCACAGCGGTGGAGGAAAACGTCGAGTGAGTCAATTCGGGGGGATTATGTATGTCTAAACTCTGTTCATACTCGAGATAATTGCCTTGCGTGTGGCCAGCGCCCGCTGTTAGCGGGGTGACGGAGAGGCGCTGCCTCGCTCGCTCTCTCGCTCGCTCTCTCGCTCCTTCCTTCCCACCGCACTTCCGTTGGATTGATCAGGTGAACGGGGCGCTGCCGGTAGGCCGGGCACACACGCTGTTTGTCGTCGACGCTGCTCTCAATAAAGATTGGATTTACAGTAACTCTCCACTCATCCTCCTTCACCTCTCCCTCCCGTGCCTTCGCCTCCCTCCTCCTGTCCACACTTTAACAGCCTCTGGCTCCTGCCCACTCCTATAAAACACTACAAACATAAAAACCCACAAGCACTTAAGAGCTGTCCTAGTGAGGGGCAGGCTGGGCGGGGGTTGGGGGCGGAGGGGGGGGGGGGCGTAGAGGGTGCGGGGGGTGTGCTTTGTGGGAGGAGTCGGTGGGCAGAAACATCCTCCTCTTTACACCCCTCAATCACTCCATTGGAGAGCGGCAGCGAGATGGAGGGGAGGATATATTGTCTCTGATGGGATAGCTGATTAAGATGGATTGCGCAATGAAATGTCGTCCGAGTGATGAGTTCCCTCAGTGTGTGTGTGTGTGTGTCTTTGTGTGAGGGAATATATAAGTGTGTGTGCGGTTGTGTGGAAACGACTTGGCCACTAATTTTGCATTAAAACCTTTTTCTTCAAACTGATTAAATGCAAATGTGCTGAGCTCCAGTGAGCTGAAAATGCAGCATTTTCACACAGACTTTTTTTTTTTCTCCTGAATTTACATACCAGCCCTTACTTTCACTTGCCCTGCTGTTGTCTCACATTAAATGCTGCTTATATTTTGCTACCTCGTCTACACCGGCGATATTTTGCCGAGCAAGGTTGGAAAAACTGGATCAAAAAGTTTGTCTTTTTTTTTTTGCCTCTTTTTAGCTTGTTGTGGCCTTGGCTCCTGAATATTTTAGATCAGGCATTGAATTGGCTCTAAAATTAAAGCTTGTCAGTCACGAGCTGCGTTTCCATTACAGTTTTTCGCAAAAATAAAAGTGATAGTTCGAAAATTTCGACAAAGTAAAATTGCGATATGCAGGTGTTTCTATTGAATGGTGTGAAGCGCATAAGCCGCAATTCTCGTAAAAACTGCTCCCGCGAGATTTACGAGAATTATGTTTGCTTTTCTTTGTTATATTTTTCTCTTTGATTACTTGTAAAAAATATTCCGTCTCCTCCTCCATCCAAACGTAACGCGCCATTTTCACTTGAAGTGAACTGGTCGCGACCCCATATGTAACGTCTGGTGACGCGTAAATGCAAAAAGAAGTGTTTTCGTCACACTTTTGCGATATACCTCTATATCGATACGTCTGAAAAACCACCTCATGAGAGGGTAAAAACGTTTTAGCTATATCCGAGAGTTTTTTTCAAAGTTTAGCCCTTTCCATTACCATCTTTATATTGCGATAATTAGGTTTTGCGCTATTCTAGGCGTAATGGAAACTCAGCTCCAGGCAATTCTTCTGGTCATACTGAAGCCTTGAGAGCGACGCCACTTGTTATTCCCAACATCTCTTCCTGCCTGCAGCCTTTGAGTACGAGTCGTATCTCGCCTTTGCAGACATGGACGTACAAGAGAGCAAAATTCATGCCTTCGTCGTGTATTCACTCGCACGCAGTTGCACCTGCTTGTGCTCGAAATTGAAACAGCGGACAAAAACGGTGGCCGGCTGTGTGAGAACTGTGTGAGTTCTGGCTGTGGGCGATGCACCCCTGGAAGCGCTGGACATGCATGTGTCTCATCATGTGTGCGGGTTAGATGGACCCTCCCCGGTGTCACTCTGCAGGTTGGAGATAAAACCTCTGGTGCGTCTTGGACACCCACTCATTTTGGCCACAGTTGAGAGATACAAGATTAGAGCCCATGGGGTGTTGTTTTTTTTTGCCCTCAGGTGTCTCAGATTTTAAAAAAAGAAAAAAAAAAGTAATCCAGATGGAAGGATGATAGGCAGTGTGCTGATGGACACACAGTGAACAGATGTGAGTCAGAGTTTTCGAGGCTGGTGAAGGTTATACTGAGTATTTCTTGTTACTGTCACTGTGGCCTTCGACTGATGTAGGTACTGGAAAATATGAAAAAATATGTCAGGTTCCAACTTTATTATTTTTGCTCTTTCATACAGTCGCAAGGAAGCTGGGTTCAGCTGTTCAGCCTCTACATCCTCGAGAAAAGGCCGGGAAAATGTTTGGACGTGAAATCAATAGAAAGGTCAAACGCAGAATTAAATCGGATCCCTGGACAAGACATCTCAATGTAAATGACTGTGACTGGGTTATGTCCTTCAGTATTTACTGACCAGGGTATGTCATTAAACTGAAAATTATTCCATTTTGTCGACGACAACAGTGGTCAGTGGTGACTGCAAACCTAAGCAGCGCGACATCCCCCTCAACACACAACAAGGATAATTTGTTTTGAACATACAAGTAACCCCAGTTGCCTCTGAAAACATTACTTATTTTGAATATGTCGGCCAGGCTGAATGGCAGCATATCCTGCTTGTTTCTCTATGTCTGTGTCGTTTTGCACACTCCCCTGTCAAGCGATTTGAATTGTGACCGGTTGGGTTTTTCAGAGCGTCTTCTCGCACTCGGCATCACGTAGCTCTCCTCTTGCACGGTGTTTCGTGACTGCTTGACAGATGTTTGATGACTTGCCTCACTGGTTACTCCTGTTGCTTCACTTGTCGGGCGACTGCCTCCGTCTCCTTGGCACAGTCGCTCATGTGAATGCGGGAAGTCATTTGAATATTTTGTTTTGAATTCAATTTGGGAGGGGAACTATCTTTAACACGCGGTGTCCATTAAAGTTTGTTATTTGACAGTCATTTTTTTTTCTTAACAAAACAAGAGAAAATATCAACTCGTTACTTGGTTTCTAAACAGAAACAGAAGCCACTCGCATGGAACAATGGCTCTTGCCAGGCCATATCTACTCTTCCATCCACGTACACTCATCTTTTAATATATTAATACGCTTTACTATCTCATAAATAGAAGCCAAAGGCAAATATTGTTTTTTTTATCACAGCGACGTGATGGATGTTTTGCATATTTCTACGATCATCATTAAGATGATCATTAAGATGATCGTGAGGTCATTAGGAAAAGGAAGAAGAAGAACATTGTTTTATTGGCACTTTTTCTAGGACACACAGAAGAACTGAAAAGACATTTGTAGCCTGTCACCGTATGAGTGTCAATCATCTTCAAAAGAATGATAAAAATACAGTAGCAGATAAATAAAGACGTTCTAAAAAAAAATCAACCTTTATACATAAATCAACCTATTTACACTGGCAGTCGTACAATATTGTGACAGCTTAATATAATGCGGCAGATAGTGAATGCTGATTATTTCTTTGTGCAGAAACAGCCGAGGTAAAGTCCAAGATTTTTATTTACTCAATCAAAGTCCGTAATGACTTTATTAAAATAGCAAGATGAACTGGGCCGGAACAAAAAGGGAAAACATATTTTTCACCACGAGTGCAAGTCATCTTGTCTCGCGTCTGCATCAGTGCAACAGAAACGCTACCGTGCCACCCAACTCATTATTCCAGTGCACTTTATCAGAGTGGATGCGTGGCCCGAGCATCAATAATTAAACACTAGTTGGTATCGAGCTCGGCCACTTCCATTGGTCAGAATATAAATCCACCCAGTGGTGGAGCACTTTTTTTTTTTTGTTATTGATTTTAGAAGAGGCTGTGGTTGGCGACGACTGCCGGCTGTACAGTAGGGAAAGAAGTCGTGTGGGGTTTGGCAGGAGAGGGTGAGAGCACAGTTGATTGAGCACAGACAGACAGACAGACAGACAGACAGACAGACAGACAGACAGACAGACAGACAGACAGACGGACCTACAGCCAGCCAGCCAGACAAACAGACAGGAGGCGAGATGTTGATGAGAACAGCTGTAAGGGGAAAAAAGGTGAGAGGGATCTGCTCAGTGATCCTGTTAGTTGATTTTTAAAGGATAACAGTGGGCTTGGCAGGTAGAGCCCCTTTACAGTAGCTTTACTCTGCACCGGTGCAGTGTCACTCTCCTCCTGCAAGGCTTCACTGATTCTTAGCTGGCTTTGTCAGTGGGGCTTAGCGCTGCGCTTAGCACCAAAAGCAGCCCTGCAGGCAGCCTCGCGCTCTCAATATATATTCTGCTGGTGTGCACGGGCCGCCGGAGCCGGGCTCATCACTGTAAATTGCCCAGGGGTGGACGGAATTGTTATACGTATATTCACCCGAGCTGCTTTTCCTACTGTGTGACACGCGGAGATACAGTATAGGTGTGCAGAAATGACACTAGCTGCGTTTCCATGACAGTTTTCCCAAAGTAAAAGCAATATTTCTAAAATTTTGACAATGTACAATTGCGATTTGCAGGCGTTTCCATTGAATGGTGTGAAGCGCATAAGCTGTAATTCTCGTAAAATCTCGCTGACGAAAAAAGTGTTTACATGATACTTTTGCAATGTACCTCTATATCGATACGTCTGAAAAACCACCTCATGAAAGCGTCAAAACCTTTTGGAAGTTTAGGTGTTTCTATTACCAGTTTTTTATTGCAATATTTAGGTTTTGCGCAATTCTGGGGGTAATGGAAACGCAACGACGGACCATTTTCTAAACCAAACAATTTCTAAAATATGACGCTCAATTGGAAATAAAGGAATGCAGCATTAATTAGAGGGTGTTCTGCAAAATCTCTCTTGCACGTCCCCTTTTCTCCCTTCTTGCATTTCACCCTTCATCTAGTTTTTTTTTCTGTTGCTTTAAATCCGAAGAGGCAAGTTGTTGTGACCCACCCAGCCTCCAACAGAGTCACGGGGGGTCAGAGGAGGTGATGGAAGGCCCAGAATGGAGACTCCCTGTGCTGCTGCTGAGGGTCCCGGAGGGGCCCCACGCCCTGCGCTCCTCCTCTCTCTCTCTCTGTGCGCTCCATACGTCTACCCCAAAGCTCTTGTCAGCTCCTTTTAAGACAGGCTCATGTAACAAGATGTAACTTGTCACACCAAATTCGCAACACCACACGCACGCACACTCACTCACACACACACAGGCACGTACATACACACACAGACACATGGAACAAATACAGCGATTTAGCTCTGTGTGCGTGGTGTTTCATTGAAATCAGAGTAGTTTCAATTAAAGGAAGGCTCCAAATGCTCTTCTTGCTCTTTCCTGACATCGCTGCCTCCCTAACAAGAGTGAAATGGTCTGTGGTTTTGTTTACTCAAAGAGATAAAAAAAAATTAAAAATAACATCATGTCCTCTTGCTGTGGAGAGCTTTCCGATCCCTCATGGATCACATGGCACCGCCCCTCCGTGGAAACTGTACTTCTTTAGCAGCCGTCTCTATGGTGCTATTCCCAGGGCACCGGCAGACAGTGTTTTGCGAAACGGTGCTAATGGACACGTTCTCGCACGGTGTCTGTCTGTCCACACGAGCACTTTGCTGAGGCAGTTTTGCCATCGCTGATGCGGCTTCGTCTTCATTGCAAACACGAGAGGCTGTCAACACGCCGGACAGAGAGTATAGAGTGGAGATGTCAACCTCTTGTTTTTTAAGTAGTGAGACAGGAATTACATCAAGTTCCTTTGAGTTATACGTTTTTATTCAAATGCTCAGATTATGACCATAACACTACTAATAGCAGTGTTAAATACAGTTATTTGGCTAGCCTTTATTGTGGTTATAAATTTTGTTTTAGGTTTTGGGTTAGAAAAGTCCAATAGGCACTTCCTGCTGCCACCTACTAAATAAGGTTTTCATAAAATCCACTGCATGCGTAGACTAACAAGAGCTATTTTCATGGCACGACATGGTAGTACGCCACCGCCCTCGATGGATGACATTTCATGTGAAGATGTCAGGCAATGCCTCTGAGTGCAAATGGTATCTGACAAAGTATCATTGCTCTGCTTGTGTTCCATGCTTTCACTTTCTCCTCCTTCTAAATAAAGGGGGAAGGCGAAATTCTGCTCTTTTGAAGTCGCTTGTTTTTCATGGCTGAAGAAATGAAAGTCTCCAGACAGTTTTTATATATTTATAAGTTTCTAAGTTATCCGAGCTCTGATTTTATGATGCATCATCTTCTATTTGCATCAAATGCACTTTAAAAAGCTTTTAATTTCAGTCTGTGTGGATGATATTTTGTTTGTGCCTAGTTGGAGAATTTGGTTTCTCTGCTTTTTCTCTGCTTTTTTTTGTTGTTGCTGTGTGTTCATGTCTGTCCCTGTTCTGTCTGCGTCTTTGCCATGTGTAGTGGTTGTTGTTGTTCAGTGGTTTGCAGCGCAGGGCATTTTAGAGATGCCGTTGCTCCAGTTTTGTTTTTCAGTCCAGATCTGTCCAAGTTAATCATGGCACAGCAGTCGGAAAGTCCACTTTGCTGGTCATCTGGCCGTGTGACTCTGACACTTCTGTGCTTTTTCTTTTCTTTTTTTTTTTTTTTTAAATAATCTCTCTATGGTTCAGCGCCCACACATTCCGAGAGATGCTCTGATTCCCAGTTTGTGTCTCAATTTGAGTGGGAAGATGGACGAGTGGCTTTAATTCTTCATGGTCCACAACTCCACACTTTTGTTCTGTCCCTTCTTCTCTTGTTATTCTTTACCATCTCCATTTAGCCGTCATTGCGGTGCTGTGACCCGCCTACAGCACAGCTATTGATTTACACACTGACATTGAGAAGTTAACATCTCCTTGGAGAGAGTTAATCCCTAATGTTGTCTGGGTCAGTAAATAAACTGACAGGTGGGGGATAAAAAAAAAACAAAACAACCAAACTGACGGAGTTTGCAGAAAAGCTTATTTGTGCTAATTATTTCCATCCCACTCCTTCCTTGTTAAAAGCCTTTCCCACCCCTCCAATCAATCGCCACTTTAGCTAGCAGGAAAGGATGGAGGAAGTGCAAGTCTCATTAGCCTGATTGGGCCAATGTAGAGAAATGGAGGAAGACTGAGTGAATAAGGATTTAAGGAAGAAAAGGAGGCTGGATCATCAGCATTTGGCGCCCTAATGGGCTCATGTCTTGAAGGCAAGTGATGTGTTCACGTGTTGGTCATTGTTGGGTGTTCATAAGTTACTCTTGCCAAAGTCCATCTGAACCACTTCCTTCCTTGATGCAGTTGATAAATGTTTTCTGGACCCTGGAATGATTTTTTTGCCTTTTTGACTTGATAATATAATTGAAAGCAAAAGTCTTGATTTGACCTTTAAACGAAAATGGAATGGGCTGTGAGATCTAAAATGCCTTTCTGTGTGTGCTTCCAAGATTTGCGGACCTCTGATATCTTTTTGACGTTAGCTTGCAGCCAGCATACCTCTATACCTTCTTACGTCCATGCTATGTGCCAACTGATGTGAAATGAAGGGTTGTAGACGTTTAACCAATCTGTCAGAATTACTTGAATTATCTTAAATGCCTCTGCTCGTTCACATCTCACAGTCATTGCATTAACATGCACGGCTGTACTCACACATATTTACCTGGGTAGGTTCATGATTTTTTTGTTTCTTTTGCATATTTTTCAGACTTAAATGTTTGAGATCATCAAATAACTGACTTCCTGGTTAAGTAAATGTTAGATAAAAAGAAATAAAAAACAAAAAATGTGCATAGCCACTTGTATCATACATACATGTAATCACAAATATTTCCTATATATATATATATGTAGGAAATATTTATATTTCCAATATAAAATAAATATATAATAAAAGAAATGTATTAAATAAAATATATTTATATTTTCCTAAATATTTCCCATATAAATATTTACAGACATTAAGCGGCTGATCTGCAAATTCTTTTGATTGGAAATGGAAAGTTTTGACAGGGAACTGATTATAGGATCCGACAGGTCTGAGGATGGGGCTGATGAGATCAGAACTGTTATCTGGTGTCAGTCCACAAAGAAATGAAAGAGTCTTAAGACGCCGCAGATCACTCTGACACACTTCTTTCAGAGCAAACTCGTGCTCGACATCCAAAGCAGATGTTTAAGCGTGACTGAAACCATCGATAGACTTTAAAACCAGTGCTCCTACAGGATGTGACAGTAATATGTGGCTTGTAAAGCAAGCCAGCTGCCAACCTTGAATGTGTTTCTCGCATATGGCAGAATTCAGCTTTGTGTGCAGCTTCCCTTAATACCCTCCTTAATGTGGCAATAATCATTTGCACCCCCAGTTCCCTGTGACAATAATAGTTTCCTTCCTTCAAATATTGGTTTTGGCACAAGTCAAATGACGTATTAAGATTTTGGCTGCACACCCAAAGTCTTCATCTCCTTGGCTCTGCTGGGGTTGAACACTTGAACTGCTCTCAAAAGTCACATGTTTAGTACATTCACAAACGGCTGATAAATGACTCCCCCTAACAGTTTTATCTGTTTTTTTTTACAATCAGTACTTTTCATTTGGACTTTTGACATTTAAATCCAACACAGTCTCCCTGAACCAGCTGTTCACTTAACATTGAGAAGTGCCGCGACAGAACGAGGATAGAAAAATATGGAAATTAAAAGCACATTGGGGGAAGATTATCCTCATTGTAGGCAGTGTTATTTGAATAATTAAGTATAATGCAGGCAGACAAGAAGACTTCATTTTCTCTCATCTTTGTAATTATAGCTTAGCAAAGAAACTACAAAGGATGTATCGTCCCAACCTCTAAAAAGGGCTTTAATCTCGCCGTCCTTCCGCCTCTCCACCAGCAAATACAAGGGGCCCTCATTGTCTGCTCACATGTCCCATTACAGTTGATGCTTGTGTAACATAATGACACACACACGCTCACACTCGGTCACACAGCAAAAGAGCAGCGAGTGCACATTGCACCCACTGCTCACAATTACTATCGTCTAATTGCAATCTATCAGGCATTGTGAAGCGGCAACATGTGTACTAGGGCTTCGGAAATGACAAGACTATTTATAGGAGCCGTTGTGATTGTGCTCGTCTGCGGGCCAGACCTTCTGGGCTTAGGCCTCCCTTTTTAAATTGTTGATGCATTAAGAGGTAAATTGTAATCAGCCAGGGTCACTGTGGTTCACCAAGCTATAAAGAAACAGCCCAATCATGCATTTAGAAGAGAGCAAGTTCATGACACCGTTTTTGATTTTGAAATGCATTTATCAGTAAAAAATAGTTGCAGTTATCATTAACATAGTAATGTTGTCATCAATATTTTATTGTTATTAGCCACTGAAAAAAATGGTTCAGTTTCTAAATTTGATCGATAAATAAGCAGCTGGTCTGATGGCAAAACTAACGTCTCCAATAAATCTTTGCCCACTATTATCTTCCATCTTTATCTTTCCTGTTTTCTCTTATTTGGATGGAGCTGACAAGAAATAACTTAATCTCCCATTTGACTGCAACATGTTAAGCTTTTTTTTCTTTGGTTCATTGGCCCTTATTATATCTGACCATGATGACCAGATTTTGCTCAGTATGCTCAAATATTCTTATGTTATCATCACAACACAGAGACAGTGATTTTCAACCCAGAAATAAACAATTTCCTATCTTTTGGACTTTCATGTCTTTTTGGGCTTCTTTCAGGAAATCACAAATGTTTTGTTTACTGTTACCACCTCAGTGTTTGTGAGGTTGAGATTCAGTCAACAGTGGATAACAAACCAAAACTTTAAGAAAAGTTGAGAAGCACTTTTAATTGAGCTCTGCTTGCCCTGCCTCTCTTGTTCTTCTTTCTTGTTTTCTGGCACAGAGGTTATAACTTGCAGGCTCATAATTAAGCTTAAATGAAAGCATTGGCCAAAGTAACCCAGAATTCAACCGGGAACATTTGCAGTATCAAGGCTAATTTGTCCATCCTTTTCCTTTGCTTTCTACAAGGTTAGAGAACTTTTGATTTAGTTTTTCCTCTCTCTCTCAATCTCTCTCTCTCTCTCTCTCTCTCTCTCTCTCTCTCTCACTCTCTCCTTAAGGAATCTTGCTTTAAAGCATCTCTCCGCAGGCCAGGTTGATTCATACAGTTGGTGTTATCAGAATCCCCCAGGGAGCTGTGTTATTTTCTATGCACTCCTTTTATTCCAGCAATGTCCACCACAGCTCAGTGTGCTGTGTTTGAATCAGCGAGTTATCTTTCCTCGGGTTCCTCTCAGTGTGTGTTGGTGGAGAAACGTATTGTTTGCTAACCAACTCCATTATGACCCTGTGGGAGTAACAGCCCCACGTTGACTCTGTATGCCAAAGATATGCATCCACAAAGATAATCCAGTGAAATAATGAATTCCTGACTTGAATTTAAAGTCTGTATATACTACTATGTATATACTTTTGTTTGTAAGCCAAAAAAGATTATTCAAGGTTGCAAACATTGCTTCTGTGTATTGCTTTCCTCGTGCTGCCCTTGACGATTGTGAGTCCACAGTCTGATTAGCAGGTTTGACATTGTGGTGACTCTGCGGATTAATTCCTCTTTTGGCGATTTAATTAACAAAATACATGTGCAATGACATTCATCAGCAGCAGTGCTTTCTGGACTCAGACACGATTGTGACTACCAGCTGTTGTCACAACTTTTAACATCTAAAACATGAATGTATGGTTTGTTTAAGTGGAGGCTTTATGTTTTTTAACCTTTTAAAAACATATATTGCTAAAAATTATGTTTTGTCCTCCACTATTTCCAAAATTATAGGAAATATAAGCATTAATCATTTTGTGTTAATTAAATACAATGCCAAAAAAGGCATGAATAATCTGCCCAAACTGAAAATAAGTAAAGGCAAACCCACACTTGCTGTGTATACTTACAGTACATAGATATATTTCATAGTGAATCCTTTTTCATTTATTTCTGCATTCCATTTTAATGAAAAAGAAAATACAGGCAATGAAGGTGGAATTCCTGTGGTTAGCGATTAATCACAGAGTGGCTACCCACTAAGGTCAGAAGTTAAACATGGAACAATTGACAAATAAGTTTATAAAATGTCCTTGACAGGTAATCTATGTGGTCAATTAGTGAAAAGCTTTCTGATATATTGTCGTAGTGTGAGGGAATGGGGAAATGAAATATGTTGATTTTGCAAACCTGCATGTTTATAAAAACATAAGTAGTGTTGCCGATGTAAAAGCATGGGACTTTCATTTTTATACGCTGTATTCACTTGTAATTAGTCTGTCTCATTTTTTTCATTCCGAACTGGAAAATGTTAAAATTGAACCTCAAACATGTCATGCAATGTAAGTACAATTCACCCAAATTCTGAATGATGAGCATAAATGTATAGTATATAGTGTATTCATTATAACGGTGGTATTTCTATTGAAGGTATAAAAACCTTTTGTAGCCTTCTAGTAGACTTCTTAAAATGAAGAATCGTGCATGACGCATGCAAATAATTTATTTTTCATAACTTTGCATTTAGCACTCCTACTATTGTCTTGGACAATAATGTTTTGGATTTGTAAAATCCTAAATGATTTATTTAAAACCCCAACAACATCAGAAAGAAACTATAACACATAGAACTGAGAGATCTCAAACAGGCCACGTCCTAGATGGAAACAGAGGCTGTGCTGGTTTGGTAAATGATTCAACAAATGAGGCTGAAGAACGTCCTCTGGTTACCATGAAGAGGGCTAAAATTTAAAGCACAATGCAGCTTTTTAATTGCGTTCAAGTGACAATCCTTCAAAATGTCAGGCACCCTTGAATGAGCCGAGCGTCAGTGCTTCCGTGGCACCTCCAGTAAACGATACCTGAGAGCTGTGCAAACACTTCCATCCATTTCAACTGTGCAGTGTGATCACACATCAAGCAAGTGTATTTTATTTTTTTTTGCTGAAATATGTTTCACTTTAAGATTCTTGGCAGCAGTGTGTTGAAAAAAATGATGTCCAGCCTTAGCTGGCCATTTTGTTGAATGTTTGAGGCTTATTGGGCTAAAAAAGGGTTTCACTGATAGTTGGCAAGCAGTTTCAGGGATGGAGGAAACAAACAAACAAAACATGTGGCTTACTTGAGATTTTTCTCTCCAGATTTTGGGCTGTACGGAAAGTGAGAAATAAGTTTTGTCAGTGAGCATAATATAGCAAGAATGATATATATTTTTTTGTATTTTTTAGTATATTTCTGTAATTTGGCAGAAATAAATATTGTATGCCATCATTAATGGACATAATGTTATTATGTATTTATTACATGTAAGTAAACAACAAAAAGGAAACCATTGAAACTACACACTCACCTAAATAAAAGTCTCTTGATTGCATTTTGTTATCGTGTATCAGGTGCTTTGACACATCTGACAGTCTTTGCTGCTTTAGTCAATAGCTGACTGTAGGCTGCAACAGCCAAAATATGAACTCTTTCCAATGCCAGTCGTCATTTTGGAGCCAGGGTCATTAAAATGAATGGGAAGCGTCGCGTTTTGGTTTTTATTGCTGTCTTATGCACTTGTGTATCTGCAATAGCACAACTTTGCGTGAGGCGCAATGCAAGTAATAAAAGCTGTGAGTTATAAAAATGAGGCATCAGAGCCTCACGCCAGATAATAGGCCACAGCAGTGTGCAAACACTCCGGACACTGGATTGTAGCTAAGGGTGGAGACGCCACACTTGCAGTCGACGCTCACGCAGACATTATAATGGCTGGATGGAGAATCTCGCTTATGATAGTTTGCATGAAGTCAGCTGTCATTATCTTCTTGTCAGATACAGAGTTCGCTCTGTGTATAATGAACCATTTATACTAACATAAAGTATATATCTGCCCGACTCCCAGCCCGAGCGTTCACCCCTAATGGACACTTATACACTCCCCTGTTCGTTATATTGATCCATGCTCACACAAGCATTAGCACTCTCTTAGAATGAGAGGCATGTCTACAGCCACACGTGGGAGCACATATAGAGCATGAACGCATCCACGCAAGTGGACGCATGCATACTCCGGTCCGGTCACTTCAGGAAGTGCTCAAACTTCTTGGGCCAAAATCATATGCGTGTGATGTGAGAAGAAATGTTCCCTTTGAACTGACTGTGCATATGTGTCAACTAAGGAATTGTGTGTATGATTTCACAAGGTTCCCTCTCCGTCCCTCCCGTCACAAGTCATTATTCCAATGTGAACCTCCCGTTCATTTCCGTCTTTATATTCTTATCCAGTTGGCATTGTTGGACATCACACTCCTTTGTCTCTTACTTAATGAACCCTGTTTGCACATGAACATGTGCGTGCCAACACACGGACGCACACACACATGCACGTACACACAACAAAAGCCATAAAACGCCTTTTCCTTTTAGAAGTCTTTATTCATCCGTGTAGAAAAAAGCAGACAGACCAATAAATGGAACAGCATTTTGCACCCATTTTTAGTTTTATACATGAGAGTGTTTTTCATTATCACATCTGAGGGTGACATTTTCAAAGGAAACAGAACGGTGCACAGAATGAGAGAAAGGCAATGAATGAAAGGACAGAAATTGGCTCTTAGAGAACTAAAATAATAATAAAAAAAAAACAAACAAGAAATGCAGAAAAACACGTACGTCAGAGCTCTTTGAGGATTACTGCTGAACAGTAATAAAGTTTTAAACAGAGAAAAAGAGCTTCAAGATATACAGAAATGGGTTTGACACTAAAAGGCTTTCTACCAGTCTTCCCTTCCCCTCTCCCTCTGTCTCTTTTGTATGTTGCTTTAAATCTCCATTACATTAACAGTTTCAGTTGAGCCGAACACAACCAGATGTCATGTATATCTTCCTTTCTGCTCTTTCTATGTTTGACTGTGTGATGCTGCACAGAAGGCTGTGAATAAAAACTGTGAGTGATGCGATTCATCTGATCGACCTGGATCTTTTACAGATTTTGCATTGAACTTAAATCAGATGAACTGGTACTCAACAGTGCGCTATAGCTGTGCTGCAGATTAGAGTATATCAGGTCAGGCACTGAGAAGCAGTCAAAATTGATGTGGTTTCACCCAGTTGATTTGCTTTGTGGTGAATGTGCAAACTTTTTTTTTTTTTTTTTTCAATTAGCTAGTTGTTTGGTCTAAAAAGTTGTCAAACGAAACAACCCGGTTCTTGAAAACGACAGAAATGAAAAATGATCAAGGCATAGAAGCTGTCATTTTGATATTCGTGGTTTAACAACTAATTGCATGGGACTTAAGTGTTTTGTGTAAATAAAAATACAACCTCCTTAAAATGTGGAAATTTCATCACATTATTTTTGCATCAATGTGATGCATTACAATAGTTTGTCAGGTTGTTTATTGACTGTAATCTTTCATAGGAAAACTGCCTGCAGGCCTGTTATTTCTGTCCCCAATCTTTTTTTAATAAATATAATCTAAACGTTTCCGTCACCTTCCACTAGTATGACATTCATATACCATGATCATTTTTATCCATACAAGAACATTTACAACATTGGACATAAATGCATTACTTTCTCTTTTATGAATGAATTTCAGCGGGTGTGAATTAGACCAGAGACATTCCGTTCAAATTTTTGTTTCCAGGGATTTAAGCGAGCGACGTAAGAAATTGAGTTCACATCATTTTAAGGAGATGAGAGACGATCCCCGACCATAATCTCATTTTCAAACATGCAGAACTTTATCAGAATTGTGAAAAGGATCTTTTTAACAGCAGTTTTACTTGAGCTGGGTGTGATGTCGCCGTGAACTTACTTTTCCCCTCACTTTGTCCCTTTTTGTCATTCTAACATTATTTTCCGGTGTTACATAGCATGGAGGGATTTTGATGAAGACGCATGGTACAAGATGGAGACTGCATCATATTTAATATCTAAGACTTATAACATCAGCCCATGAGTATAGTGTAACAATCAGGTATTTGCAAAACATAGCAGTCGCTAAGAAAATGATGATTATGGCATTATCCTGTTGTCACCTCAGTTGTTCACGCCCCTCTGTGGAGGCCCTGTCATCTTGCCCTTTTGTCTGCTTTTTTAATCTCTGCTGCGTTCAGCACACACTTTTTTTTTTCCGGGGCTTCCTTTTCATTCTTTTTTGTCACGATGTCATATGTTCACACTTCTCCCTTAGTACCCAAATCAGCAAACCCACTCTCTTGACAGTTTTTTTTTATGTTCCATCCCTCCATCCATTTATCCATCAACCCTCAGAACCACTCTCTCAATCTCTCTCCCCCTCATTAGCCTTCGCATGCTGTGGCTTGTGTCTCTAGTCTCTGTCAGACCTGTTATCACTGCTGTCAGCTCCCTTGGTAAGAACAAAGTCATCCTCTGCTCACGGCACTACAAAAGAAAAGGGAGAAATAAAAGGAAGGAGCCTTCGCCCAAAAAGAAGAGGCGGAAAGAGGGAGATTTTTTAAAACGGAGGGGAGTAAACTGGAAGAAAAGTAGCAAGCTAGGAACACATCTTTTCATGCTGGCCGTGATGCATTGTCATGTGTGGGTTATAACAACCATTGATTTCTCCCTCTTTGTCATCCCTTTTATCTGTACAGCACAGAGCTTACAGTTGGTTGGATGATATGAGAGCTATCTCTATGCACATCAAGTGCCTTTTCCCCATATTACAAATATATCTCCTGCTAAATCAGCTAAGCCTAGAATATCAACCTGAAATAAGTTACCGTGTATTAATATGAGTTCAGAAGACTAGGTTTGAAAGACGCTTAGACATCCAAAAGAGAAACATAACCATTAATAACTAGGAATAGCTTTGAAAGTAGGGCTTACTGTATTTGTAGTATACAGTATATATAGCAGGACTAACGTTTCTCACTCAATAGCAATGTCAATTTGTTAAAGTTGATATTAGTCTTTTCTACCTAGCGAACAATTCAGAATTGAACCAGCAGAGGCACAGAGGGTACTTTGGAAAAAACAAAACGGCAACCAGCCAAGGTGTCGTCACCTTCAAAGTGGCGCCTGGCATTTGTGTCTCAGAGAAGATATCCCCATATCATCACGTGTAGGCATAATCTATATCTGGGATACCACCCTCTCTGTAGCCTCGGTTGGTGCCATAAGTGACATGATGGTGGCTGGTTTGGCTGAGGATGGTGCCATTGAGGCTGCCTGCCCCATGGTTGCTCCGATAGGTCCCGTTAGCTTGGGAGGAAGAGGAGGAGGAAGGGAAAATTGTGTGGATGTAGGTGACATCCTCAAGCTTTGGCTGCAGGGGCTGATGGGCCAAAGCTGTCATCTGGAATCCCGCAGGAGGAGCCCTAATCTCTAAGATGGAAGTGTCTTTCTTGGTGCCTGACTCAACATAGTCATCATAATGTTTTCCTCCTCTTCCCCTGCTGTATGAGCCCGAGTCCCCAGAAATATAACCTGCCCTCTGTCCATACCAGCAGAAGATGCCAAAAATCAATAGCAGGCTGACTAATGCTGTTGCACCTCCTATGATCCCAGCCAGTGGCAGGGCTGTAAGTTCAGAGTCCTGTCCCTCTTTATCTTCCCCCTCACCTCCTGAGTTGACCACAGCGTCTCCAGTCTCTATCTGAGCACAGGCCGGGGCCGAGTCTTTTGTGTTTGAGTCCATGTTGCCAGATCGAGACAAACCCATGTTGGAACTTCCAAAAGAGGGCTCTGACCGCAGTGGCAGCAAGCAAATGAGGTAATGGGAGCGTGGAGTGAGCTGGTTAAGGAGATACTGCCTTCTTTCGCCAGGTACTAGAGTCTCTGTTATGGAGCCAAGAGCTGCACTGCTACCCAACCTCAGCCAAGACAGACGGAAGGACGGTGCTGGCTCGGGGCACAACCAGCTCACCAGAACGCTGTCTGAGGACAGAGGTTTTACAGACAGCTCCAGGGCTTCTCCAAGCACCTGCCCTCCTTTGCCTGGAGGCAGAGGCAACACAAGGCCTGGCCGCTGCTTGGCTTGCAAGGTGAAGAGGGAACCTTGTGTAGGGACCAGCAGAGAGCTAGTGGTAGTACTGCCATGGGGAACTGAAGCCACTGCTGGGCCTCTTCCGATTCCATCATCACCTTCCCCGTACCTTTCTGCTGGGTTCATCCCCATTCCAGTACTTGGAACAGCAGGAGGGCCCTCACATTGTTCCATGAGGGAGGTAAGGTCTTTGAGAATCTGGCCCCTCACAGACTCTGGGCCCTGACATGTCAAACCCCTGACAGTAACTGCTGCCCCACGTCCGTGAAGCCAATTGTGGAGCCAGCGTAGGTTGCAGCCACAGTACCAGGGGTTTCCCCTTACCAACAGCATCTCCAGGCTTTCAGTGTCCTTCAGTAGTCCTCGTGGCAAAGTAGTCAGGTTATTTCCAGACAGGTCCAGCTTCTGCAGCCGCCGCATCCCATCCAGCGCCCCTCGTGGTATGTGAGTCATTCCATTGTCTTGCAAATGGAGCCGCACCAGGTGAGCCGAAGGTAGGTTGACTGGTGGAGACTGAAGCGCATTACGGACCAGTGACAACTCCGTGAGGTTGGAGAGACGTGAAAAGGTGTCATCGGCAATGCGTGTGTTCGCCAGAAGGTTTCCATCCAGGACCAAGCGCCGCAGGGAGGAGAGGCCACGGAAGGCATGTGTGGGAATGGTGCTGATTCGGTTGTCGTCCAGTCGCAACTCTTCCAAGGATGCCGGCAGGCCTGCAGGAATACTTGACAAATGGTTGCGAGACAGAAAAAGAAGTCGCAGCCGTGGAGTCCCAGAAAAAGCTCTCTCCTGGATACTAACCGTAGATATGGAGTTATCATCCAGGTGTAAACGTTCTAGCAGGGGTAGTTTGGCCAAAGCAGATCTCGGTAACGTTCGTATATTATTATCCTGCAAATGGAGCTCCCGTAAGGAGGGTGGAAGGTGTACAGGGAATTCATCCAGCTGGTTGGCATACAGGTAAATCACCCGTATGGAAGTGCTGCGTTCCAATGAAGGTGGCAGCCCCGCATTGCTTAGACGGTTGCTCTGCAAGTACAGGATAGCAGCCATCAATGGAAGTGGTGGAATTATGCTGAGGCCGCGGTCGTTGCAGTAGACAAAACCCTCATCACAGCGGCACACTGAGGGACAAACAATGCCCTCATCTCCCTCGCCTGTCTCCATGGCAATCGCCGCTGCAGCCAGCTCCAGCACCTCAGCTAATAAGGTGAGGCACAGGAGGAGCAAAAACAGCCAATCACGGAGCTCGGCAAGACTCTCGGCCGCCATGTTGTTGCACAACTCCTAATGAAAAAAGAACAAACGAGAAACAACATTAGAACAGTGAAGCGATAATTTTCTCTCTTTTTTTAAACATCAATTAATAAATACTAAATCACTTGAAGGTATTCAAAAAAATTTCAAATATATTATTCTAAAGAAGATTTTGTAAATGAATAGTCAGATACACTTAAGAGGGACTGTCCATTATATGGGTCAGAGCAGCCAAGCAGAAGATGAATAGACATTCAGATGCACAGAGCGTGTTGAAGGGTAGAATCATCAGGCGAAAAAATATTACAAGAATGAATGAGAGCAAAAGGATGAGATGGAATGTAGAAAATTGGTGACAGTTGTGTAAAGGGACGAGTGGGAGAGTAAAATTTTTCTCCTGGGAGATTAACAAAAATGGAGTGAGTGACATGAAACTAAACTGGAGGAGAGAAGGGGGAGAAGAACATCAGATTAATTGCCCATGGTGCTGTTGATAGCTTTCGAGACAACACAGTAGCATCCAACCATCCAGTGTCATTACACAGAGAATGCATGCAAGGAAACACAAGAAAACACTAAAAACTGAGATAACATATGGAAATTCTAAAAGAAACTGATCATGGTTATGGATTAAACACAGAGAAATGTAGGTAAATAAGTAAATACTCTGAGTGCCAACCATTTACATACTGAGATGTATAATGCATATATTCTCTTACTTGTTATTGTTTGTGAATTTTCTCTAAATTATTCAGCACGGTGTTCCTTAAGTCTCGAGAAATATTTCAGTCAGATGCTTTACAGAGAACAATTTTTATGCAACATTAATATTGTCCTTGGTGGATGTTTTATGACTTGTCTCAAAGCGAGTTCCTGCCACCAGCTTCAGTAACATAAATTCAACATTTGTGGATAAATTGATCTCTGCGTACGCTCATTCACAAGCCACTATTTATAGAGTATGAATAATGTACAGTTGTGAAAGTTGCACAAATCACAATGTGGCCCACTCTTGATTGAATCCTTGCCTTTTCTTAGCCTCAGGCAACAAACCGTGCCCTGACATGAAATGGCTGACATGATTTGACAGCACATTTGATAAGCAAATCCTCTGAAGGCAAGGATTTTTTTTTTTTTTACCCTTTCTGTGCAAGAATGTATGTAATTTGTGTGTTTGTATGTGAACTCGGGGCTGGATGCAAACTAACCCCTTGGCTACAGTCAAAATCCATGCAAAGCAAACAAGAGATGGCAACAATAGTGAGGGTGGAGGCTAAGACACAGATAAAGTGCCACAGACCATCATATAAGGGCAGAAAAATCTGAGCATCTCGCATCAGCTTTGCATCAGCAAGTGCTTAGCCTTGAGCTCAAACAACTTTTTAAAATGTATAGTTGAGAAGAAAAAAGTAGAAAAAAGTATTTTCACATCAACATGATAACGTCCTCTATATATATGTTTACAAGTAATCCCAGTATTAGGCTAAATACAATAAAGCGTGATGCAGTGGTGCAGTGGTAGCACATGGGCCTTTCTGTGTATAGTTTGCATGTTCTCTGCGGGTTCTGCCGCTTCCTTCCACAGTCCAAAGACAAGCACGTGAGACTAATTGCGAACTCTAACTTGACTCTAGGGATGAGTGTGAATGCTTGTCTTTCTTTCTGCATGGTCCTAAACCTGCGTCTTGTCCATAGCATCTACCTCTTCCCAGCTGCACGCACTCACCATTTGGCCACCTTCACAATCTTTCCTTCCATCCACTCCGGGGGTTTGTTTACAGGAGTGCTGTCACTCCACTCCTCTCCTCCCATGTCTCTATCTCTTTTTAATCCTCTTTTATCATTTCCTCTCCAGTTCCCATTTGAGTTCCTACACACTGAGAGTGGATCAATCAGCTCTGCTCTACTCACTCCTCCCCTCCACGGTGACTTAGTCTCTGCTTTTCATTTAGATGCAGCAGCTTTTTTTTTTTTAAACCCCCCACCACCCTTTCTGTTTTCCTCTCACCCCAGGCCTTAGTTTTCTTGCCTGTGCATTCGGCCTCCGCCTTCTTTGTGCTTTTTCCTCTCTAACATTCCAATCATACTCCTGAAATAAGTACCACTGCGGGAGCTGCAATGTATTTGTTGTTTATTTATTAGTTTTCCCCCTTATTGTCTGTGATCTCTCTTACTGTGATGTGTGAGTGGAGAAGGTGTGAGTGACCCAAGATCTGATTGCAGCGGGCTCTCTAACCTGCTCAGACTCTGTCTCCTTCAAGTCAGCTCTCTTGCAGATTGTCTTCCTCTATCAGGGGTGCGCGTAGAGGAGTGTTGCTGCGTCTAAAAGATTAAGGCTGCTGCTTTTGATCTGTCTGTGTGTTTGTTTGGGCAGTTTTCTGTGAATTGTACAGAAGAGTAGTGTGGCTCCTCAGGGCCGTTGAATCTTCCTCAGCTTGGGTGAATGATGATAAAGATCATGATAACCAGCACTGCTCAAAGCCACCTCTGCACCATCATTTGCGTGTTGTGCGTGTGTGTGTGCATGTGCGTCTCTGTGTCCTACTGCCAAGCTCTTTCTCTCTCTGGGATTGGGGGCTTTTAGGCCTGCCAACTCAAGTCATCTTCAACAGGCATCCAGAGGCCTAATTCTAAAACCATCGCTCCACACCCAAACACTACAGCTGGGCTGACAGGCAGAAGATGGATGAAGGCTCAGTAGTCTTTCTTGGAAGTAAAAGCCATCCTGGATACACATGCAAGCAGTGGGTCATTCAGAAATAGTTTGATGCCATGCGACACTCGTTCTCTGAAAACGGAGGGACGTCAAAATGTGAAGAAACAAAGTGAGAATAAGCCTGTTTCCACAAAAATCAATGAAAGGGTCCTGAAGAGGATCTTTTATGGGTTTTTATCAGAAGAAGAAGAAGAAAAAAACACACCTTCAATTTCACCGTAAAGTGGTTGTAAGTAGTCTACTTGAGTTGGCCGTGATGGAGAAGTTGGTCTGGTACGGAGAAGTGGCTGTAAGTGTCTCAGCAACCGTTTCGCACAAGGTTGTGGAGTTGTGCGCTTAGAGCAGCACTTTGGTAGGCTCCGTCAGGAGGTCCGTGAGCGCGAGAAGTTCCTTCACAGCTTGAGAGGCCCCGTCTACTGTTCTCCAGGTGCCGTGGTTGGTGTTTGTTTCAGCATGTCCACTGCCCCAGTGTCAGTGAGAACCAATCTAAAAAGAGACAGCAGACAAACAGAGCGTATTCAATTTCCCTTTCAACCACTATGACTTCATTAAATTCATTTGCATGCAATCTTTCAATAGTTAAGGGATTTAATATATCTGTTTTGCTAATTAGCTGTTGACATTATATATGTAAATATGCAAATTAACATTTAGTGGCACAATTACTTAAATGCCTAAAAATAAATATGATTAAAATGCCATATAGGTTGGTAGATAAATAATATTCTTTTCCATCTTTTTTATTTTTTTTGAAGCAGCTCCAAAAAAGCCTTTAGGACTCGGTGTCGGCACGGTATGGAAAAATAACAGGTAGCAGCTATTTAATTATTCCCTTCAGAACTGTTATTGCATTTAAAATTAAGTACCTCGTAAAAAATCCTCCTGAAGGTCAATTCAGCATATGCACAACACTAAGTAAGATCCCAATGGACACAAACGGCCAATTAAGGTAACAATGTTTTATTTTCTCCTTTTCCTCTTCACACAAAGCTTTGGAGCTTTCATTAACCACCACGCGCTAAGCACTTGTGTCGTTTGCGCCGATTCAAACCCCCCCAGTGAACGCCGACTTTAGAAATATAAGGTTTCATCAGACATCCTCAGTTTAAAAGAGAAAGATTCATCAAGGCTATTAACTGCTCCGTTGCACACATTCACTTTTTCACTTTAGCCCGCAGTAAGTAGACTGCGTAGCCAACTGGGAAATTATCATGCAGTTTGCTTAAACCCAAATAGGGACAAATAAAGCCGTCCTCATTTTCATCTCTAAAGGACACTCGCTGTAGCTGAGAAAAACTTGCTCAACAGGCCCACGTCCGTTTTAGTACTAGAAGAAAAAAATAAAACAATTAAAAAACAAAACAAAAAAAAAACAACAACAACCTGCAGCCATACGCTAGCGTGACGGCCTGTGTTTCCAATTTGCGTGACTTAACGAGCTCCACATATGGAAAGCAATGTGTTTAGGTGGGTGTTTTGCATTTATGTCGTCGCCTCGTGTGGAATGAAGTCGGGCAGTGTGTGGCGAGATAAATTGTCCTCTTTATAAAACCGCTCCAAACTGATAGCTGGCGTGCGGCGCGACAAACTGATTTATATGTGCAGAGTTCAGCTAACATGTGTCATGAAAACGGAATACTAAAAAGACCTTGTTTGCGAAACGAGATGACTTTGTGATTGGCATTTAAGGACAAATGGGCATAATGGCCTGTCTGCCGAACGTATGCAGAATTTCTGCTCCAAACCCTCTCAGTCCTTTGCAATTAAATGACCGATGTAATTTCATGCTCCTGTGTAGGTGTTTTGGAGAGCGGTGCTCCGCGCTGACGTGAAAGCCAAATGAAAATGAAGTTTTTAAATTGGATGTCGCCTGTCACGTATCAACAGCAAACGGCACCTTTCACGGCCTTGACGTTTTAAAGCGAGGTGCAGCGTCTTGTCCAAAAGCGCCTTTTACTTACTTCGCACTAATCTTTTCTACTGCAGGCAAAATGTCTGCCTGCACCGGACACGATGTGAATATTGAACATCAGCCGCGTCTCCACACTTCGCTAGCTGCTGCCCGTTAGACATCAAATAATGAGCCGGTGTCTGTATAACAGCACGGATGGTGTTAAAACATTATTTTCTTTTCTTTTTAAAATGAAAAAAAGCGTTATGGGAGCGTGTCGTGAAGGGCTGTACAAGCACGGGGAGAGAGGCAGAAGGAGGACTTTAGTCTGTAAAGGGTTGTAGATAAGTGTGCTGCAGTCTGAGATGAAGGTCCCTCGCTTAATAACCAGCACTTCTGCAACAGCTGAATATGAAGGGGCTCAACACAAAACCTGTATTCAGTAACGAAACACCAAAATTCAGTTCTTTTCCCTTTTTACATTATTGCCTGCTTGTGTACACCTTTCCTATTGATTTGTATTTATAATGGCATGCTCGTTTCCAAAGTGCTCCCGACTCGTCCTCTTTTGAGCTCAAATGCAGTAAACATCTAGAGTTGCCTGAGGTCAACAGCTATGAAAGATGAAGTCGTGTTTTCCAGGAAACGTTTGCATTATTTGATGATTGTAACCTTCACTGGAATAAATAAATAAATAAATAAATAAATAAATGAATAGGACTCACTGAAAATCCATTTCTATATCCAGATGCCAGAAGAACATTTTCACTTAAAAGATATATTTGGAATACCGTGACTTTTAGAAAAAACATTCAGAGTTGTTGTTCAATCAAATTAATTATAAGTGGTTTATATGGGATATTTATATCTTCAATATCCAATCAGAAAACACAAAGACACAAGAAAAATGCCAATAAAGGAGCAAATACTTTAATAATTTTGCTCATGTTGCTGATAGTAAATATGTAGCTTTTTTTTGTTGAAATAATTCAATCTGTACGAAACTTTCTCTTTTATTTCTGCACAGCAATGTTAAGGTCATAGTATTACAGAAAGACAACCAGTGGAGGTGCTGGCTGTCTTTTTTTTCTGTTTCTTATTTTTTCCCCCATCTTTTCCCTTCTGCATAAGAGAGCACACAGGCAGTGTTTTGCTCCTCGGGGGGAAAGGAATCACTCTGCTCTTGTGAGCCGGTCAATGACAACTGTGTGGCCTGAAGGCAAAAGAGGAAAAAAAAAAACCCCAGTGTGAGGCTCCGGCTGTGGCTTCTCTGCTGCCCAAATGCTCGCGATGTTTTGTTTTTCTCTTTCTTTGCACAGTAATGATCCACTATGTTCCCTCGTTACTTTATATATATTTTTTTTTATATACTGGCTGTATATGAGCTGGACACTTTATATGAGAGGAAACAGACAGATGTTGTGCGTGCTGAAAGTCAATGTTAGTACAGTGTTTCCAGATGGAGGCAACATATGTGGCTATAAGCCTTTTGTTAGTTGTGACCTTGCAGAATTTGCAGAGGGAGGTCAGATATGAAAAGTCAGGTGATGTGATCAGGTCTTAAATTTAATTTTTTAGGAGGGATATAACAGAAATGAGGCCAACAAAACATTTTGTTGTGTTGCGTGTGCCTCTGTATTTTTTTGGTATGTATTTTGAAAGCAACAAGAAAAAGATGGTTGTCATGACTTTATATTTTTAAATTCTCCTCCAAACGACTTTCCAGGCGTGCCTCTTTGCAAGATTAACACATTAGCGGGTGACAGCTGGAAACTAAAAAACGCAGATCTCCTTCTCCTTCCACTCCTTTATCGGCCTGTTCAGGATAATTTAGAAATTGGAAAGCAAATAAAAGTGGCAGCTGTGATACTTGGCGCCGTGCGCTCCCTCTGTGTGCGCTGCGAGGGAGCGAGGCAGCAGGAAGTGAGGGGGTGAGGAGGTGGGGATTCATAGTTACGTGGCTTGGGACCAAAAGTCTGAGCACTTTGTAATCACTCGCCCTCCCCCTCTTCCCACCTCTCCCAGCTCCTCCACCTAACGCCGCTGTTAGCCGGCCTGATAGGCTTGCGCCCCTGCTGACACAAACCCTCTCCGCGCGCGCCGCGCTCAATATTAATATGGAGAGAATTCCTCCGAGCTCCATTGTCAGACGGCCGTATTGTTCTCCGTCGGGCTTCCGTGCTTACGGTGCAAGCTCCGCCTTCACACAGGAGCCTGCGCCCGCGTCGCGCGCACTCCCTGCGCCTTTGTGTGTCTTCCGTGCCGCGCGCGCGTGTCCCGCCCGCTGCGGCCGGGGAGGTGAGGGGTGTGTTGGCCGCCCGCCGTGGCCCGTAAAGACGACTGGCCGGAGAACGCTTGGCCGAGTCGCCAGGGCCCAACATCGGCGGTTATTTCACCTGGAGGCGCAATCTGTGAAATGAACACTCATTAAATTGGCCATTTGCGCACAGGTGTGTGTGTGTATGTGTGTGTGTGTGTGTGTGTGTGTGTGTGTGTGTGTGTGTGTGTGTGTGTGTGTGTGTGTCTGGCCTGCACAAATCAATTTAGAAACTCAGTAAATATGCAGCAGCCAAAAAAAAAAAGCTTGTCCTGAAAATCAGTGTGATGTGCTGTTTATGATGTTGTCTGTGGATGTGCACTCCTGCTAATGTGTATTTACACATCTCTGTGCGCGCGTGTGTGTGTGTGTGTGTGTGGACGTCTGTGCCGGCCGGGAGTTGTGTTGGGAGTTGTGTGTGTCTCTGTATGGATTTATGTGTGCGCGTGACTGTTTAACTACCCCGCACACGTAACCTCCCCATCTCTGCCTCCCTGTTTCTCATTTACTGAGCGCGTGCAGTTGAGGAAGAGGAGGAGGAGGAGGAGGAGGAGAACAGGGAGGTAGGAGGGGGGTTGAAACGAAAAGGGAAAACAAGTGATGGGGAAGCAGAAGAAGGGTGGTAGAGAGGAAATAGTGGAAAGCGGGAAGGGAAAGACGGGAGGACGGGAGGGGGCGGAAGTTTGCGCAGGGAAAATAAGGTGAGGCTGGTGTGAAAAGGGTGCAAAATGGGGGATGACACAGAAAAGGGCGGGGGGAGGGGGGTGACACGGGGAGGCGAGGGGCAAAGAGAAAGAGGCGGAGGAGGAGGAGGCAGATTTATGAAGCCATTGGAATGTAATTTGGAGGCAGAAATTACTGTCAGCCCGAGCAAGGTTTAAAGTCAGTGAAGCCTGAATGCAGGGGCCCGTGTGTGTCACAGACAAATGGGTAGCAAATGCGATGCAGGGTAATACCACCGAAGCCTCGGCAAGTCGCCGGTCGCACATGTCGAAGAGCCGCCACGACGATGCACGTCTGTAGGCGCCTGCAGATTTATTTTATTTTTTATTTTTTTTAACAACCCCGTCACGCTTGATTGATGCCGCTGTGTGCCGTCAGAAACGTAACCAAGGATTCATATTTAACAGCTCATATTTCATCCATGCTTCAAGACACATTTTCTCTCTCTCTCTCTCTCTCTCTCTCTCTCTCTCGCTCTCTCTCTCTCTCTCACACACTCACACGCACACACACACACTAACACGCATATTCACACACGCGCTCGTCTGGGCAGTGAAATTTTTTTCTTCTGGCTCTGAAGGTTGTGACTGGCGGACTCAGCGGAGGGCGTCGGCGCGGACAGAACGAGATCTGCCCGGAGCAGAGCACCACTCCGAGTACTTGTGTGTGTGTGTGTGTGTGTGTGTGTGTGTGTGTGTGTGTGTGTGTGTGTGTGTGTGTGTGTGTGTGTGTGTGTCAAGGATAGAGAGCAAGGTAGAGGTGGGAGATGAAAACGAGAAGCAGGCGCTCGAAGGAGGGGAAAAGAGAGAGAGAGAGAGAGAGAGAGAGAGAGAGAGAGAGAGAGAGAGAGAGAGAGAGAGAGAGAGAGAGAGAGAGAGAGAGAGAGAGAGAGAGAGAGAGAGAGAGAGAGAGAGAGAGAGAGAGAGAGATAGAGAGAGAGAGAGAGAGAGAGAGAGAGAGAGAGAGAGAGAGAGAGGCTAAAAAGAAGAGCGGGGATGTGACCGGCTTCCTAACGCAGCGACACACAGCTTCCATTTAGCGTGAGAGCGAAGGGCAGGGAAGGAGAGAGGTGAGGGAAGCGGCGCAGATCTGAGGGGAGGCTCTCAGCTGTTCACTCTCATTTCGGCCCCGGCCCTTCATCAATTAAGCGGCGGCGGGTGAAGTCGCGAGGAGCACGCAGAGACACTGCCAAGATGTACAGATGGTCTCAGACTTTAATCACGCCTGTCTTGGCCCCCGAGTGCCGTGCGCGTACAGTTTGTCATCGGCGGGCGCTGGTCAGAGCTGAACTGCCCTCCGTCGCCGGGAGGTCGCTTCCTTTTTTCTTTTTTTTTTGCTCGGAAAAAATGAGCCTGTTGATTTGGTTGCTTTGCTTTCCTCGGCTGATTAAAACAAACAAAAAAAAAAGTGGGTGCACAAATTCAAAAAACACAAAGAAGCAGTAAATACCAGATACCAGGTGAAACATTTGCAACCATGATGACAAATGGATGAAATAAAATGAAATTTCATGTCAAATGGCTAATGCACTAAATCGCAAGAAAATTTAATTTAAGGCATCTTAAAATGTCTTCAGTTTCAACTAAATACACTTAAAGCTCCCTGTTCGAAAACAGACATGAAAAAAATAGCAGGACTAGTATAAATGTTGACATTTTTTTTAAATTACTTTGTGTGTCTCAGTTCTTTGTAATTAAACAACTCACTCAGCTGAGCCTTCAAAAATGTGTCTCTCCTGCGGCTCGTAACGTTGGGCTGCTCTCAGCTGAGCCGCAGGATCTTCTGCAAAAGTGCTGCTGTGCGACTCCACAACTGGTTTATATCCGCTCCACTGTGACTCTCCCGGATGATGCGATTGGACGGCGTAGGGGGACCTGACCACTTTAGCGCAATAACGAAATTCAGAGAAGCAAACGGCGTCATAAAAAGGGACACATTATTATGATAACTGTCGTTCATTAATCTGCTTCTGAGTCACTTTGAAAAACAAGTGAGCGTTGATAGTAGCAATCTCCTAATATCAGTGGCACTCTCAGACCAAACAAAACACTCTAATTTGAGGTTTTTAAAGTTCTGATGGCTGGAAAAATATTATCTACCCATGGAAAAAAATAAAGTTTTTCTGTTTTGTTTTCAAAGGGCATTATCAGCCCGTTATTAGCCGCCAGTGCTTTGAAAATTACAGAGTTTTCTCCGTTGGCGCACATGCACAGGGTTTTAATTTCACTTCATCTCACAGTGCTGATAAATGTCAAGAAGAGCGTGTTTAGCGCAGTCCGCAACACAGCCGTCATTGTCCTCAGCAGGATCGGATCTGTGCCGCGGGGTTCACGATAACCTAATATATCCTGTCAGCGGCCGAGAAGCCGACGACGCAGCGCTCTGCACGCTGCCCGTCATCTTGACAGATTGAGAAATTGAGCGCGACCTGCGGTTCTGACTTTTCGCTAAAGCTCGCGCCGTTTATTGCCACGCGTGGCGCCGTCCGAGAACGCGGGTGACTCGACTCCCGACTGTCAGCGGAGGGGCCGGTCGTGAGTTTGTGCGCTGCTGCCCCCCCTGCTGAGGAGGAGCCGGTGCAGAGTCGTAAGGCCGAAAGCCCTCGCAGGGAGTCTGTGACCTGGATCGGGAGAAGCTTCGTTAACCGTCTCATCTTTGTGAGGTCGTCTACGTTTCGGCCTCTTGAGGGTGTTTTCAGTCCAATTGTTGGTCCTGCGCCGCGTGAAAGAGCCCGTCGCCGTCAACTCACCTCCTCCATTTACGGCCTCGGAAGCAATTTGCGCTTAAAGGCGCTGACCGGGATGGAAAATGTGAGAGCGGTGGATCGTTTCTCAAGACCTCCCTTTGTGAAAATGACAAGCGGACGGGTTTCGATGTCCTTTGATCCCCGTGCTGATACATTTCCGCTCAGTCAACAGCGACTTTGACAGCAACAGCTGTAGCAGCACCATTGCTGCCCTCCGTCTGGATTCTTGTCGTACCAAGATCGTGCAACCGTGAAGAAACATTTTTTTTTCCCCCCCATTTTTTTTTCTGAGGAGGAACAAATGTCATGAGGATGTTGAGGGTTGTTTTTTTTCTTCCCCCTCTCACCTCAGCGATTGACGTACACACTGTCTCCACGCTGCCTCCCTGGTGTCACACACACGCGCTTTTGTTGCTCTTATAAACGCACGTGCGCACGCACAGTCAGCGAGCGCCCGCTGCTCTTGAAGCGGGTGATAATGACGGCAGCGCCGTGATACACCGTGACAACACTAACACCCGGATGGTGGTTCACACCGGCGTCTAATCTCTGCTTCCCTCCATCTCTCTGCTCTCGCCGACAACAGTGTTGAGGTTAATTATCTCTGAATTTGTTTTTTTTTACAGTAAGTCTTGGTGCCGCTGGAAGGTGTTAAGTAGAGGCTGTTATTTAAAGGGCTTTTCTGAACGCTTTTATGTTTTCTTTTTAACACCGTGACATTCACAACCTCCACCGCACCTTTTCCCAATTCCTCTTCCTGCTTTGTCCCTTTCGATTTTTTTTTTTCACGCAACCTGTCCTGCAGCAGGTTTTCATTTTTCTCTCTCTGCTCCCTCACTCAGTATTTTTCTCTCATAATTGCTTTTTCACACAAGCCGGGAAACACGGAATAAAAAACAAAAGTTTTAATCGCGGCTGTTGCTGCCTGCCGCTGCCACCGCCGCCGCCGTCGAGCGGCTGACTAAGTGGTCCACTTGCATGATTGGTCCAGCCGGCTGTGGGTTGCTGTTTCCCCACCGGCTGTTTCAGGCTTTCAGGAATAATTGACTCACACTGTTTGCTCGTTACGTCATCTGGGGACGACACAAAGTGCTGCAGTTTGTAGTCTTTAATGATTTTGTCTTGATTCTTTGATCATGGGTACTGAATTGATCTTTCTTTTTTTTAAAAAAAAAAGCCATGCACGCACTACCTGCACTTCAGCATCGCACATCTCACATCACTGCCTTTTATGTACAGTTTCTGTCTCCTTTTGTTCATTTCATGTCAGTTTTTTTTTTCATCTCCCGGTAAAAAAAAATGTTCCCGTAAATTCCTTTCCGCCTGCTGCGTTTTGTGCGAAAATGCACGTGCCGCCTCCGACCCCCTGCTTTGTTTCCTTTCACTTTCTCTCTATCCCCCCCCCATTTACAGTTTCATCTCCTCTCCTCGCGAGCAGCGGCCAGAACGGCGGCAGCGATAAGTTGAGAGAGAGCCACTGGGAGGAAAGGCAGCGCAAATGGGAATTTTCTATAGATGGGTTCTGGAACCTATTGTGGTGCACAGAGAGGAGTGAAAGGGGAGAGGCTAAAGAAGAGAGGTGGATGGAGGAGGGCGCGGATGGAGGCGGACAGGGGGAGACAAAGTGAGCTGCAGAGTTTTTCGCCCTGGAGGAAGCCGCCTTTCAAAGAGGCGGCGAGCAGCGGCGGCGCGAGCAAACGAGACTTTGAGAGAGCGAGTGCTGCGGGAGAGGGAGGAGAGGGAGGAAAGGGGGAAGTGCGGCAGGAGGAGAAGGAGAAGGGCTTAAGAACAAAGTACGAGCAAGGTGAAAAGGCAGGACGGCGGCGTGAAAAGCAGCAGCAGCAGCAGCGGAGGTGTTCCGCATAAATATCAGGCCAACAACCAACTGCTGGCGGCTTCATTTCCAGCGCAGCAGCTTAAAAATTAAAACAGCCAGACGCACTCGGGAAGCAACGAAGACTGGCCTGGAAATTGTTTTTTTTTTTTTTCTTTCTGCATGAGCGGTAAATAACCACTATCATCTCTCTTGAGAGTGGCTGTGACTTTAGTGCTGATGGAGGATTTCACCGATTGGCACGATCTGAATCGATGGCCCACTCGCTTCACCTCCAATTAGGCTTCGACAACTCCACGCGTTCCACAACGAGGCCGCTCGGTCGGTCGGATTCCATATGTTTCCTATTTGAATATCTCCAGAATTAATGTGGCCATAAATCAGCTTCTAATGATCCCCGGCGTGTTAATCCTGGGAAGATTCTCCGCGACCGCCATTAGGCACGGCACGCTGAAGCCTCGGCAGATGAAAGGGCGACTGGCTGCTCCTTAAAGAGGGGTGAGACGGCCTTCATCACAGGTTTCACACACTGACAACCCTGAAGCTGTAACTTAAATCCTCCCACATCGTGTTGGAATGGTTTTTGAGCTTAGCCATCTGCCACCAAAAAAATAAATAAATATGTATATATGTAGTTTTTTTTCATATATAATAAAGGCATATTTTGAGTATGTATAGGGACAGGAGCCTTCACCATAGGAACGGATGATGTGACCTGACCAGTGAGTGAATTTAATATAAATAGGGGTTCCAGTATTAACGTGTTAATCGCGATGAGATTAAATACAAGGCATATTGTTTTAATCATGTTTCAATGGCAAGCGAATGGTTTCAGCAACCACCTACGCCAGTGTTCCTCAATAGGCGGAGTTCTTGAAATGATGTTTTTTGTTTTGGATTCATGACAGCATGTCAGCGTCATGTTTTGTTTCATTCAACTTGATTCAACAAAATGCATATGTAATAAGAGTGTCTAGCTGCACTGTTATGAAAGAAATTATAATACAAAAGATCAAAAATGAAATCCTTTCTTGTGTTCATTTGGTTCCCAATTAACACATTCTGGCAAGAATTGCTTGTTCTGCTGTTCTATGTCCAAATATGGATGTAGAAGAACAGCAGAATTTGACCATGTAAATTCAGAGCTTAATCGCCATTCAAAAAATTAATTGTTTCAGAGGCAGAATGATGAGCTTTATTATTATTATAATTCTTTAAAATTTAACAGTGCTTTCCATCGCAACGCAGGAAGAGCATTGCATGCAACTGCAAACACACACACACACACACACACACACACACACACACACACCCATCTGCCTGCAATGTGAGACGCCAGGAGATGCTCTGATATAGCCCATCTCTCAGCGAAAGCACACGTTTCGGCGCGGCGCACATCCCAGCGTGCATACACCTCGTTTCATGACAGTATGTGGATAAATAATCCCATTAAATATGATTGAAGGTTTTCCAGCTCAGAGCGTTTTACACCGACTCGGTCTCGCTGTCTGGGCCTCGTGCAGAATGAGGTATGCATGGGAAGTGCCCACAGACAAGCAATTTACGGGCTGGAGACACACACACACACACACACACACAGAGTCTTGTCTTCCAGAATGCACTTTTGCCAGCTTGTGCATGTGTAAGTATAGTTGTGCGCGTGCTCATAATAGCAGTCAAAGGGAGTAATTTTGAATCCAATAAGATACGTGCGGCCTCCTGGTGGCAGCCGATGGCACCGTACCCGAGATCCTGCTGACAGACTTTGACGCTTCTCATACACCAACTCTTTATCTCACTGTCTTTGTATTATTTCCTGTCACTCTCCATTTCAATATTATCCATGAAAGAAGAGCAACCCCCTGCCCCCCCCCCCCCCCCCAAAAAAAAAACAGAAAAAAAAATCAAAGGAGCTAAACCTTGTGGAGACAGAGAGAGAGAACTTGAACTGAGACTGATGCCAGTCTGTCACTCAGCACTTGTTCCGTTTTGGCTGTGTTTACTGTTCTTCCTCATTATAATGTGACAATGAGCAGACTCCAGAAATAGGCTATAGGGTAATTATCAGAGCCCATTGGAGCGTAGCGCGGGGCGCCATCCCTGCATACTTGAAAGATCTATTGGAATTCAATACGTCGGGTCAAACGCATAGTCTTCGAGCCAGCGCCGCAATCAAGGAGCATCTTGGCGCGCTCGGCAGCGTGCGTAGCACTTACTGAATGCCGCTCGGTAATTGGCGCTTGGGCATCGTTGTTTTATTCTTTGATCAGCTTGAATAAAGTGTTTGGTTTGATGTCTGTTTTGCACTGTGTTGCCATGGCAGTTTGTGCTAATTTGGCTCAATTTTTTGTCCTTTGGTTCTTAGGCATGTTTTAGATTATTTCCCGCCTTAATGCCTAATTATGCCGGTATGTGATCCAAAGGAGAAATGGAATGCAGCAAGTGATTACATTTTCAGTGGTCGTAGTGGTCAACTGCGAGGTCAACACAATGTCAAAATGAATCGCTGCGCACAAAAATATTCAAAAATGTCATTGGGGGTGTATTTATTAATGACTCTGTACAAACAGCTCACACAGAAATATTTCTTATTTCACTTTGTAAAAACATTCCTAAACATATTTATGTTGCACACAGAAATATCCCTTCTGTTCATTATATTTAAAAAAAAGAAAGAAAGAAAGAAAGAAAATCAAAAATAAATTGTGTGTAGCCAATCAGACGTCTCCTACAGACAGTAGCTTTAAAATGTACCCTAAAATGATCTTGCTGTTCAAAACACCCTCACAACTGCAACACTTTATTCCAAGACCCGCAATCCACAATAAATAACGAAATAATGAAATTGAAAAAAATAATCATTTTGTTGGACCAGATTTTAATTTTGCAGTGTTGCAGATTTGAGGCTCCTGGACTATTGTGCTGCATGCTAGCAGCATGCTTTGGGACTGGGAAGGGCTCGTTATGTAGTAGTACTTTCATATCAGTTTGTCTCTAAAATACTTTTGGTGTCAGCGTTCAACATTTTCCCTGAGACCACACAAAGTTGCTGGATTTGTCGCCTGTCACTTTTGAACAATTTTTGTCGCCAAGGGGGGTTTGGAAAGTCACCAAATCAAGCAAAAAAAAAAGAAAAAAAAAGCAAGTCCCAATGATGGCAACATTGCTTCTGGATGTAGCAGTGTCTGTGTGTTTAGCAGAAAAGAATGGAGTTATCTGATTGCCTCCAGCCAGTTTGCGTTTGGATCAAAAAACAGAAAAAACAATCCTTTGTCTCAATAGTTTCCCATGCAGTTTGTAATTAGCCTTTTTATACGCCAATGTCACTACGTAGTTGTGCTTTGATGAAAATGACATTAAGTTCAATTACCTACGTACTTTTGCGAATCTATCGCATTGACGATTGAAGAACATGTTTGTCTGTGTAAATGTGTGAACCTACACACATTTTGTGTAGATTGTGTTAACTTCTACGTGAATCCAGGAATATTTGTGTGGCCATTGAAAAAAATATTTTGTTTGTCGTGTCATTTCTGTATGCTGTATAAAGATTCCTCATTTTGAGGTTGTTCTTGCAGTACATCCAACCTGCTGTGATCACCTTTATGCAAAATACCACAAATTTATCTTCACATTTCGAGAAGAGAGAAATTGTTGCAACATATTGCCAGTAGAGATGTAAAAGGAGGGAGGAAATGTAACAGCCTTTAGATAGAGGGAGAAAGACGTATTGAACCGTTGACCATTTGTCAGGAAGCTCACTGTGTGTGAACGCCGCTGCTCGTAAAGGCAAGTGATGCAATGATGCAAGTTTCCCCCTCTAAAATTAAGTTATAAAAACACATACGCACAAGTTCCAAATGAATGACATGCACCACATTTCACTGCAGCACTAATTTCAGCTGCAGGCAACACAGACTGCTGCAACAGATGCGAGCCGCGTTGCAAGTGATGCAAAATGGTAAAACGCAGGCATTTCAAGCTTGTGGCTCGCTGTTGCCTCCATGCGATTAACACGGGAGGCTTCAGTTACAGCGGTCCTTCATGCCGTCTTCATGTCCCGACTGAGTGCTTATTATGCAGGCACACTGGAATAAATCAGGTACAAATGTAAAGCTTCGTAAAACATCCGCGTTCACAAACGAGACGATGAATGGCTCCTTATTCCCAAAATGATCACTAACCCTTGGCCATGGATGCTGATTTATTCATTAAAGCCTTCATACCTGTCCCTCTGCATTAGCTCTCACAGCTTTTGATTCAAACAGGATCAAAAGGAAATTACTGCTCACATCAAACGAACTGCACTTCCTGACAATCACGTCGCCTCCCCCCCAACTTTTTCTTCACGACCGCTTTTTATTTACTCGGTGCAGCCTTTTTCCTGTATCTATCTTGCCTGTCTTCATCAGTTTGTCAGTTGGTCATTAATTCATCAAACTCTAACGCGACACAGTAACCAAATAATGTGTGTTTTTCAATGGCAGGAGATTGTACCTGCTGTCTTCCATCAGCTTTACTGGGGCGGAAGGGGAATATGAATTCTAGACTCCAACTTGTCCCTCCTTTTTTGTTGCCAATTGTTTTTTTCCCCCTCTCCACGCATTGCTTAATTAAAGGCACAGACAGTAGCTGCGTTTCCATTACCCCTAGAATTGCGCAAAATCTAAATATTGCAATAAAAGCTATTCATGGAAACACTTAAACTTCTGAAATCCTCTCAGATATCGCTAAAAGGTTTTGATGCTCTCATGAGGTGGTTGTTCAGACGTATCGATATAGAGGTATATCGCAAAAGTGTCATGGAAACACTTTTTTTCCCTCGCATTTACGGGGTTGACGTACGGGGTCACGTGACAGAATATGTCAAGTGACAAGCAATCAAAGTGAAAAATATAACAACCATTCTTGACAGCAAACAAACGTAAACAAACAAAAGCAATCTTGCGGGACGTCATTTTATCTCGTCCCGTGAGATTTTACGACAATTACGGTTTAAGTGATTCGAACCCGCTTCAATGCAAACACCTGCAAAAAACTAATGGAAACGGCGCTACTATTTTTGGAGACTAAGTCTAAAGCAGTTTTAGCAGGCAGGTAATGGCACAGTGCGGCCACCACTCTGAAGTCAATCCCTGCTGTGCAAACAAAAGCTCATCGCTGAACTTCTCTGTGACTCCTACGCTTTCCGACCTGCCTGCCTCTCCCACACTTCCGGCAAATGGACTGAGACACACACACACACGCACACACACACAAAGCTATAATGAAATTTTATGCCGCCTAATGCAAGGCCACCGTGTGTGTGTGTGTGTGTGTGTGTTCGCTGCGGCCTGTGTGCCAGAGAGCCTCCTAAAGCCTCCGCCAGTGCAATGCGTCTTTTTAATGTTTTAAACCAGCGTCCACTGTGGGCAATGCTTACTGTATTTCTGGTTTTCTGGTAAATATATTTTTTACGTCTTGTTGGGTCAGTCTCGGCCAAAACATGGCATAATCTTCAATTATATAAAGCCGTTCTTTTGGAGCCTCATTGCCCCCTACAATGGATTATGTAATGCACTAAATAAGACAATATCCGAGCCCAGTCAAAATCAATTTCTAAAAGCTGTGTTTATTTGTTTCCTTGGTTTGACAGGTTATTTGTCTTTCAGAATTTTGCAATGATGTGTAAATTATACATGATTTCACCTTTTTAATTTTGGAATTAATTAGCAAATGATAGTTGTTCCTGTATTCAAAATTACTGTTTCCTCTTCCTAACTTCCTGGGCTTTGAGATGCGTGTATGCCTCTAATGCCACTAGTATTAGTGTACCTCTTAATGTCCTGTATAGATTAAGAAATGTGCATGTAAGTGCGAGACAGGCGGATACGTGTGCGTAGCCAAATGGAAAATCTGAGTCCAATAGCCATTTTTTTTTTTCTCTTAACCATCTCCTGGGGGAAATGCGCAGTTCCATAGCCAACAAATGTTCTGCTGTGTCCACCAGCCGTTCACAGAATGTGTGTTTTGTGCTGAAAAGGCAGAGCACGTTGAATTTTTTAAAGCTTTTGCATGAATAGCAACTGGCTCTTGTTACCAAAGACAATGCGATGAGATCTGTTGGGGAGCACAAAAAAAATGCAAGTCCAAATGAGACGAAGATTTCCTAAACTAACACCACGTCATGTTTATTGACAAGTAATTGGACCTTTGAGATCACAGTTCAGGCTAAATCGAGGTAATGAATACGCTTATTCGCACCAGGTGCACATGCATGTTTAATTGATGCATGAACAAATAACAAATGAGGCAGATGTATGTAAGCCGCTGTTTCCTCCTTGTTAGACGGCATTGTTGTCTCATTATTGAAATAAGATTAAAATGTAGGATTAAATGGTGCAAATTGTAGCGAATCCGATTGACCCTTTAATTTTGCAAGACAGTTGCCACATTTGGCCATGAGCCTCACTTCACAAATGGCCGAGGACTTTGTTCTATCTACAAGTTGATCTTTATTTTTCTGCTCATGGCAGATTTGATGGATTACAAGTTGATCGTGTTTGTTTCTTCTGCCGTGTACAGAATGTCCCAGCCATATTTCTAAGGTTTTTATGCTGTCTTATAAGATTTATTTAATTTAATTTAATTGGATTTCATTTCTGATGTGATGTATGGCAGCCCGCTATGGTCCCATCCTCGTCCTTTTGTTAGTTATTTCTGCAAAGGAGCTGTGTCTGCAGATTTGGCCAAAAACATTGTTGTAAATTACTGGACAATCTAAGCTATGCATTCCCATTTGGTTTTGATGTACGCCATGAACATGAGGGTGACAAGACAATTTCCTCTTTCAGTGATCAATAAATTGCAATCTATTCAGGTTCAATTCATCTGTCTTCTCAGCAGGCTTCATCATTTAGCCTTCCTCGAAAACACAAGATTTATTAAGCAGCCATGACAAAATTAATAAATAGGTTAACAAGCCTGTGGATAGCAGCAATATTGTACTTTCATTTCAATTACAGACAGATCCCGTCATTCATCAATAAGCCAAGATATGAGTATCCTCCAGTCCACAATGTGATACAGCCAGTTCAAGTAGAAAGATTTCCAAACCTGATGTTGTGGCTTTCACCATTTACATTTAGAGGAATCATTTCAGTATATTGTATATCCTAATATGCATGACTGCAATGCCACAAGAATGTCTTGATCTAAGAAGGTGTTCCACACTGACATAAACCAATCGGAGTGACATTACAGAACCCAGGCAAGAACATTTTGAGTTTTCAAACGGAAACAACTGCTTTCTGGGCAAAAGTTCAACAAACTACAGAATGAAAGTGACCCTGAAGACAAAATATCCTCATGAACACACAAACGTGTATATCTTTTTGGTACACAGTTTTAGAAGGTGGAGTCAGTCCAGAGCTCAAGAACATCCTTGGTATTTCTCCATGGCAAATCAACAAACGTTTCTAACATCTTCTTGGACTGGCAATTAGGATTTTTATTTGCACTAGCAGGTCTTATTCAGGGAACTTTGAAAGCCTGCTCAACTTGGAGCCGTGCACAATGGAGCTTCCTTAATGAGGTGACAAAAATGTCAGTATTTTTTCATCACCTACTTTGAGCCCATAAAACTCATGTAACTGATCACTGAGCAACTCAATGAGCCGTATAAGCACAGAGACATTAACTCATGAAAAAGGGTTAAACTATTTTTGAAAGGACGACAAAAAACAGAGTGTGAAGCCCTCGACGCTGTGAGACACTGTGAGCATTTTCCATGTTTGAGTGCCCTGCAACACACAACGGCCCAACATTCATAAAAGCTGCTGTATACCCATTTTTAGACTCAGAGGGACAACAATGTGGCATAACACAATGCATCTCAGTACGATGCCTGACGGGTGTGATGTCTGATACATGAAGTAAGCAGCATACCAGACCCTAGGCCTCAGTTCTTTAGATGAGTTACCTGTGCAAACTGAAGATTGATGGCAGCACTGCTATCTCAGTTTCTCGGGTTCAACATGACGTGACTCTTCTAAGTGATAAATCAGTGTCTTGCTTTGAAGAAATAATACAGTGGTTAAAAATATAAATGCCACTTGGCCTCTATTGTTTACAGGATTTACGAAGTGCCTCTGATGCACCACTCTTTGACATCAAACTGCTGATGACACAGTCTGATCATGAAAAGAGTGAAAAGAGGGAGGGGAAAGACCTGCCTACATTTCAGGTCGTCTTCACGGGGACTTTCATATTTCATAGCCAAGTCATCACCAGAAACTCGGCTCATTTCCAGGCTCATGCAGTGGTAGAAAATCACTGATTTCAGCCGCATGGCTTGAAAGTCATGGATGGCAGGCGAGATGTCATGGACGGCACTGAAAACCCTCCTGGAAAAAGACCAGAGCCCCAGATTCCACTGGGTCACACTCTAATGCAAATATGCACTTTTAAATGGACTGGTGGCTTCGCCGGTGCTCAGCGGCTTTGATTAGTTTGAGGAAAGGGCTGAGAGAACTTACTGAGAGGAGAGGTTTGAATTAAACTGCTGAGCAGATGATAAAAAGTAAAGACAGGAAGGCTGCCTATGTCCTGAGATAACAATGTTTTGGTTCACCCAGGAACTGGCGTTTTTACAGTGAAACATTTATCAGCGCCGCTGAGAAATGGATTTGTCAAAGGAGTCAGATTTAGAGACAGACAGCAATGACATGCAGAGTACACTAAAGTGCACAAACACTGTTGTGCCGCAGTGAAATTTATTCTCCTCACTCGGTCGTCTCCAAGTTCAATATTGAATCATTAATAAAAGGAAATATTAACAGCCTGCCAATGTTGACGTCCATCGATATGCTCAGTAAGATTCCAGTCCCGGTTTCATACCCATGAATTATTTACACTGTGCAGTCAAACATTAATGTTGAATGTCATGACTGCAGGCATGGACACAAAACAGAGGACAGCCATCCAAGAGTACTGAATTGTAATTCTTTTTTTTTATTATTATTATTTCAGCTATGTAGTATTGTGGGTTGTAAATATAATGGAAGTAGTATTTTGCAAAACGATGAATTAAATGAGGGGATTCATTCAGACGGATCAAATAGCCTCAGGTTGGAAGACATACTGCTCAGATGCATGAAGCACAGAATTCATATTTTCCTCTTGAGACCCGCTGTTCTGCCACAGGCCACTGACCCAGCGCCTTCAACTCGACTCAGAACGATGTGCGATCACTCGCTGGTAAACCTTACAAAGCCACACCTGAGAAAAATGCTGCCCTTACAGAAGAAAACGTGACTTCAGCCCCTGGGCGACACCACAGGAGGTTTACGTAACGCAGTATAATATTGAATAAATTGACTTTATTTGATCATTTTCACCACACATTTCACAGTCAAATTAAATTCTTTGTGATGTCGTGTTCTCTGGCTTTTCAGAGGAGTTGTTTTGAAATGAAATGATCGTGAGTCATCTTTCAGCCCTGTCCTGTCGATCAGCTCTGGTGACTCTAATTCCATTATTTATGTGTTACGCTACAAATGAATTACATTGCTGTGTTTACTTGCTCAGCCCTCGACAGCCAGCGTCCGAGCCTGATCGCAGGACCACAGATGGAGTCGCATCGGTCAATAAAAATGCGATTCATTGTTAAACATGGAATATTCTATGTGCCACTTGATATGGCTCTTGCCAACAAAATAATCAATCAGAAACGCATGGAAAGGTGTGCAGTCCACTCAAACCACCAGTCCAAATTCCATGTGGAACAACAGGGAAAATGCTGGGATGCACACACCCTCGAATGGTAGCATAATGACGAATGATGAGTTCAAAATAATTCACAAAATGGTTTAAAAAATAATTACAATTAATATCAATATAACAGGTCGTAGATTTCCTTAACCACACTTCCAGAACAAAACTAATAACAAGATTGCTCCGTCTCCTCTGCTGGGTGCATAATGGGCAACCGTATCAAGATGCATTCACCCTATTAATGCCAGATTATGATGCATTAGCACTGTTTTTCCAGCCTGTTACACCTGCCCTCTATGATCTGAAGATGCCGGTCTATGAATAATGCAGATAATAACAAAACAGCAAATTATTTATCTTTTTCAAGTGAGTCTTAATACTTTTGGTTATGTAAATCAAGCATCCCTGCCTGTCCTCATTCACCATTCATCACTCTTTTTCAGTATGCATGGAGAACCTGGCCACACCTTTGACAGAATATTATATGATTCAGTTCTGTATTGCTTTCATGCCTTATTTGTTCTTTTAAAATGAAATGTTATTTTGGTAACCTTTTGATTTTATAACGTTTTTTTGAAAAAGTATATTATTAAAATGAGAAAACGTGTCACTATTACTACCACTGATTGCCCCCCCCCCGCCCCCCCCTTGTCAACAGTCTAATTGGGTTGGCCGTACTTAAACATGAGACCTTAAAGCTGCTTAAGAGATGAGATTAATTTGTCAGAAATATTCCAGTAAGAGGACTGTGCGTGTGTGTGTGTTTTATCTGTTTGTTCAAATTTGCCTTTTTGAAACAGAAGCCAGGTCAAGATTGAAAGGATTTAAAATGGTTTCCTCCTTGGGTGTGAGCAGGGCCCCACGATTAGATGAATGATGTCTGTAACGGCACAGGAAATGAAAAATACTGGCTTTCAGGCACAGAGGCAATATGATGTGTTGTTGACTGGAACACCTCCGTGCTCAGATTTATTATTTTCTTTAATTTGTTTGCATCTATAAGACGCCTATTGTGTTTTTCTTCTCTCTCTCTCTCTCGTAGTCAATCCGCCTGTGGGTTTATTGTGTTTCAAATGAAGACTTATATAAGCAGGGCTCCTCTCCTGCTGTCAGATGGGTGAATGCGAGGAGATCACAAGCAAGGCGATACAGAAAGAGTGTCTGGAGCCTTCTCCTCTTTTTTATTCTCTCCACATTCTGCCAATGTGCAGTTCCCCCTAACTGCATGACATGCCCTGGTTTCTCCCTCGCTCTCCTCCTCCTCCTCCTCTCTAGGACATTACACTTTAATCTCATGTTCTCTGCTGCCCCCCCTCCTTTTTTTTTTAGTCTCTTTGCCTATCGCTCTCTTCCCTTGTTCCCTTTTCATCACTCCATCCGCCACTCCATCCATCTCTGCCTGTCTTCTGTAATCCCGTGCCCTGTACCACTTTGGCCCCTTGAATCTCATTCTAATCTGTCAGCTCAATATGGCCCACTCGGGCATTAATCCTGTGTTTACGTGGGCATACTGTGCGTGTCCGCCTCTGTCCAGAAATTGTTGGGGATGATGAAATGTTTTGTTTGTTTCTAGTCTTATTTTTTTTTTCTCTCCTCCCTGCTGCACATCATGCAGCGCCAAAGCATTTCGAATTTGCGTTGTGCCGCGTGCATGTGTTTGTGTGAGAGAAAGGAAACACATGCAGATCAGGTCATACACAAAACATGGCAATTCTGCTGGAAAACAGCCCTGGCCCTGTACACAGAAAGGATTTCTTGCAACGGCACACATATTTTTAAAAAACAAGAACAACAAGAACAACAACAAGAACAACAAAAACCCACTGGCAGTGGGGCACGTATGAGGGATAAAAAGAGGAGGGAAGAAGGAAAGGGCGATGGTGGGAGAGATAAGAGGGAGCGCGCAAGAGGGAAATCTATCCCTTGACAAAGTATAATCTCTCAATTTAATCTCCCCCTCTGCTTGCAAGTCTCCCACACGGAATTGTGCTCCAGCAGGTAGACACGCACTCGCACAAAGCGCTCTCGCTCTCTCTCTCTCTCTCTCTCTCTCACACACACACACACACACACACACACACACACACACACACACACACACCGCATTTTAACAAGTTTTCCCGAGGCGAGCTGACAGTAAGAAGATGCCACCAGCGCGGCCAGTGAGACTGACGGTCCGTATAAACCCGGCACCGGTCACCCTTCCATTTCTCTTCCTTTCCCTTCCCGCCCCGCGCCAACCCAAACAGAACATCGTACCTCTGTGGTCGCTCTTCTGCCTCGCGCCACGCTCCGGTCCCCTTAAAGACATCCTTGTCAAATCATCCTCGCAAATTCAATAGATCGGGGCTTTCTCCCCCTTTCTCTGTTCAGCGGTTGCGATGCGTCCTGGTTCAGCAGCCTCTGCACCCGGGCGAAAGCGCCGCGCACGGACCGCAGGGGGAGAAACGGCGCTCCGCTCTGCTCCGCTCTGCTCCGCTCTGCTCCGCTCCGGAGCTCCGCGGTTTGGTGCGCGCACCAGTTTCTCTCGGCACCGCGTCGCCGTCCCGCCGCCGAGCGCCACCAGTTTGCCACTTTCCAGGCAGCCGGAGTGAAGGGAGCGGGGACGAATCGCGGGTGTTGAAGTCTCGGTTTCCTCTTCCTCTCCAAACCTTGCAGGCAGCTCGCCGCGGGCTGCCGGCGCACGAGCCGCTTCTCTCCGGTCACAGCTCGGGCTCCGCGTCTTCCCTCGAGCGGCCAGAAGGCATCCAAAGGTGCGACCAATCTCCAGTTCCACCTCGGCGCGGATCGCCTCAGTCTTCTCAGATAAACCTTTAGTCACGGCTTGACATCCTCCTCCTCCTCATCCTCCTCATCATTCTCCACCTCCTCCCTCTGGTCGTCGAGCGCCGGAGCTGCGCGCACGATACTGCTGCTGCTGCCGTTGTTGTTGCCGCCGCCTGTTTGCGCGCGTACGTCTGTGCGTGCACATGTGGAGCTGCTGCTGCTTTTGCTGCTGCTGCTGCTGCTGCTGCTGCTGCTGCTGGTGATGACGAGGAGGAGGCAGCCAAGTCCTTACAGTGGCTCCCAGAGCTCCGTTACAGGGGGGGGGGTTCAGCAGGTCGCCACGGTCCAGCAATTACCGGCAACTCACCCGGCATTTAGACTGACAGGTGTGGCGTGCACGCGCACGGGCATGCAATCGAACACACACACACACACACACACACACACACACACACACACACACACACACAAGGTGCCACGGAGCGTGGAACCGGCTGGGCTCTGAGGCCGCCTCCGTTGCATTCAGTTCGGTGGCCTTTTAGATGTAAAAATGAGTGAATACACAAGGAAGGTTTCCTCTCTGGCAGCGATGTTGAAAAGACGCTCGGCTCTATTCAGAGTGGGTTTTGATTAAAACCCACGCGGGTTAATGGCAGTCAAACAATGTCAGCGACACGGTTTCTGTCGGGTCTTGAGGGGCTTCACCTTGGGAGTGCGCTACACAAGGGGCCCCTGTCTGCCGATGAGCAAGACAGGCAACGCCGACTGAACTTTGATGTGTTTCAATTTGGACTTTGTGACCAATGTAGTTTTTTTTATTTGCCTGCAGGGATGCATATCTCACAATTAATTTACATTTATTACCTTTGGGCAGTTCTCGCACTAAAGGGGCTTCCACAGCTTGGTGCTTTGGGCGCTGCACACACAGCAGTTTATAATGCTGCTCTCGCTGGCATGGCACGGCTTCAAAACACCAGTGCACTCCCTCCACCTGAGGAGGCTCGCTGGATGTGCACAGCTGTAGGCACGAGGCCTCGTGTCAGAAGCCCTTTGGAGGCGTGCGGTTGCAGGTACAGCTGCACCGCTATTACCGTTTGGCGCTCCTCCAAACACATCTTCATCCATTATTAGGTCTGATTCTAGCTGAAGTTGGAGATGGCTGAAACCATCCAGTGTCTGTGAGGATTAAAGAAATGGGATCACCGTGTGTGATTGTGTTGATTTTTTCTGACCTTTTTGGTTGTTTGATTTCAAAATAGTAGTGTTCAAAGTCAACACTGCAAGCTGTTGTGGTTGTGGGAGTAGTTACTGAATACTGCAGGGCCAGCAAGACAACAAATGACCAGGGCAAGATTGCTCTAAAATTGCTCCAGTTTGTCCAAATCCAGTTCAAATTTTAGCTCCAGTTTGTTTTGCAAGAAAAAAAAAAATCTGCACTCGCTCACAAACAGAAAGCCTGAACATTGTTTATGGGCATTCATAGAAAATCTACTACTAATAATTTTTATGTGCTGACTTGCGATGGTTCAGCACCCACTAAATCTCATTTTGATGAAAGATCAAAATCAATAGTTTGAATTGAGCTGAATATAAATGTTCGCCAAAATATTTTTTTTTTAAAAAGGTATGAACTTGCTCGTATTTTCTATAACTGTGAAGAGATTTTTGTTTCAAGTTTGGACTAGGATGCATGTCATTCTCGTTCTTAACAGTGTTCTTGCTTGTTATAAAACAGAAGGAGACAAACAGAGGCTGTAGGATGCTGTCACACTATCTTCTAAACTTGCATGCATAAAACCAAACATTTCACGGTTAACTGCTTTTGCACAGAGAGAGATTTAATATTGGTCTTTTTTAGGAGGCTACCCATTATTTTATTTTTTTTTTCAAATACAAAAATGTGAAATCATTAAACAGTATCAGCCTTGTGAAGGCAGTCATTTCTATTATCTGTTTTCCTTTTTGGGAAGTATAAACATTTTATGTCTGTAATTACTCAGTTATAATTATGAGGTTTTATTTTGAAATTAGTTCCACGCTAACTGGCCAATACTGCTCAGCAATTATGAGGCGTTATTTTAAAATCAGTTTCATATTGACTGGCCCGACATGTTCCTGTGAAGACCACTCCTCTAAAATTACTGTAATTTATGGTCCAGCTTCTCCCACTTCCAGCTTAATAGTCCTGCAGGCAGTGATGTCTTATGATGAAGCCCCTTTAAAGCATCTAGCCTCCTTATCATCTAGTGTAAGATATTCTCCACTCAAAAAGATGAGTGGAGAATAACTAGCAAAAATTAACAATATCAGTTTCCCACGTATAAATTTCTCCAAGTAATTTTAAGTTGTGTCAAGCAGACAAAAAAAGCAGCATCCCTGAATTACGTAAGCGACTATTGTGAGAATCAAAACACGACACACACAGTAGCAAATCCTCGAAGCCGGCATCCAGGCCAGCAAGCTTCACACAAAAGTCATTGTACAAGCTCTCTACCACACAACTCAGCAGTGAAGGCCTTTCATGATTTTATAGTGCCGGCTGTTATGACCCACTGTCAACCTGCGTCATTCACAGTGAAGCATACAGTATATGCGGAGGAAAAATAACCGATTCGCATACACATGCAGAGGTCTGCCAGATTGACTCCGAGTTCTTCTCATATGTTTGTTGGCTCCTCAGGAGGCTGCGGAGGAGGAGACAAACTCGGCAAAGGTGTTTATGGCTACACAAAGCCTCTGAGGAAGAGATGTTGTTCCCAAGATAGGAGCTGGAAATCAGGTTCCATCCAGGAGAGCAGACAGAGAAAACAACAATTCTGCCCGGGTTGTTTTCCTCTTGCGGCCGTGGGATGACTACTAATCACCTTAACAAGTGTTTATATTAGTATGAAAGGGGCAAACGCACTGTTGTATTACAAGTTCCGAGATGTGATTTGACAAATCAAATATTTGTGTGAAAGCCTGTGCTCAATAAGCATTTTTGAAACAAAGTTGCCAACAGGCTGTGTTCAAGGTTGTGTCATACGGCCCTTTTGTTTGCGAAAACAGAGTTTCATTTTATGTTTGCAAACATCTTATCATATGAAAACAGGTAACAGCAATCTGCAGTTTGCTTTGTCACAGCAGCAGTTATCTTACACAGATTGTGCACCTTTTGCTGTGCTGTTGTTGTGGTTGTTGTTAAGACTATGATTGACCTGGCCAGCCGGGCCTGCAGGCTTGTTGCATCACATGTTTGCAGGGTTGCTGTTTATGTGTAACCTACCAAGTTTTCTGCACTTTAGTTAGTTTGACACTGATGCAACAGGCTGATAGCGATCGTTGGGTTACATTGTAAAAAACTTTGCCTGCAGAGACCTGGTATCTGCTGGGCATCTGGGATTTGCTGAACTCCTGCAGTCTGCAACAGTCCAATTTAATTGTCAGCTACTCATTTTATACTGATTAATGTGCTATGATATGCTAATTCTGTTCTAAAACGTTATTGACAAGAAATGTTAAAATAAGAACACAGCATCTGCTCAAAAATCCAAAAACAACATGTGGCAAACCAAATATGAGTTGAGTTCCAATTGCAACGACATGTTGTAAGTTGTTATTGCGATCCACAAATAGCCTCTTAGGCCTTCTTTTGGTTAATCACTTTTGTAGACTAGCACCAGCCCAAATATAATAAATACTTGCGCAACACTCAATGGTACTTAAGTTCCTTACTCAACATTTTTTCCTCTCTCGTGAATCCAAGTACCACTGCCAAACTAATACCCTTATAATTAATACATTTGCATCTCTTTCATTTTGGCCACTCGACCAAGCAAAAAAAGATTGAAAAAAAAAAACACCAACAGCTGTTGTAGGAGCCTAAATTGACACTATTTATCAATATATCACACACAACTCAACACAACACAATTTTATGTCGAATTGTTCAGTTTAGTGCATTATTTATCTTTCTTTCATCTTCCTTTGGTAATACAACAAAGGTTTTAATGTTGTTTTGCTGCTGACGCTAAAACTATCTGGGTTTTATGAGGTGTCACTTCAACATCATATCATAGTACTTATAAATCTATTTATAAAGAGCATCACTTCAGAGCAGGACATGTCAAAATGTTCGCAGGTCTAAGATGAAGCGGTGCTTTTCTTCCTATTGTCTGCTCAGTCTCAGTGAGACAAAGGATCGACGGTTCTGTCACATTGTGAATAAGATAAGAACAAGCTGGAAAAGTCATTCAAGATGAGATTCTGCACCAGCAAATGCAACAAAAGTAGGTAGATCCCCAAAATAAACACCCTTTAAATGATCTTTTTTAGCCCCGCGAGACTGAAAAATTGCAACCATCTGGTCTTCCTAGATGCATAAACTAATAAACAAAACGTCTTTAGCTTCACTAAAGTAAATTGTCCAAAAGTGCAAATGCTCCCATCTCCTTGAATTCTGCCTTTACTTTCCTCGGCTTCCCTCAGTTTAACGTTTTTCTAGAGGGAACTGCCTGCATGGATCCTCATCAGTGTCTGATATGTCCTCTTTACCTTAAGGACGCCGGCAAATTGATTGGCATTCTCAAGTGGACCAACCGAACGCTGTCTTGAAATTAAATGACCGAGAGAGCTTTAATGGTGGTTAGGACGAGTGGGTAGCGGAGGGAGACGGAGAGGGATGGGGAGGCAGGAATACACAAACAGGTTGCTCTGGGGCCTGGGGAATAAAAGCCTGGGAGAGGAGGAGCTGGCGGGGGTGAAGCGTGAAGGCAGAGAGGGGAAAATAAGATTGAGGGCCGCAGAAGGCAAAAAAAATAGAAGAAAAAAATCCTAAACCAACCCACTGAGCTTGATGGAAAGATTTGATGTTGGTGAAATCATCATCATCATCATCATCGTCATCGTCATCATCATCATCATCACCATCAGCTGCAGCATCATTACGCACATGTTAATTTCCACCCTCGCAGGTGGTAAAAACATCACAATTGGTTCTGTTGCCGAACAGCAAATCAACGCAGCCTCCCATGCGTCCGATCCTTCTCTTCTATCGACGGATCGGTTTGCTCATGCGTCTATCTCGCTCTGCACACCCCCCTCACGACCACCCCCTCCTCCCCCCTGCCCCTACCCACACACACCCCAGCACAATTACTTACCCCCCCCCCCCCCGCCAAAGAAGAGACGCGTGTAAACTCCACCTTGTCGTTTTATGTCCCCGGTAATTTTTAGTCCTGTGTCGCTCTTCTCCTCCCTCAACTCTCTTCCACTTTGCCTCTCTCTTTGTCTCCCTCCTTCTCCTCCCTACATCTCTCTCTCTCTCTCTCTCTCCCTCCCTCTCTCCCTGAGCCCGCTCCATCCCCTCGACACTTGACACCCCCCCCACACTCCTCCTCCTCCTCCTCCCATCCCTCCCTCGTATGTACTTCGATGACTTATCGCCCTGATCCCTTCTCCACTCCAATAATTGGTGTGTGTCTCCGCAGCAGATGCTCTTATGCTTTATTAAGCTGCTCAGCATTTGCCGCCCTGCTCGGTCATTATGTGCCAGCGAAGAAAAAAGAAAACTGTTCGGCGTTTGATGCCACTTGGAGAAACTCTTTGTTTGTTTTAGTGGCTTTTTTAAAGTGTTCGACAACTGTGGCCACACACACACACACACACACACACACACACACACACACACACACACCTCTTAAGGTCTAATGCGCGCACTCACGCAAGCACACGCTTTTTACACTTGAGCCCCACACTCGACTGTGTACATGTGGGCTTTAGCAGATGGTGAAACGCTCTCCCCCGAGTATCGACATTACTCTCTCTTTCTCTAATTAACTAGGTTTCAGTAACGAACCTTTGGGCTTTGCCGTCGCCATGGTAACCCAAACTCCATCTCCAATCGTATTTGTCTGTGCGTGTGTGTGTGTGTGAGAGACTGCCAGCAAATACGTTGTATGAATTTGGCAGACATCATACTGTTCACATCTACTCTTTGTCTGCACCCCTGCTGCGTGTTTGCCGGAGTGTGCGAGTGAGTGTGCGCGCGCGCAGTTTTTTTTTTTTTTTTTTACGCGTGTGCGAGTCTGTGGCTGCGTCTCCCCTCGCGTCGGCACCATCATGATTGTGCATACACATGAGTATATCTGTGGCTTCAAAAGCCATTGTCTTCCCCGCAGGGTGCAGACTGCTGCTCTCATGCGTCACCCGTCTGCGGCGGGAACGGCAGCGTTACGGGCGAGACCGCGGATAATAGATCTTTTATACCCAACGCCGGGCCGCCTTGATAATTATTTAAACCCACGAATAAAGATTACAAGACAGATCAATTTAAGATGAGGCGATGAAGTAAAAATTAATTCCGTCTTGGTGCGAGGGAAGGCAGAAGTTGAACATGAGTTTGAACTTGGCGCAGCCTCCTTGAGTGGAGGAATATAATTACCAACAGATGTGGACTTGTACCCTGAATTGCCTTGACAGAGGCCCGGTGTTCATGAACGTAAACTCATATATAGTGTTTGGGTTCCTACTATGGCGCAGTATATTATGGAATAAGGGCAAGCGGCCAAGTGCGTATTAGTGCTGCGTACGTTTCCAAACACGCTGCGGCCAAGATGGATAGAGAGGCGCCGCTGAGGGTTAAGTAGTCCTGATCTTATCAGCATGTACAATGCCATACTTGACCATCATTGGAGGCAAGGGCTTAACATCTCTCATATGTCTGAATGTCTTGACAATACCAGTAAGCTCTTCTCGATGTTTCCCTCATGACATTATTCATGCTGTTACAATTGCTTTCAGACGTCAATACGAGCGTGTCGTATACTAAGGAGAAAAAGGCCTTGACCTTTAGCTTCGGATACTCTGTTGACTGACAGATAAAGTGGCAGCAGGTTAAACTGACTGATGTCTGATGCCATGTACTCAAACCATTTCCATAGCCGCTTTGGCCATCCATGCATCCATGCATCCATGTATCCATCCATCCATCCATCCATCCATCCATATTCCAGAGTCATTCCCAAACCTAACACAATATTTACTCACTCCAGAACAGACCTCTGGCCACCCTGAAGCATGTTTGGAACACCTCTTATGAGCGCCATCCCAAAAGCATCTTGATCAGATGTCGGACAACCTCAACTGGCTCCCTTTGATGCCAAGGAGCAGAGGCTCCACTCTGAACTACCCTCGGATACCTGAGTTGCTTCCTGGCAAAATCAAACCAAGCTAACCTTATTTTGGCCTCTTGCATTTTCAACCTTGTCATCGTGGTCGCCAAGCAGAGCTCCGGCCAAGAGCTTTGGTTGGGACATCAGTGGACTACTAAATCAGTCGCACTGCCTTGTGGCTCATTCTACGTTTGACCATATATTTTCAAATCTTCGGGAAATGACACCCTCAAAATCTGAGGGAAATCTGACCACATCAGGAGGTACAATGAGGGGCACTTGTTGAAAAGGGCAAAAGAATTTCAGACACCTGCATCAATCATTTATGTGTAAGAAACCCTTTTTTATACCTAAGTTTGCAGCAAGTATTAGTTTTTTAGAGAGTAGAAGGAACAGACATAACTGCAAATGAGAAATGCTGATATCACATTGTATAAAACACATATAAAGTACTGCCATGAAGCATGTTGTGTTTCAATAGCTGATTCCATTTTTTTTATTGGAGGTGCACAGCACTGTGAGTAAGTGGGTTGTCTGAGACTTATTGGATTAACATAATGAGAAATTTTGGGCATACACTAACATGAACACAGCCCAGACAGGTAGGAGGAAAAGAGGCAGTCAAAATATATATTATAAATGTATATTTTTTTCATGACATCATAATATCGATTTGGAACTACATAGAACACAGATAAAATGGCAAATATATATCCACAGCCCATTTAAAGCGTACTCAAGAAAACTACTTGAGAGCTACTTTCATAATTACCTGGCCAGGAATTTGCTGCGAGTTCTGAGCAGTCAAACTGTGAAAGCCTTTCAGTCTGATTTTTGAGTGTGACACGTCTTACTTTCCGGTCTGAAAGTATGAAATGAGACACAAGAAATGTGGCAAATGCGTGAGGAAAAAATGTGATTGCTAAATGATTAAAAATGCGCTGCCCACATCGTTAGAATAATTGTTGTTATTCATTTCAATATGAAAATGAAAGGAAATGAAGATTTAGCTGTCTTTTGCAGTGACACGCTAATTCCATGCATTTACTAATTTTACCGGGGTGATTCGAACACATGATGTAATCATTGCAATTACATTGTAATTACCGATGCATTTAAATAAGAAATGAAAGAGGATTGTATCTGTATCTATTGTATCTCTAAAAGTATTCCAAACTTGCGGGTAACAGTATTCAATACATAGTCCTCCTCAGTACTTCTTGTAGTACTCATGATCACATTCCAGCTTGTGACCTTGTTTTGTTTGAGTGTAGCCAGAAACAAGAACAAAACAGGAGTTTAAAGAAGAAAAAAGCTGTTATTCCAGTTTTGAAGGTTTAGTTTGTTGTTTGTCTCTTTCGTCAAGGACATTGTAGCTGTGCACCACTACAAACCTTTTGCTGCTCTGCTGCTTTTCATTAGGTTGTGAAACACATTTAACAGTGATAGATTAACACAGCTCTAAAGTTTTAACTTTATTTTGTGAGCCAGTGTTTCAAACCCCCGCAAACTTTTGTGGAAGGTCCACATTCAGAATTACAGTAGTCATTCATCCTCATTCTTTACTGGGCCGACACAACAAATATCGTAAAGGGAGCTTTTGTGACATGATGTTCATCTTCCCAAGAACAGGACAGGCCACACCCACAGGGCCGTGCCTACAAATGAAGTACTAGATGTGATAGGAATTGGCTGCATTTTTAACTCCCATCATGCATATCTCAAGATTCACACTGTGAAAAAGGCTCTCTGTGTTTTAGAAGCTCGTATGAAAGCTACCGGCTAAGTGTCGATGCCAATTCTTAGATGGTCGACTGGAGTTGGAACACAGTTTGGGGGCTTTTTTGTTCTTGCTCCAGTGACGACATATTCCTGGCAGAATGAGCAAGCTTGGTGTAAAAAACAACAAAAAAAAAACAATTCCTTTAATGTTGTACGCAGTGGATGCTGAAGATAATACCTTAATAGTTATTCTTTTGGCAGAAGCCTAATGAAACATTCAAATTTCTTTTCTTTTCTTTTTTTCTCTTTTTCTCATCTAACATTACCACTATGTGGTGCAGGTTTTCCTTCCCTCCTGGGTTTTCCGTTGTTGCTGGAAGTAACAGCCTGGTTTCACCACTTTCAGGAGTTTGTTCGTCCAGACCGCTGACGATTCCCCGTCAGCGTGCGACCGCAGTCTCGTCTGCTGATGCTGAAAGACGAAGCAGGGCCTAACGGAGCCACTATTTGACCAGACTTCCATTTGAGCCCTCTTCGTCTCAACAGCCGATAAGATCTGTCAGAGCTGCGCACTCTAAATAATCTCACATTGTCATATTTAATAAATGCGTTCCGCTCCGCCCTCCTCACTTGTACTGTATGGATCTGCACATTTTCCAATTAGAAAGTGGCGGCGCTCACCGTGGGAGATGCCAGCGTGATGGTATTTTACGTATGGAAGATGTGTGTGTGTGTGTGTGTATGGAAGGTGTGTGCCTGTCTGTGTGTGTAAAGGTGGAAATTGAGTAGGATTTACCATTAATGAGGCAGTCGGGGAAGGTGAAAATGTTGCAGGGGAGAGGATTCTTCAGAGAGTTGGTTGTGGGATTTAGTCTCTCCACTTCCTCTCGCTAAAACCAACGTGGCTGATACGCCATCCGAGTGCTTACCCAACTGGCCCGGTGCCTACGGAGTAACTAAAAAGAGAGGCGTCCCCTGTGTGTTCTGATGTATCTTTGTAAAGACTGGGGAGAGATTATGTGCTTATCAGATTCTTTTCCTAACACGGTCACAGTGACCAAATTTGGAGCCCACGAGCAGCGGAAGGAAAAAAAAAAAAAAGCAGGACTTTACGGAGTGCGACCGTAGGTTCAATTTTTCTTTTTCCTTTTTTGGATCTCGCAGCAGATGTCCCACGGCTCGCGCTGCTGACTCCACACGTTTGTGGATGTGCAGGGTGAGAGAAAAACTTCCATATCCACATATGTCAGGAACAGCTGAAGCCAGACTTACCGCCCTGCCAGCACCGTCGCCATTTACATTCTGTTCATTCAGAGGGAGAGGCGAGAGTTTGGGACACACCGGGCAGCCAGCATCTCCTGCTGTTTCTGCACATGGTTTCAGCCACTTCCTGTCATTATGGGTGTTTTTTTTTTTTTTTTTAAATGAAAGCGACTGTCAACAGCTCTATCCAGGTAGTTGTATGAGTTCTTCTTGTATGAGTAGGAGAGTTATTCATTGTTTCTTTTCAGTGAATAAATTGAATTATTGCATTGAATCTCCTGTCCTCTTAACTCGACTTGTAGCTCATCACTTTTTTGCATAGAGGCATTAATGGCCTGATCACACATACTTGGAGTGACGATTTCAAAAAATAGTCCCTATTTTTCTGTGGTTTTCAACTTCTATGAACACGGTGGACTCTTCAAACTTACAACAAATCATCACACCTATTTTTTCTTGCCCACATCGCGCCTCTGAAAGACAGAGAGTCATTTGCATGGATTTTGCATGCGTGCGTGCGTGTGTGTGCGTGTGTGTGTGTGTGTGTGTGTGTGTGTGTGTGTGTGTGTGTGTGTGTGTGTGTGTGTGTGTGTGTGTGTGTGTGTGTGTGTGTATCTCTGTCTGTACACTTGCACTGACGGGAGAGTTGGAATTAGCCCTTGGCAATTTTCAACAGAATCATCCTTTCAGATTTTCATTGAAACCCAGCTTGAAAGGCTGATGATGAATAATTTTCTAATGTGCAAATGTTGAGTCATATTCTCACAGTTTTAATACATAACGGCTGAAGGCCGATCTTTTTAAACCGCAGCAAAGTTTTCAACACTCCACATGCATAGTGGTTCAGATCTCAGGTGCTTTGTTTTTAAAATGCAGCCATGAAGAGTTTGTTTTTGACGCCGTGGGGAAAATAAAAAGGTCAAGCAGGTTCAGTGCCAAGTCTGTGTCAATACGTTAACTCGCACTAATTAAATGAAGCCAAAATTGTCAAATCAAAACAAGATGCAGTATATGCCCGTCTTGCGGTTCATTTATTGTGACTGTGTCAAATATTAAGTATAAATTATTCATTTAAAATTTCTGGAGTCCAATTTGCTGCCCCACAAAGGCTATTTATTACCTAAGGCTTGAATTATTTTAAAATTCAAATGCAAATATTGAAACAAAGCGCTCCCTCAGATGCTGTTAGCAGGGAGGGTAACCCACCCTAAGCCATTTTACCGCTACAACATGATTTAATATCAATTTTAGGTTGTCCGACTGTTTCATGTATGCTGCTCTTCTCATGAGTGTTTCCTCTGTCTTGTGTCTCTTTCAGCCAACAAGACGCTGCTGGGAGGAGGTGGAGGTCAGTCACAGTCCGCCGTCTCATCTGTGTGTTTGTGTGTTTACTGGGCTATTTGTTCTGGCTTTGTGGTGCAGATGTTCCTCTCTGGCAACCAAATAATTTTCAAAAATTCTAATCAAAGGATGCGAGATGGGATTCGAGGGGGTGGAATATACTCTTCAAGTGTGTGTGAGTGTGTTGGTGTGTGTGTGTGTCTGTATTCCCCTTTGTGTTGAGAAGCAGGTTGCTTTTTGTTGTGGCAGGTGTTCGGGGTGCGTTTGCATGCCGGCCTCTGCGTCTTCTCTGTCCCACGCGGGTTTTTTTTTTGTTTGTTTGTTTGTTTGTGTCTGCGTGTAAAATGCGCGTACAGGTGCAAAGTCGATAGTTTATAATTTATGGGTGTGAAGTGCTGTGGATACAAACAGTAATTTCTCAGTGCATTGTTGACTCAGTGCTTTTGCCGCGTGCATGTGATGTTTGACGTCTGTCCTCGATCAATACCGTAATAAATCCATTCAGTTAATGCAGCGGCCGTATTCAGCATTCCACCTGTTTCCTGTTTGTGTGTGTGTGTATGTGTGGGTGTGGGTGTGTGTGTGTGTGTGTGTGTGTGTGTGTGTATGTGTGTGTGTGTGTGCGTGCATGCAAAATGATTTGCTGTGTAATAATAATAATAACGCGGCCTGTATTTACTCGTGTCTCTTTTACCATTTGTGCAAACAGCAGCAGACGTTCTGCTCTCTGACATTTGAAGTTTTTAATCTTTTGAATTTCACATGCGTTTCTATGCACGCGTGCGCCTTTGCCTTTTTTTTGGACTCCATGGTGAGGTATTTAGTATGCGCATGTGCATATACACACACTGTACCTGCAGATGAATACACATCTGAAAATCAGTTTGCATTTGTATAAGCTCATCATAATGCTCAAGGCTTCCTGCAAAAGGGCATTGGCTTGCCTGAAGCACTCAGTCCTCAAAGTCCTCACCACACACACACACACACACACACACACACACACACGCATGCACACGTGCTGAGCCCTTGCTGATGCACCAGCTGAGCCTCAAGCCATTAAAATTGCCCATGTGTCCTGATGCTACATGCGCACGCTCACGTAAGCAGGCACTTGGAGAGCTTCAGCATCATTTGATGTTTCCCTGAAGTCTCTGATGGCTCCTGAAAGACAGATGGTTTCCAGAGAGGGAGAGAGAGTTGTGCATGCATCACACTGTGCGAGCTCCAGCCTATGAAAGGCCTGTTTGTGTGTTTTTTCTTTTTTGCAGCCCCTCGGTCATAAGGAGAAAAAAAAAGAATCAGTTCAGTGTAACCACATCAAATGTCGAGGGGCTACTTCTTCTCAAACTACAGCTACTTATTTTGTTCTTCTTTTATCTCTGTAGACACAGGTTCTGTCTGTCTTCCTGTTCAGTATTCCTTTTCATTTTTCCTGTGTCTGTCTTTGGGGGCTTTTTGCGTTGAAATTTAGAGTCCAAAGAAGTTGTTAATTGGCGAGAGTGGTAGGAGTCGACGAGATGGAGGAGTGAGTTTATCCCTCAAACAGAGGAGAGCGCGGAAAAGCGAGAGAACTGTTGGGAGACAAGAGAGATGAAAGTGGTAAAACTCCGATAGACAGCCGAGATCCGAGAGCGGCGCTGCAGCTACACCTTGCTAGAATCCTTTGCTGCAGCGAGCGAGCGAGCAGCCATTCGGCTTCATGTGTCTTTCATCAGTGGTGAGGCAACAAACGGTCCTTGTGGCGCTTTGCCGCGCTCTCTCTCAAGGGCACTTAGGTAAAATGTCATTCAGGTAGATCAAACGCACACCTGCCGATATTGTTTCTGTGGCCCAGTGTGGAAGGGTGCTGACCTCAGGCGGGCTCAACAACAAAATCACAGGCCCGAAAATAACCTCCTTTGAACGTATGTCTGCGCTTTCGTCTGCCATTTTTACATTTCAATGCTTCAATTGATTTTTGTTTGTTTGTTTGTTTCTTCAAATGAAAGCAAGAACATGAAGGTTGCGTGCTGGGCCGGCCCGGGCCTTTTTCAACTTTTCCTATTACACGCATGCAAAAGGTGAAAGACAGCAGGAAGTAGGAGGCTGAGCGCTCAGTAGGAGGCTGAGCGTCATCTGCAAACAGAGGGCTAATTTCAATAAGAGTTTTTTGTTAATTAATTTTGAGGTTGGTCAATTGGATAGAAACACTGTAAAAATTAGCTTAGTATGGGACTTTTAAATGCTAATTTGAGTAAAGCCTAGCGACACTATTGACGTGCTGCTCAATCAACATGCACATGAGAAATCCATGGCTGCTCTGCCGCTGCAGCGCTGCAGCTGTCTGCTCAGTTTCCTCTTATTGAAAATCACATTCTTGATTAGAATGATTCTTGATTTTTTTTAAAAAAATTTTTAGGCTTGTGTTTTACAGCTGAAACTTGTATTTGTACATGGCCTGTGTCATCCACACCGTGCTCACAGTGCATCCTCTTTGAAATGTCTCTGTCATATGTTCCCATCGCCGCTGAAGTGATTTGGCTCCCAGACATTGCCTGATATCCTAAGCAGGCAAACCAAATCGTAGACCTGGTAGAATTTTTGCAAAGTCTCCAAAGGAAAACGGGAAAAAAAGAAAACTGTCTCATGTATTTGACCTTTATGCATGCGTAAGAAACAGAAGACTAATGAACATGATAATCATACCCAACTGTCACAGTGTCAAGGGGTTAAATCATTGATGAATTTAAGTTATTGTGCATGAATATTAACGAGTCTCCGTGTGGAGACACGTGTGTCTGCTTCCGCGTAATCGCTGCAGGTAATGTAATTAATATTTCCTCATTAATGATGTATTCTTTCACCCATCTGTATCCCATCTGCCGGTTCAAACAGTATATTTCTTGGCATGAATGCTCAGACCGCAGTTCCTCCGCTTCACACAGGGACACAGCGGCACCTCAGCTCGTGTGTTTGCCCGTGCCAAACGCACTGTTATAAAAAACAAATAGTGAATAATAAATATCACATATATCAGTAGAACTTGAGCAAACGCAGGCCTAGCGTCAGTGCTTACTTTTGGCATTTCTGATGTAATCCGCTGCTTTTCCGCTGGACTTCTAAACTCATCAACCAAATGAAAGTCAGTTGGGTTGAGTTTTAAAATATGGTGAAACTCTAACATGCAAATATAAAGAGCAACATTTACAAATAAAAATAATGGAAATAGGAAACAAATTATAAATTTGTCAATGATAGACAAAAATATGCTGTATATATGTATACGTACGCATATATATATATATATATATGTATATACATGATGGGTGTTTTCCTTTTTTGTAATTAATGACTGAAGACTGTTTGCATTTTACACCCTTTACGGCGGCTAAAACTGGACTGAGGTTCTCACGGCACCCTTCCCTCTTTGTCTCCTTGAATTTAGCCCGGGGCTTACCGTACTCCAGTCACTGCTTTTAAGAGCCGTCATCACAGCTACAAGCAGTTGGAGGAGATGGCAGTGCTAGGTGGGCGTTAATCAAAAGTGGTACTTTCGCTAAATTATGTAACATTGCCTGCTACGTTATCGTGTCTACAATGAAAATGTGGAGGGACTTGAAAGAACAAGCTGCTAGTGAAAGACTGACTGCCACGCAGGGTGAATGTCTGTCAGTGGTACATGCTGCGTGGCTCCTTAATGGGCCGTGTGAAAATAAATATTGTATATAAGCACGTAGTTCAGAGTTATTCTGACATTTACCCTTTCAACTGTTTATAAGGTAGAGAAACCTTATTACTTTGTCCAGCATTACTCATTGCACAATATTATTCAATAAATTAAAGACCAAACTTTCCAAGTAAATAAACAACTTCAACAAGCAATTTTTTTTACAAAATTTTGCTACGGTATTAGTGTTTTTTTTCTTTTCTTTTTTTTTAATCTTGGCAGCAGACGACAATCATACAACTTTGCCGCCGTGCCGTAAGTTCATCAAATTAAGACCCCGTGTTATAGCCATTGTGAAATCTTTATTTTTCATGGAACTCCACTCGAGCAACCTTATGAAGTCAATTACCCAAAAACTCTATTAGCGGCATATTCATACGCCTGTTTACGACCTCCTGGAGAGACAGCATATGTCGCTCAGGCACGGTGAACCAGTGTGGATCCTTGAGGCGCCAGCGGCTCAGCAACACATGTAAATTCACACTTGCAGGAACTCTTTACCTGCTATGTACAGTGTTTGTGCAACAACAGCTCCCTGATCAAACAGAGCCTGGCGTTGATCAGAGGCTGCTGAGGATCTGGGGGGGACGCTGCGATCAGGATGTGATTCAGCTGCCAAATCAAAAGCTTATGAAGCCTATATCTAGATGTTATGACTGCTCACAAAACTTGAGCGTAATCCCAGAAAGAAATGTCATCTACTTATTTTTTTTCTCATTGCGGCAGAGAACTTAATCTTCTCGCTCCAGATTTTTTTTGCAAAGCTAAAAAGCCACAGTTCACCTCCTGCTGACGCCTGTAATCTGTCTACCCACGCGACGGCGAGGTTAGAAATACCAAGGCGTCTTTTTGGTCCTCGTGTTACTTCTGTTCGTCTTTTCTCTTGTCTGCGAGAGGAGGAAAAGGCCAGCGGAGAGCAGGTCTATTGTCTGCTCACCTCTCACAGCGAGAGCACAAAGAAGAACGAGCTTTGAATAAATGCAGAGCAGCCGGACGGCTTTGGAGGGCTAGGAGGAGACAAGCAGCAAACGGCACTTGGTGCACTTTCCTAAATTTAAATTTAAAGTTGTAGACAGACAGTACACACCTGCCTGTGCAACAGTTGTGTATGTGTGCGTGTATGAATCCCCTGGAACATTAAACAGGTTTCTACCTTTTTGTGTGCAAAGACGCTCAAGTTTGCGCGTGAATATTAATTCATGCGATGCGAGGTGCGTGTGTGCGGGCAAGAGTGCAAGTGTGCATGCACCCACCACCACCACCACCACCAACCAAACCCATCCTAAACGTTGCCTTGGCAACAAGCTGACTGGAGTAAATGAGTGTCCGAGCTCTGCCGCGGGATTGTGGGAAAGCAATATACCCGCGTTCCGCCCCATTAGTTTGACAGACAGCCTGTTTGGCCTATAAGAGGTCAGCTGGCAAGGGCAGCCATATTAGTATTCCATAGGAGAGACCTTGGGATTGGGTTTCACGCTAATGTCAATCTACCTGTGCGTGCGCGTGTGCGTTCGTACGCGTATTCAGCGTTAGTAAGGTGTTAGTAAGTGTGCGGTGTCGCTGGTTCACAGGAGGTGAAGCCTGTCCTGCTGTATAACATTGCAGGCGGGTGTCATTGTGTGTGTGTGTGTAGGAGTGCGTACGTGCACCCTTCTCCACTTGTTTGTGTGCCTGGCTTGGGGTTGTAGGCTCCTTGCCAGGTAAGCATATCGCCAATTATCACCTCCCAGTGCCTCCCCTCACCTCCCCTCCCTCCTCCCTCCCTGCTTCCCACACCCGCAGTCAGTCACCGCGGCACCTATGTGGTGAAAAATGACAACAGCGAAGCCGACCGGTCGTCTGCTGTTCTAAAGAGTCAACAGCCAGCGCTCCCACTCCTCCGTTTGTATCCCTCTGTCTATTGTGCCACCTCTTCATCCGTCCTCCCCTCCAAAACCTCAGCTTTGTATTTATCTCCCCCTTGGTTTCTAATCTCCTTTAGTCCCCGTCTCATCTCTGTCTGAGTCTCTCCATCCCTCCGCTGTTTGCATTCTGTTCCCCGTCTCTCAACCCCCTGCGCTTCGACGGGAGGAATTACGTGATTTTTTTGTACTCTAATGAAGGCTAAATAATTAATGCTCTGTTTTTTTAATATGGAAATGACTGCCTGAAAAGGTTTTTTTTATATACCGTTGTGTAACATGGATTGAATTCATGGTTTATTCATTGCAATCTGTTTGGTGCGTGTCGAATGCATTACGTGTCGCAGGTATTGACAGTCGGAGGGATTTGAAGAACAAGTGTCCTTTGACTGGGTAATTACGCCGCTGTGCCGAAGGCGTCGTTCACCTCTGGTGTGTAGCTGAGATACTTAAAGGGGAGAAGAATTATTATACATGAAAGTAAAGCTTTTCTGTTTTTCAAACAAAAAAAAAACCCAAAATCAATCAGATATTTAATATAACAAGACCTTGCTGGTACAACTTTTAAGTTACATTAAATGAATTACATTAAACAATAAACATAATTTTCAGGAATGCATAACTTTTAACTTTGTTGAAAAACAAGGGTTCAAATTTAGGCAGTAAAATTAATATATAATCCAGCCCTAAAATGAACTTCTACCTGTCTTTGCTGGTTTCTGATCACCTCAGCAGTGTCACATGACCAGTCACGTGTCCATAGAAATAACTCTCTTATTTCTATGGTGCTCAGCAAGTGCGTGTTCTCAACAGACCCCTTCCTTGAGTGACAGTTGCAGAAAGTTCTTCATCTTTTCCTTGTTTATGAATCATTTCAAGGTTTCAAACCGAGCATTTTGCCCTCTGGGTGCTCGAGAGACACTCCGGGGAGATACGCTGTAGGTTCTAAAACTTAAAGATATAAATATTGCTTCTCTTGTTCACAGTCCTTCCTTGACTAATAGATGTGTGCTTGTGCTGTGTCGGCGCTGCGATGAAGGTTCAGAACGACTTCACATAAATCTTTGATTCGCGGCTCCCCTAGCTAGCAAAAAATTCCCCTCAGTTTTTCTGCCTGTACGGAAGTGACAGAAGTCTGAAGCTGCACAGTGGCGTGCGCGGCTCACGCTGGGCCATTACACTGTCTCCAACCGAGTCCGAAGTTACCAGTGGCTGGAAGACGGCTAATGTGGGAAGTCTTCATCCACTGCGAACACAGAGCCAGGTCTGTGTATGGAAGGGGGCAGGAGCCACACGGGGGGGACGAGAAGCTGCGCAGATATTCATTAACCTGCTCCACAGATTCACGCTGAGTTGCAGATGCTTCAGGAACGAGCTCCATCTTTTCTCTTCGCTTCTTGACAAGGAGCTACCCAACCGAAATACAGCAAAGTTCACACTCGGTACAGTTGTGCGTGCAGGGTCTCTGATACTCTGGAATCATTTTCTGGGTCAGTGGTTGGACAGCTCGTTCAACTACAATTTAACTTTTTTAAAAAGTAACAAAAAAAAAGGAAACTTATTCAGAAATTCCAACCAGACATGGCACAGCAGTGAATCCTGACTAGACTGGCAATATGGAGAAGAAGAAAAAATGCGAGCTTGTCTGTAGCTCAAGGTTATGCATATCTCAGACGTAGCCTTGCAGTCAGCTTCCTGTACAGACCAAGAAGCACAAGGTGCAAGAGCCTTTGTGCTGCTTTTTTTTTTTTCAAGTGCAACAATAGCTGAAAGGACAAGCCGCACCTGAGCTGTAGACAAAGGCTGATGCTAAAGAGATTAGCATTGACGCTGTTATAAGGGCTTTTAGTTAGAGCGACAGGTGGTCGGGCTTTGTACACGGAGGGAAGAACTGAAAACAACAGCGAAGGTTATTGGCTGTGGAAAACGTGTTTTCACTTGACTTTGGCTTTGGCAAAGACGACGCTACATGCCAGAGTGCGCGCCACATGGGTGGTGACACACAGCTGATGTCACGCCGCTCCAAAAAAGGAAGCCCCAAGTCAGTCGAACTACGAGTGACAAATTCGACTGGCATGCGAACGAATGCGATGGACAGAGTGGAAGTTTCTGGCCCAGCGGCTTCCTGTGGGCTCGTCACCAGATAGACACATGGCACAAACCAAAATATTGAGACAACAAACCGCATAATGTGCCCGGTTGCCAGTTTGACTGCGCATAAAAATGGCATTTGTTTTGGGTTTTTTTCACCTTTGCAAAGATGCACAAACAGACTTGTAGCCCCACGGCTGCATTTATCTGTCGGAACACAAAGCGTGAAGCAAAACAAAAGGTATTGTAGGTTAATGTTTCAGTCCCATTTCCCTCCCGTATCTCTTCTGATTCTGTTTTTCTTTGCTTGTTTCCTTATCTCCCCGCAGACTACTTTTACATTTGCCGCTCTCCCCCACCCTCCCCCCTCGCTGTCCCCCTCCTCCTCATCCCCCTGCCCCCTTCATCTCTCGCTCTTATCACACTTGTTCTGTATTTCAAACTTGGGCTGCTTCAAATTTAATGCGCGTGTGTGTGTGTGTGCGGCTGTCGCATAATCCCGGCCACACATACAGTCGACCCAGAACGCACACATGCTTGGAGAAAGATATACACTCGCCAGCGATACCTCACAGACGCGTGCTTGTTTGGTTTGTGCACCCCCCCAGGAGGTAGCCGCCGTCTCTCCCAGCTCACCTTTCACACCCTCACACTTGTGCTTAGCGCACAGTGTGGCCCAGTTCAGCGCGGCGCAGTGTGACACAGCACGCCGCGGCTCCGCACCGCATGCGATACGCCGGCTTAACCAATAAAGTTCAGATAACACTAGACCCCCGCCCGCAGCCACTCAGCGTGGTGAAAAACACAGCGGTGGCAGCTGCTCTGGATACAGTGAGGCACAGGCGAGCGCCACAGGCCAACGTCAGTGAGCCGTGACATATGGGCAGCTGTTGCCGTGCTATTTTTTTTTTTTTTTTTTTTTTTCTATCCGACAAGTGCTTGACAAGTCTCGCAGTGTCGTGACAAAAATCACCGATGACTGATGTGACTCAGTCGGGGCGCGTTATGGATTGTTTACACCCAACTTTTTTTTTTTTCTTTCTTTCTAACACGTCGTGTGTCTGAAGTTACAGCAGCGAGCGGCTTAAACGCATGGAAATAATGAAGTGACTGACTGACGCACAAGCTGGGAGCACAAATGATGACATTCAAAGTCCCTCTGGAGTCACAGGAGTGATTTTCTTCCAGTTGTCTCACTGTGCGTCAAATGATTTCCCCGCAGTTTCAGTCCGTGTTTTGTTTTTTGTTTTTTATTCATGCCAAAAGTGTCGGTGAGGGTGCCAATGTTTTTTGTTGTTTTTAAAGAAGGCAAAGCTTTCAAATGACTTTCAAAATTGCGAGTAATGTGAGAGACAGTTCTCATACTCAGCCAATAGTTATTTCAAGAAAGAAGGGAAATGCTTTTGCCTCCAGCTGGAAAATATGCCAAATGTTAAAGTTATTTACATTTGCTTGCAGTCTCAGGAGATGACATTTAAAGAATTTTAATATAGTATTTATTTATTTTTTTTACCATTTTTCTTTTGCAAACACATGCTTGATTTTAGACAAAAAAAAACATAGTACAGAAATATTCTACCGTCGATAAATATTCATTAAGTGGACACAACTACTTAATTGTCCCTCCAGTCAGATTCTATTAATATTAATTTCTGGCAGGATAATGTTTACTCTCTGCTGCCCGTGGGCTGCGACTATTTGAGCCTGCGTATAATCAACATGCATTACGTATCGATATTGTAATGTGCAGACAAACATTAGAGACAGTTTCCAGCTGTGTGGACGTCACATTCAATAGTAGAATAGTCCACTGAGATTTAAGGATAAAATGATTCCAATTAAATGGTTAAAGATCAACAAATTTGCCGCAGGTTTTCTCTTTTACATTTTGGCGATCATACCAAATCAATCTTTGTTGTTGTTGGGTTTTTTTTTAACACGTACGTGTCAGCTGCCTAATATCCTGTATCCCCTCCCACCACCCCCAGTGGACGGAGCGATCCACCGCGCTGCAGGGCCGCTGCTCAAAAAGGAATGCTCCACCCTCCAGGGCTGCGACACCGGAGAGGCCAAGATCACCGGTGGCTACGGTCTCCCAGCCAAGTGTGAGTATTAAATGTTAAGGCGCTCCTGAAACTTTCAGCCCCCAGCGTGGTTGCTCAGTATGGATTTTACTGGGCTGCCTCCAGGTTTTACGTGTGTGTGTAGGGGAGGAGGGAGGGACGGGGTTGACAGTGATGTATGGATTTTGGTAGGAAAACAACAGCAAGCGCTGCACCGACTAAATATAAGGTTAACAGCCCAATGCAGAAAAAAAACAAAACAAAAAAAGTCATAAGGGTTAAAAATATATGTCTGGTATTAGTCATGTCCGTGGTTGCAGCAGGGCTCTAGTAGTTGTTACAAAACACATATACAACTTTGTTCAAATCAGCTTCACTTTTGTTTTGCCACTGGTGAAGGTCCTTTTCCATTTGTAACCTAAACCTCCACTGGCATCAGCCCATCTGTAATAATGGTGCTGACTTCCATTTGGAGCAAAGTGAAACACAGTTATTAAGTGTCACTCGGTTCCGATGTGCGCTGCATCAAAACTGAAGAGCGGCGTGACGGGCAGGGCTTTTTCAGGTGTTTTATTCCAGAGATCCTTGTCCGGTTGTCTCGAGCGAGAGCGTCTGTGCGGCTTGAATAGCAGCCGGCCTCGACGCGTCATCCTGTGGGCCAGTCTGCTAAGCAAGTAATGGATTTATTGCGAAATTGAGCAGTCACGGAGCGAAGCGAACGGGGCTGCAGCGAGACGCTCACACGCTGCGTCTTATTCCGAAACGGCAGCGAGTCACTTTGACCATTATTCTGTCAAATCCTGCGGTTCTGCTTATTGCGCCGCTGGGTTCCCCCTGTCATCACAAAGGTATATTGTGAAGTTAGGAAGCTCATTGAATCTCACTACTGCCTTATCAAGTATCATCCACTTTCCCTTTCACTCGGAAACCACACTCCCTCTCTCTCTCTGTGTATGAAGAGCCGTTCCAGCCTCCCTTGGGCTGTCAGGGACATTCGTCTTCAGCGTTGCCGTTACTCATGAGATCCACTAAGATGTGGACTTGACAGTGATTGACACTGCAAAGTGGCTGGTCATCATAAATTTATATAAGCACATAAGAGCTTTTAAATAAATTACCCGAATCAAATCAAACCAATCTATAGCATGGCGACTGCACAGTAGTAACACTTGTAGCTGTTCCCAAAAATCTATCCAAACAATGACTCAGAAGATCTCGGTCCTGTCATTCGCGCAGCCTTGACACTGGACTCCATCATGAGTCATTAAAAAAAAAAAGGGAAGTTGCAATAAAAAGAAGGAATACTAAGTAATATATCAGCGAAAAAGGAGGAAACCAAGTGGACAAACTGCCTTTGGTGTAAAAAGTATCTGACAGGTGATTGACAATTCATTTTGGCTCGCGTCCTAAACTGTTGACATTGAGGCTTGACGTTTATGATGCACTCTGCAGCCCACCTATACAGACGGTAAGTAAAGGTTTTTCGGTTTCACTTTGGCACGGTTGTTGTGTTGCCAGTCTTTGTGTACAACCGACGGAGAATAACAGACGTTTTCCTGCAGAAACTTCGCTGTGACTCGGCTGCATATTCATGCACCAAGTATACGGAGACCACATGTCCTGCGGTCTTAGCCCTCATGTCTCAAGCCAGACACGGGCCACTCTGGACCTCCTGTTCCATGTTTGTTCCATTTGATGCTTCTCTGCTTTTCATTCCTGTGTTTGTTTATCCCAGAGATGATCCCTCTCCTCCTCCTGTTGACCTCCAGCCTGCACTAGTTGGTCGACAAGCAGCTGCTTGTCAGTCTGGAGCTCAAAGCCCTACTGGATATTTTTTCTCTGCGGGTTCCACTGGGATTTGGGGAGATCTAATCGATACTCAGCATGGATTCTACTGTGAACAATCCCAGGACCTTAGATATGCCGTCTGAGCGCACCTTGTCCATGCTTACAGGCCCTGTTACTACGTTCTGGATGTTCAGACACGTCACATTGGATATATCAGGGATGTTTCTGCACCTCGGCTGCTGTCTACTCCTGTAGACCCCTGCCTCACTGGATCTAGTGCCCGTTCTTGCACTGCCAGGATCAAAGCCTCTGTGCCTGTGTTTTGTAGCTGCTTGGAGTTATTGATGCTCGCCACCTCCTCTGTCTGCTGCAGCTGTAAACCCAGGAATTGTTTTTTCCCTGCTTCTTGGAACCTCAGAATGGTTTGAGAACCGTGGAGGAAAAAGTAGTTGCCGTGTCGCCTTTGTTTTCTATTAAATTATGATCTTTATTTGAAATATCAAAATAATTCCAAATTGCAATTACATGCTCCAAGAGCACAAAATGACATTTTCAAATAACCACCAAGCCTTTAATGCAAGGGGGCTCTAGAGGTAAAGCGTTGGCAATTTGTGGCTTAAAGATTTAATTTTCCTTTCCGCTCGGCTTTAAAATACTGTGCATTAACACAGCAGCCACGAACCCTTGAACCGCATACTCACTAGCATTTTCAAGACAAATTGCTATTCTGGAAGGCAATGGAGGAGAAGAATGCTTTTATAACAATTATAACAAATTCATTGCCAACCAAACCATATATTCTGTGACAAAAAATTTAAATTGCCACTGAAAAAACAGGAGCCACTTCTGAGGATGCAGCTGTCTTTTTTTCATTCAAGGTTTTAGTGTATTTCCTTTGACCTTCAGGTCAAGAATTGCCTTTTTTTTTTCCTTCTTGTCTTGTCTTGGGAAGGTTATATTATAAGTCGAAAATAGGAAGTAGAATATATTTCCAGAGTTTCCCTGTTCACTATATCATCCATTAGTTACTTTATTTTAGAGAAATCAATACACATTATTCATTGTAATGCTATGTGACACTCATCTAGCTCAGCCTTGGGTATTGGAATTAACTTTCCACACAGGGGAGACTAAAACATTTTCAATGAACAACAAACAAATGAGACTGAAAACAATGTGGTGCAGGACCAACTTTCCGCTCTAACCTCAGCAGGAAGTGCGTGTGTTAAGTGAGGCGTCGTGATGAATTGGGCACTTCCTGTGTAGAGGCTTCCCCTGGAGCCAGACAGTGACGGTGGTTAAGGAGGATGATGCTGTAAGATGAGCCGCCTCATGGGACAGCAGCTCCAGGACATGGATGAATGGCTGAGGAGGACAGTGACAGGCTCAAGACTGCTGAATGGCTGCATTCAGTCGTGAGAACGCCGTCATTTTGGCAGCTAGCGCGGGCAGAGGGACAGTGGCGAAATGGAAATGGGAAGGAGGCAGATTGCACAGGGATCCTTATCAGTACAGTTTGGCTTCACGAAAAATAAATGAAAGTTTTATAGCAGCCACTCACGTGTGCAACATCTGACTATTCAGGACGATCTCCAGACTTGCCCGCTGGTTCAGTGTTACATGCGGCTCAAGCCTGTGAGCAGCAACTTTCATCTCCAGACCTGCTTCAGCGCATCAACTCCCTTAAGATAGCACTAATATACAGAATGTGTTCGCTCCAGTCTGCCTCTGTGTGTGTGTGTGTGTGTCTGTGTGTGCGTGTGCGTGTGTGTGTGTGCGTGTCCGCCCATGCGCATGTGTTTGTGAGAGAAACGTTAAAGGCGCACCGACACTGTGTTATGGGCTTTTTGCTTCCAGGGAGACTTTCAGTTCTCAGTGAAAAGGAGAGAGGAGAGAAAGAAGAGGCCTGATAAAGACACGCTCAAGGCGGCGTGAGGCGCGGGAGCAGAAGAGGTAGATAAAAAAGAGTGGAGCAGTCATAAAAAATACAAATAAAAATAAACAGCGTAGGTTAGATTACGGACGTGAGGGACGCTATAAATAGAAGGGAATTAAGGGGAGCTCTCGCATTCTGTGCGTGTGAGTTTGGGTGCGTTGCCGCCTTGTGTTTAGATGAGCGTAGCTGCGACTGAGCCCCTGCCTCTTCCCTCTCAACTCGACGTATTTCATTGTGAAGTGTGCCACTGTACTCCCGGCGCTTTATTTATTTGCACCTCTGTTGCGCGAAGTGAGGTCGACCTACATTTGTATCCGCTGTGTGCGATGCTCATCGTGATGCTGCCACCCTCCGAGGCCACCTGTGACTGTCTGCCAGCACCAGATGTGTTTGACCGGCCCGGCCGGCCGGCTGAGTGCCTGTGTGTGTGTGTGTGTGTGTGTGTGTGTGTGTGTGTGTGTGTGTGTGTGTGTGTGTGTGTGTGTGTGTGTGTGTGTGTGAGGCTTTTCACCCTCATCTGCATATGCAGGGAGGGATGTTGCCCGCCATGTGCTCCGGAGCCGCGCTCTCGCTCAAAATACAATGTCCCCGGAATAATTCAACACGTGACCGCCCCGCCGCTTAAGCAGTCACAACGGGGCCTGATTACCTCGTGGCGGCAGGGAGGGAGAATGAGGTAGGGAGGGGTGAAGCGGCAACAATGGACGGGAGGCTAAAGGGGGATAACAAATCCTGGCGGAGGAGCCGTGTGAGAGCAGCGAAATGGAAAAGGAGCACAGGATGGAAAATGCATCCTGACAGCAAGAAAAGGCAGGGGGCTTGAGAGACAGGTCCAATCTTCCGGCCAATTCTTTGATCGTGATTTGTGTGCGCACGTCGACAGATGCAGGAATTTTTCGAGGGCGGCGGGGGATGGGGGGCTCTGACTCACACGTCGCCAAATTTTCAAGGGGGAGCCGCCGTCAGAGTGTCCGTCGAAGCCATCCCGCAGCAGCCCCCCTTTATCTCGCTGCATCTCAGCGCCGTAACCTAGCAACACCTGAGGAACTCTTTAGCAAGAGTTGCATGCAATATGGGTATGTTGACACACGGCAGCTGGGAAAATTACAGAGTAATCTGCGCCTGGGATGGCGTTATCCGAAAAAGCTAAAGGCGTATAAATGTGCAATCAGGGAAGTTTTGGCGGTGCGCCGTTTCATTTGGGGCTCAATTACAGCTGGAGATCGGACTGCGCGGCCGCTTTCACCACTTTTTGCTGAAGTGCCGCGGACGGCGCTCGCTGTAAGACGTGCACCAAATGACAAAGCCGGCAGACGCCAGCCATTATGGTAATCACTTCGCACAGTGGCAAAAAAGAAAGATAGAATATAAAAAAATAGATTGATTTGCTTTTCTCTGGACTTGATTTCAGATCAATATTTTAGGAAAATTCCTAATAGTCACTGCAAGGGTCCACTCAAGGCTGGTAGTACACAAACCCAGGATGCCCCCCCCCCACTCAATTTCAGAATTCTGATGTAGCATTTCAATACAAAATTCCTCCAAATTTTGGAATTTGGTAATTTCCTTCATTGGTTGGTGTACTAGGAGCCTGAAATGGAACCATGGAGTGACATTGCAGTGGGAATTTCCCCCAAAATCTTTATCTAAAATCAAGTACATTATAACTGGAAAGTGACAATTTTTGGAGGAGCTTTATTTTGAAATGCTACATTGGTATTTTCCCCTGGGTTTATGCACTACCAGCCTGAAGTGGACCCTTCAAGTGACAGTTTGGATTTTTTTTTTCAATTTCTTGCTGTAAAATCAGGTACAGTACAACAACAGAGAAAAGCAATTTTATCTCTCTGCCATTGTGCGAAGTGATGACTGTCATGCCTGGTGTACACAGATCTGGCAGAGTGTCTGCTGGATTTGACTGCTTCTGTCGTACTGTTGGCAGCCTCGACCGCGGTCACAGGTGTGTGCGTGTGTGTGAGTGTGAATGTTTTACGCGTGTTTTGTGGGGTTGTCAGAGACGGGAGCGTGGGCTGAATGTGTTGTCCCGACAACCCCGGCGCCCCAGAGCTCACCTGTGTACCGATAAACACAGCCGTTCCCCAGCCGGCCCCCTGCTCTCCCCTGCCGCGGACGCCTTGTTACTGTGGTGTCACACACCGGGGAGGGACGGTGCCCCGCGGACGGCTCTGAGGAGACTGGCAGAGGGAGAGATTATTGACGACACGGGGACGGCAGCCTCGTTATTATTCACATCCAGTGTACGGCAGCGTTCGGCCCCGCCGAAGTCGATACGTACGGAGACGTGCGGGCCAGGCATTTGTGAGTTACTGGTGTGTAATCGCCGCCGCGCGGAAGGAGGAAAAAAAACGCGCGCGTAAACTAAAATGGGGGAGATAAATTAATATGCCGGCAGACAACGGCACGCCTTTGTAGTTCCTCATGAACGTATCAAAGCTGCATTATTTTGTGGGGCCGCCGGCGAGTTTTCCAGCTCCTCTCGTTGAAAAAAAAATGAATAAATTAATAAAATGTAAATTGGAAAAATCCTGAAACTAAAAGGAAATCTAGCGGAGCGGCGAGGTAAAACCCGAGGTCAGTGCTTTTAATATGAACTGGATTGGAGGGTATAATTACCATGCGCAAACTCCATCTTAAAGGCTACAATAATGTCAATGCCGTGTTCGTGACCGCAAGTCCCGCTAATGTATAAAGTCTGACTTCATGGCTGATCATTGGCTGACAGGACAGGATGTCCATGTGATCGTGTGAAAGCATGTATTTAGATTCAAGGTGATGCCAAATAAAAAAAAATGGAGAGATTGGGAAGAAGTCAGAGGCAGTTTAGCTCGTGAACTTAAGTACATACAGTGTTATGCAGCATTCTCGTTTCCCTTAATGATATTCCCCTGCATCAGCTGACCTTGAGTCTTGGCGGCTGCTCCAGCTGTCATTGCACTTGATTGGCATCCCAGTATGAAGTCCTTGGAGCATTTATTTGACTTGATTTTACTCAATTGAATGTTTTTGCTTATTTCATGTCTGCAGTTCTTTCAGACGCACTCAATATATTTCAGTTTTTCTCCCCGCTGCTTTCCTGTCGACTGATTTGTGGCGTTGTTTTTTTTTTTTAAATTTATTTATTTATTTTAAATCTCCCACTGTTGTTGATATGTATGAGGGGCAAAACACTGCACTAGTAAACATTGCTGCAGAATTATTTGAAAATAGAGATTGCCTCAGTTTTTCTAGTTAGAGACATTCTGCTCATTATTTCTCATATAGATTAGTGTCTAAACTATCCAAAATTAATCCAAACTCAAATAACTGTTATGAATAGAGTGAATGCAAATGAGTCATGGACTTAACAGCAGCATTTAGCATCTTCTTGAACAGACACAAACATCAGGCCAGTTTGTTTATTTGGTCCGCCCCAGTGCAGGCATTAGCTGACGCTGATTATCTTCAAATATCATAAATCCAGCTGATTATTCGGTCGGCCAATTAATCCGTCTGAGTCGGATGTGCAGCGATCTCATGCATCCAGTCAATGCGAACGCTCCAAATGGTCTCGACTGGAACGACGGGCGGAACTCTTCTCATCCAAACTGTAAACCGTGTTTTGATTGAAAATCTGCTTTGTTTTGTTAAGTCTTGTTCCGTCTTTCCCCTTATAAAAGATAAGATTGCTGAAAAAGTGTTGAGACGGGCGGAAGTCACGCAGTCAGAGTTGTCAGAGGGAGTGAAGACGGAGGCGGCAAAAAGAAGGGGGAAAAAAGCCCAGAAAGAGGAAGTGCTGAAGGAAGAGGAGAGGTACAAAGCGAGAGAGATATCACTCTGTCAAGCGGCGGCTCTTTTTGCGGGGCCGCTCTTCCCTCCCCGTCTCCCAGTTTCTGTTCCCTCAGTGACCAATTACCGCTAATTAAAATCCTCACTGCAGCTCGCTCTCCCAGGCTCCCCCTCTTCTTCCTCTCCTCCAAGACCTCCATCTCTCTGCCTCGCCTGTCACCACCACCCCCACCCCCACCTGCCAACCCCCCTCCTCCATCCTCCATCCTCCATCCTCCCGCGCTCTGTTTCTCTTTCTTTGAAGACGCGACGGCTCTGCCTGTTGCCGTCGCCGGCTTAAACACCTTGTTTTCCTCTTCTTCTCTCATCTTCTGTAGCCACCTTTCTTCTGCCACTTTCCACCCTCTCCACCCCCTCCAACCACCCCACTCGCCTTTTTTCCCCCCTCTTTTTCTCGGCTCTTTCAAACTTCTGTATTTGCACCCTCGCCAGCCCCTCCCCCACCCCCTCTCCTCTTCCTCGTCTTCTTCCTCATCATCATCGTCTCCCCTCGTATCTCGCTCCCATCTTCCCCCCGCCTCGACTCTCACCTCCTCCCTTCTGTTCGTCGTCAGCAGCGAGGTGTCTTTGCTCGTGCTCGAGACTTGACAAGGCTCTGGGCTACAGACTCGCACGCTGTGATACCTCGCTAGTTGAGTTTGGATTTTTTTTTTTTCTTTCCAGCTCCTCCTTTTTTTTTTTTTTAACAAGGTTGTCGACATCTTTGCTTCCTCTTGCCACGGCGTCAGCAGTGAGATCGCTCAAAGTGTTAAAAAGCTTTATCGAAGCTGTCATCGCTGATACTGATGATGAACGCCGTACTGCTGCTGCTGATGAGGATGATGAGGGTGATGATGATGATTGCAACTCCACCGGCAGCAGCACGACTGGTGTTAATTCGCTTGCTTAATTCATTCTCCTTGAAGGGGGGAAAAGGCTCCAGTGTTGTGCGGCTCTGGGAGAGTTGCAGAGCCAGAAGCGCTTTTTTGATGAAAAGAATTTATCTCCGCGCCTTCCAACGCAGGCATGTTGTTCCCCGTTTGGTCCGGCCTTGTCCTCCTGTTGAGAGGAACCGCCCCGCTGTCTTTTCCGCCCACAGAAAAGGTGGTAGGAGAGAGGGCAAGCTGAAGGGCCCTTTACAAGACCCCAGCCTTCCTTTTGAGCCCGGGCCAGCGTCGGGATTTAAGAGGTGCAGATCGCTTCGCTGAGCACAAACTGTGGGCCAAAGCGCACAAAGGAGCAGCCAGCCCCTTTTAACTGCGCGCTACTTCTTTAAAGGCAAATAAAGGGAGAGGGGCGAGGGACAGATGGAGGCTTGGGGAGAGGGAGGAGGCATCAAGGGGGGAGGACGGAGGACGGACGGGCGTTGAGAAAAGGACAACGGGAGCGGTGACTCGCGGCCTCCCAGGTGAAAATTGGAGGTCAATACGGGGGCGGAGCTGGAGGCGGAGGAGGAGGTGGGCCCGGCCCGAAACATCGGCAACGCTCCGATAGCAAAAAACAGTCAGGACAAAAGAGAGCGCGGACAAAGGCGGGCGTCAACCGGATGGCGGCCAGTCGAGTTCTCTTAAGGTTCCTGCCAGCGTGACGCCCACTTATGAGATGCATCACACACACAGTGTGAACCCATGTCACTCACTGTGCTCCTCCTCCTTCCTTTCGTGCTGCTGGTTTCACCAGTTCGGCCTTGTGGTCGAGTGTCTTCCCTCAGAGTGAGAGGTTGTGAGTTTGATCACCTGCCGAGTCACAGCAAAGAATGTTTAACCGGCGCCCGCTGCCTCCCTGGCCTGGCACTCAGCATCAGTGGCTGGATCAGCGTTTCTCAAGTGGTGGTTCGCAGCCCAGTTTTTTTTTTTTTTTTTTTTTCGTGAGCTGTTTTCCTTTTTTTCTTTCAGAAAAGTTTTTTTTTAAAATAGGGGCGACATGGTGGTGCAGCAAGAAGGTTGCGGGTTTGACTGGCTTACATCACCCAATAATTCCCAATTGAAGCACTGCTGCTGCTGCTCAGCCTCCTCCGCATTTGAACTAAATCGTCACATCCCAAGGGATGTGACGATTAGTGGGTCTTTGACTTTGAAAGGTTTCACTTTGTGTCGGAGTATTTTCTCAGCCTGCCAATTGTTAAACCTGCGTCAAGCCTTGTCTGTAAATGAAAGTAAATCTGGTCCTTTGTCTGGTCTCTCTGCAGTCCGGCTAAACGGAGTTTCTGTTTTGTACTGGTAATCTCGTTTTAATGATTGATTCATGATGTTTCACGCTGATGAAAGGGCTCGTCAATATCCTGCTCTCGCTGATCTGACACCGCCTTGTACTTGGGGCGTAACACTGAAGAAAACCACGCGGAACAATAGCTTTTTTGTGAGCGCTGTCTTAGAGAAGATGGCTCCAATTAACAGAACAAAATGAGGGAGAAGAATGAAAATATCTAGCAACAGAGGTCGCTGTAGACATCATTAGCCTGAACTAACTATAAAAACAAATTCTGGCTAATTTAATACATGTGGCATCTTTATAAGGTAACCTCATAATAATCATTCCAATTTAAGGCTGCAGTGGAACAATAAAAAAAAAAAATCAATGCTTTATTTAATTACGCTTTTACATTCCCACACGATGCTCTAGTTCCAGTTGTCTTCTACTTTATGACTTAATGGAACCGATGCTGTAACGTCCACCAGTCACTGAAGAGTCGCTTGTCAAAATAAATCAAGAGGCTAACGCGTGTTCGACGCCGGGTCGCGATTCTCCACCCTTCTTCTCTGAAGGTCGATCTCCGCTCCTCAGAATGCGTCACTGAAACGTTCAACCTCAGAGTCCGCCGTTGGTCCGCGGCTCAAGCTCATGACGTCCACCTGCCTGGTCTGGTATTTAAAGCCATTTGCATGTCATAAATCCACTCCTTGCACACTTAACACGCGCACATGACACCCTGTAACGGCATGATAGCATGCAGGCATTATGAGCTTATTTCATGTCACAGCCATGAAAAAAAAAAGAATACGTGTGTGTGTGTGTGTGTGTGTGTGTGTGTGTGTGCGCGCGCGCATAGATACACACATATGTTTCTTTGTTTTAAACATCAGAAAGTAATATTCTGCTCTCTCAGGGGTCTCCATTATTACATTGCACATGCAGCTGGGAACTACATGGCAGGAAATGTATTTGTGTCCACTGGATGCATATCATATGTTCTCAATGAGTCTGGAATAAGGTGTGCTGCCAGGAGGTCTTTGTGCTTCAACATCCAACGCCATTGTTCAATTGATTCAAAAACCTCTCGTCTAGAAAATTCACAACACCGACTTGCTTTTGTGTGCGTTAACCTGCACATTCACACCTGCGCTCACTGTCATCTTGTTGTGCCGCCTCGAGTCCTAACAATGGCACGATTCTAACAATCACTGTCCTCGGGTCTACTAGCTTTAAGACAGTACAATAGACGGTGGTTTTAAAGATATGTTCTATTAATGTCTTCCATGCACAGCTTATTTATTGGCATCCTCATCTGAACTCGGAAAATCATTAAGTGAGCTGGATGAATGGAAGAATAGAGGTTGGATGAAGTTGTTGTTTGAATTTGATCTGGAGTTTAGTAATCAGCTCAAAGGCTAAGATGTCATAATGCTATATTCTTGTCATCACAGGGAATCGATTTTTCCAAAGTAATTCTGCATAACATATTTGTGCATGCGTAGTAGTGCATAATATATTTACAACTAGGATTATTGAGATAAGGCAGCATAGTGTGAACTTACACGTACAGAAGAACAAAAAAGAATAGACGGAGTCTCTGAGGAAAAAAAAGAAAGCAGGGATTAATTTAATATAATATAGCAAAAAAAACTGATTTTCTTTAATTTTTCTTGAGATAATATGACTATTGTTTGACGCCATAAAAATAGGAAATGAGAAATTAACTCTGAAACATTAAATTGCGTGTTGAGCCTGGACGCAAAACAAACTTTGTGTGGAAATCTGGCAATGGAGCTGTAGTGAATCATGTTATCGAGCAGTAATTGTGTCCCTGAGCACAAAGCCTGATAGGAATAATTTAGTGTTGCGAGAACTCGGTTGGCCCAAACAAATTGTCTGCGCCGTCCCACAGCAATCAGCGGAATGAGCTGGCCCCTTCACCTGGAGCCGGGCTGAGTGGCAGCGAGACGCTGCATTTGTGTCGTCATGTTGATGCTCGGCATGAGCTGCTGCTGCGAGACTCTGATGGTGTAACAGCCCCGAGCACAACTATCACAGTCTCACCGCCACTGCTCCTCCGAAATGTGCTCTAGCGAAATGCTAGAGTCCATAGCAAACTGCTTTTTTTATTTTTACACTCAGCATAATCAGCTTTATTTGTAAACAACATATAATATTATAGATGATGATAATATTTGGAAAATGTACTAAATCTGTTTGTTTAGCTAAAATTAATGAGCAATGCTGTTCATTTCCACTGAATGCAGCTGAATGAATTGCTGCTCGTACCACAGGGATGGTGCAGGAGAAAAAAGAAGTGGCTTTGAAGTTATGACTTTTTGAATTTTTTCCTCAGACCTTCAGCTATAAATGATGCAAAAGTGCCTGTAATGCCTTTGTTGGTGCTTTTAGATACATGCAAACTCACACACACACGCACTCTTTCATGTCACACCCCCTCCGCCGCCTGTTTTCAGACACGTGTTCCGTGCACACCACCCGACACGTTCGCCCCTTCACACATAAATCCCCCTCACATCCCCAGCAGGCTCTGCTAGCTTTCTGCTCCCCTCCACCTCACCGCCTCTCTCCTTACCTGCCTCCCTCCCTCCCCTGGTGTTTTCCGCCGGCAGGAAGAGCGAGGTTGGCGTGGAGGTTTTCGATGGGGAGGTGTTGATGTATTGTGGAACTAAAGCAACCCTGCCGATCGATAATGTAAACAGGAGCAAAGCGAGGCGGTAAATAAGGCTGACTCCTGACAGAAGTGTCTACCTCAGGTGACAGAGAGAGAGTGGGGGGTGAGGGGGTGAGGGGGGCGGGTAAGAGGAATGTCTAATGGATCGAGGGCCGGGCGTTTGGTGGTGGGAGGGAGGGCAAGGATGCAGGGCCAGGGAGGATAATGGAAGAGTGGCACGGACGAGGGAGAAGAGGGAGTAAAGCGATGGGATTGGGGGGGATGGCCAAGGGGCGATGTGGAGGGGAAGGTAATGGGGGTGAGAGGAGAGGTGGGAGGACCGGGTGAGGTAATGGCCAAAGCAGGGAGGTGAGGAGAAGAGTGATGACAAAGGACGCAGAGAGACAAACAGGGAGGTGGAGTGATGGGACGGAGAGAGAGAGAGAGAAAGAGAGAGAGAAAGAGAGAGAGAGAGGCGAACAACAAAAAATTAGTGGGTTCAGGTTAAGCACGTTGCAGCACAAAAGTGTGCGTGTGTGTGTTGAGGGGGTCACACTGACATTTAGCGAATGACATGCAGATGAATGACCACAGAGTGACCTGCACATGCACACGCGCGCACACACACACACACGCCATTTGGAAACGCGCGTGGCCGAGTCTTGAACCTGGCCAGTGCTGAGCGAGCGCCGCACTGATGCGTCTAAAAGCGGTGACTCACGTTGCACACTCCAGCTCCCGAGATAAACGATCAGAGAAACAATTTAACATGCGCACAGAATTTCTCTCAACGTGTCAAGGTTTCGCTGTTATTAAAGTGTTATTACACTTTTCAAATGTTTTCAAACAGAAAATGCGTCGCTGCTGCGTCTGTGAAAATTGGTCGAGGCCGTCTTTTTCTGCTTTTGCCCGTGCCACTTTTCACAGTGGGCAGTTCTGGAAATCAACCCTTTATGATGTCACAAAGGGCGCTGATCCATTCCAGATTTTTGATCCTCTGTCTCAGACCACCTTGCTGTCTCACTTTTTTTTTTTTTTGGTTTTTTAGATTTTAAACATGTGGAATGGAAATGGAAACGATTGCCAGCAGCTCGCAGAAACTGTACTTTTCTACTGGAGGGTGTAAACAGAGAGCTAAAACAGCTGTATCCAGACATGTGTAGGGTTTTGTTTTGTTTTTTTGTTGTGCTTTTTTATGTAATCAGTGCTGCACCACTAGAGTCCAGTGTGAAAAATAACAATCTCAAAATAGGAATATTATTGGAATGTGGAATGTGTCATTTGAATTGTACTAGCACAATTGTTTTTCTCCTTCTGCCCTCCCAGCTGCTTGTTTGAGCGGCTGCAGCTGAAAGTGCTTCGCCGCTGTGCATTTTCACTAATTCGCATGTTCTAATCTGTCTCCATCGCTATTTAAAGAGCAATGTGCCGCATGGTCAGGTACTATAAATAAAAACGTTGCTGCACTTGCAGTGGTGAATCACAACTGTGAATCAGCCCGCAGTCGGTTCTCGGAGGCTCTCAACTTGATAGTTTCAGCTGTTTCTTTCTGGGGCTGTTTGGTCTCGGGTGACAGTTTAATGTTGGGTTTTCTGTCGGTTCTTCTGCAGCTACTTCAGAGTAGCTGTCGCTTTGCTTGTCACACTAATGTCAACTTGTCCGCTACCGTCTGTCACCGTGCCTTATTTCTGGCAATGTTTCTTTATTAGTCATTGTCACTGTTAAATTCATATGTCATCACATTCCTAACAACCCACTGGTGACCAAACTGCTGGAGGTTGCTTTGCCAACCTTGCCTACATCAGATGTCCACTTTGCATACTTTGCGTTTGTTTGTGCCTTTTAGATCTGTCTTTATTTCCTATTTTTCAGATAATCTTTCCCTGTATGATTTCTCTGCCACTATTGATTATCTTTCCCACACTAAAGTGTTCTGTTTACCATCACGTCATGCTTTAGGTGGCTGCAGCCCCCGGCGTGTGAGTGTGATGAGCTTTCTAAACGCTCTTCACAGTCCTGTAAGACCCATAAGGCTTAATAGGTGTGATGGAAATATGGTAATGGTGGTTATTTAAGTCTATGCGCGCTGCTCTTTCTGGGTCACTCTGTTATTGAATGCAGTGCGCCTGATTTATCAGCGTTACAGCGAGAATATAGTTAAGAAGATTCTATATTGGAACCTTGTGGTTATGTGTGGGTCAGTTGAAATGGAACTGTTCAATGGGTCATGGCTGGTCGTTGCTGCTGGAATCTAAACTGTTGAGTTTAAGGACTTTGTTTGAAAGAGAATTAGGATTTATTTTACATTAACATTTTCTTTCGAAAGATGGTTTAATTCCAACACAACTGCAAAGTATTTGTGTGAACCAGTTCCAACCCACCGCTTCGGGGTTTGATTGTCCACCTCCCGATTGAAAGTGTTTTCCAACTTAAGGGCTGATTGAACAAACTCTCTGCCTCTTGCAATAGGCCATTCCCATTTGTTCTAACTAGCTGGACGGCAATACAAGCACCTTACCAGCGAGGAGGTCACGGCTCACTAAACTCCTGCCAAAGCCAGTCAGAAGTAAAGTAAGTCAATAAAATGAAGACATATTTTCCACCTAGAAAAGCATCCAATGCCATTTTTAATTCTTCATTTGAGGTGGAAAAAGCCATTAATTTCCAATAAAGCTGTTAGGATAGTTGCGTCTACACTGAACTCATGAAGGCACACAGTTGATTCCTTTTTTTTTTCCTTCTTCTTCATCTTCCGTTTCTCTAGTAGTTTCGCCACACATTTACTGAAACTGACTTGGAATGGTCTCCACGGAGTCCTAAATGAAAACACTCTCCTTTGTAGGGTGGCAGTATGGATGAGCAGGATGGGACTGAGTGATCCGGTTACTGTTCAAGGACTGGCGAAAATAAGGCGTCTCTGACTGATGTTGGGCTGTCGGCTTGTAACGAGACCTGCAGACAGGGCGGCGATAAGCTGTTCAAGATCTAAACACATCTTGATAGAAAAGAGAGTCATCGGGGTTATCTGGTGTTAGTGTTAGATTGATAGGGTGTGTGTTCCAATGACAAAGATAATGCGTTACTATAGACAGGCTGCAGGAACACACACAAAATATGGGCAAGTACGAGGGGAATTTTTTTTTGTCTCGGCCATAACAGATAAGTTTTGTTGTGAAAGTGTTCCGCTGCTGGAGCAGATACAGCGTAAATATTTGATAACTTATGCAACAGGAGAATATTATTATCTTAGAAGCATGCGGCGTAAAGTGATTTCTCAGGGACCAGGCTCTCCTTCATCAGCCACTAGTTTGAAGGAGTGTCAGATTATTCAGACAAGTTCCTTTGAATCCATATCTTTGGAGCAACGCGAGTCTGTAGTGCAGACTTTCATCCAGGGGACACACGCAGGCATCAGAGCACATCCTGGCTGCCTGTGTAATCATTATAGAAGGACGGGGAGATATTGAATATATATTTATATATATATATATATTATTTTTTTTTAAAAGAAAAGGGAAAAAATGACTTAATTCAGCAGTGCAGTCGGAGGAAATATGTTCTCCAAAACACAACTCTCTGCTGTGAATAATTTAAACATGAGAGAAAAGTGGGGATACACCTTCGCACAGCAAGCCACTGGAGGCAGCTGCACTCACAAACATCACGCTTACATGCTGTCTCCTTGTGTAATCTATACCATAGTTTGTGTTAGATCAGTGACAGCACTATAACAGAACACATACATCATATGATGAAAGGTTTGAGGCAAAAAAAATATTCACATTACATGTATTTATATTTATTTTACTTTAAGCGTCTTGTCGATGCTGAGATTAAGTGTGATTTCGTCAAGGAGCCGACACGAAGCTGCAGAAAGAGATACAAAGGGAAACCAAATACAATTCTCACACACAACACAAAATTAGCATTTAAAGAGAACAATTTATGAGTTTAAAGTGAAATTCATCTTTGACTCGCCCGTACCTGACTAGGGAGCTAAAAAGTAAACCAGAATCTACTTGGTGCCTTTCATTCCACATTTAGAGGCATTGAAGTCGAGTTTCAGGTCATTTTGCAAACAGATTCCTGGCTGACAATGCACAATACCCACAAGACCTGTTTCCAATTTCTATCTGGCCTCGGGGTCAGAATAAATAATCAAGTCCTGAGAATGGATGAACGTGGTTCCCTGCTGTGTAATAAAAGCATATTGGCAGCATTAAGGTGCACCAGGTGTTGCTCAGCAGTTGCATGTGTGTACAGGAGGCCACCTTAGTTTAAAGCAAGTGAAATAATAATCTTTATATACATGATATTAATACCATTTACATGGTTACAGATCATGTTAGACTTCAAGTAAAACACACTGTTTTTTCAGCAGGTTTATCACATGCATTGTGAATTCAGAGGGTAGTCAATAAAACTTGTATTTGTAAGAGTGAATTACTGGAGCTCCCTGTGTTGCCATCAAAAGTGATTTTAATGAGCTGTTATTTGTGTGTACTGATGTGTTAAGGCACTCTGACAACACGCTGAGGGTTTGTGTGGCTGTTGCTCCGTCGACACTGTTTTCTCATTTCTCTCCCTATCATCCATTCACTCTGTTTATTTATTCATTCGGTGGAATCGAACTGCTTCTTATTTCCAGAGACCAGCGCAGGGGAAAAGAAAAAAAAAGAACAGAAAATTAGAAAAGAAAAGAGAAAACCCACCAGCTCAAAATTATGAAGTCAAATGTCTTCTTCAGAAGAGAAATACAAACTCAATGACACTGTCAACGGGGAGCAATAAACACGCAATTAGGAATTTAAAATTTTGAAGTTGAAGTTTTGTGTATGTGTCCGAGTCAATTCAGCGAATATGGAATCCCTGACGTGCTACTGCACTGTTCTGAGATTACATCTAACACATGGCAGCATGAACACGTCACACATACAACTGTGACGCATCCGCCTGCGTAAAAAGAACAAATAATGACTAAAAAATACTTTGGTGTGTTCATTGTTTTTCATTATTGTATGTTCTCATCATATCGGTGGAAGAAAAAGGCCTGTTTGTTTTTCTGCCTGCATCTCCGCAGACGTGATCCACACCGTTGGACCAATTGCACAGGGAAGGGTCGGAGAGGAGGAGAAGAAAACCTTGAGGGCTTGTTACAGGAACAGCCTGGAAGCAGCCGCCAGCAGTGGAGCTCGCTCTGTGGTGAGGTGGATGGATGGATGGAGGGGTGGATGGGTCGGTGGGCGGATGTAAGATTTGATTTGAGAAACTGGGAATTAAATGGAAGAGAACCTCTTAAGTCTTTAAAATTTCGGTGTGAAAACAGAGGCGCGGGGAAGCAGCACGAGAGGGAAAACAAGAAAAAGCCCGAGATAAACCGGAGCTAAAGCAGAGATTTGTCCGAGGAAAATAAAAAGGATTTATTAAACACGCCACGTGGGAACTTTCACAGTAGACCGAGGTTTTGTGAAGACAAAAAAGAAACACCGAGGCAAAATGACAACAAAGTGAAACGTTCACTGGAGGACAACAGGCTCAGAGAAGCTGGCATAAAAAGATAAATGTGCGTTTGTTTTGCCGCTCGTGCAGAATTTAAATCAGACCTTGCAACCGTTTTGTTTTGTCCTTTGTTTGTTTGTTTTTTCACTTTATAGCGTCTCATTTTGCTGCGTCTTCTTCAGTGTGACAGCGGCCTCGAGTGTCCAACTATAGACTGGGAGGTCCTGGTTTTGATAGATCCATAGCCAGAAGGCTTTGACTGCATATTGCAGTAATTTTGATCCACCAAAATAGTCTGTGTGCCATCTGTCAAAAGGTTCAACTTTGTTGTCATTATGCAAGCATAACAAATTTTTTGAGGATTCGGACTCGGCTTTAACACAGAAAGAAAACCTAAAAATATAAATGCAATATTCATATTGCACACATGCTAAGCTAAAAAAGTAAGATATAGAATATAAAAGATATTCTTATTGAGAAGTAGTTCCTGTGTCCCCTGATGTCTTTCCATCATGAGGACTCTCCAGGACTGCCGCCCAGTGGAACAAACACCTCAGGATCTGTCCGTACCGCAAGCTTTTGACAGCGGCTTGAAAATCTGCCAGATTGGATTTGCTTTGAGGAGTGTCGGCCACATTCCTCAAGCGGCAGCAGCGTCAGGCATGAACCTGCCAGACAAGGTTCTCAATTACTTTAAGTTACAATCCATAGATTTTAAATCAAAGGCCATTTTTTACGTCACTGCGCTGGCAGTGGCTGCCGCCTGATGCATGATGGCCTCAGGTGGGCCTTCGGCACATTGGTTTCTGCGCCTGTTTGCTGTGAAAACAATTAAGGAGGAGCGACAAAGTAAATCTCTTTAGCTTCAACACAAACAGCCAGGCCGAAAATGATGCATCAGGATCAATACACAAGCAGGAAGTTCGCATGCTTTCCTAAACCAGAGGCAGACGAAAGAAGCTCGCTTGAAAACACCTCGCAAGACACGAGGTTGACTTCTTTAAGGT